>NC_066582.1:454984774-455323774 GCF_024323335.1 Lathyrus oleraceus | reverse complement strand
CCACAACTTTTTTAGTTACACGAGATTAGGGTGAGCGTGTGTTGTTGACTTGTACCCTTTTTTTGTACTCCAATAGTTTTATGGGCTTCACTAGTGTGGGGAGAACTTTTTGTTGGTGAAGCGTTGAAGATATGGGTTTCACATAAAAGCCCATGTGTCATTGTTGTTGCCAAATGTCAAGAGCTAACTAATTAGCTTTTGAGCATCATTGAAAACTATCCATAATTATTTCATTACTTTATGAATTGCATCAACAATTATCTTATCCTTTTCACTTTAGGTTTCCATTTCCCTTTAAATACGTGTGATACGTTATGCTTTTTGATATTATGGTTTGGTTTAATTATGATAGCACCAGATTTAATCATAATGTAATTAACTTATTAGATATGGTCTATTTAGATTAATTTATACCAACTTGTATCATTGCTTAAATTTTATAAAATATTTATGAAATTTCACATAAGTTGTTGTTAGTTTATTTTTATAATTTTTTTTTATATTTTATTCAATATAGTTTAATTTAATTTATATTTTTGTAAAGATAATCTATAAATAATTTATTTTTGTTAAAATAAGTTTTGGTATTAAAAACTACAAATAAATTATTTATTCAAACAAAATTATAATTTGTTAAAAGTTTATTATTGGTAATTCTAAACACCATCTGAATTTGTTACATAAATTTTTATCTATATTTTAAAATTGAACAATAAATTGATTAATAGAAGGATTGGTGAGAGGTCTAACTGGTTCAATCACACTGCAATTGAATGAATAACAAGTAAAAATAAATACTGATTTGGCCAACTGCAATTCAAACTGGACCAATCTAGTTCGATAAGACTAAACTCAAATTACTAATATAGACAAAGCCCAGCCATATACTCAACTTATTTGAAATTTCATGAAAAAGATCAACTAGGTTTAAAATAAGTAATTTTTATTATATAACAAAAACAGAAAGAAATTGAGTAAAGCATAATGAAATGAAAGAAATTCAATTGAATTATTTAAATTACTATTTATTTTTTCAATTTTCAAGTAACTATTCAAATACACTTTTAAATTTAATTCTATGTAATTTGACATTTAGATTTGAACTCTTTTTATTTTTAAATTTTTTTGTTTGAATTATATATAATTGAATTTCTTTTATTTATAAAATTTGCTGAGGTCAGGGTCGACCCAAACTTCAAAGTTTTAAGTTAAAAAAAATTAAAAGTTTAAATTTAATTATAAATATTCCAAACAATATTCCTCGAATGGTTGAGTAAGAGAACTCGTATTCAAACAATTGATGAGAGGAATCAAAGACTCTAGATCATCTCTCTTTTCATCCTTAATTGTAAAAGAATTTAGATAATTGTTAATATATTTTGGGTGGACGAAGAATACTCGAACGGTCGAGTAAGGCAACTCGTATCCAAATACTCGGGGAAGGGAAAAAAAGGATCTAGACCACTTCCTTTTTCGTTCAAGTTATTAAAAAAAATGGGTTCGCATAATTTGGATTAAGAGGTTTTTAATGGATGACGATTGTTCGAATGCTCGAGTAAGGGAACTCGTATCCAAAAAATTGAGAGGAATAGAAGGCTCTAGATCATCTCCCTTTTCAATCTCAATGAAAAGGTTTAGGTACTGTTAACGTGTTTTGGATAAATGACAAATACTCGAATGACCGAATAAGGAAATCGTATCCAAGTCGGGGAAATGAATAGAAGGCTCTAGACCAATTCCTTTTTTGTCTAAGTTATTGTGGAAATGATTTGGATTTGATTTAATTATGAAAATGATTTAAGGTAAATCAAATTATAAGTTTTTAAGAGATGACACTTGTTTGAGTAGTCGAGTAAGAAAACTTGCACCCAAACATTTAAGGAGAGGAATTGAAGGCTCGGGACCATTTTTTTTTATCTTTAGTGAAATGGTGTTTAGGTATAATTAAGTGTTTTAATTTGATTTGGATTAAAGACTCGATATTGATCGAGGTTTTGATCTGCGCTTAAAACAAAATAGGATTTGGTAATGATTTGAGAAAAATTACTTGGTGTTGGATCAAGGTTTTGAGAAAGGCCCACTTGACGTTGGACCATGGGTTTTTACACTTATAAAATATTTAATAATGATATCATCATTCATTTAATTTTTAATTTAACCAAATAAATCAATAATAATCAATATAAGTTTAAATAAGCAAAAATAGCAAAGATGAGTGCATGAGTACGAAGGACATGCTAATGAAATAATGGGATTAAATTAATTAACTAAGTTTGATTTGAACTAATTATTTAGGTTAATTAGAATTAAATATTTTAATTAATCAATTGAAAAAATAATCCAATTATTAATTAAAATGATTAAGACTAATTAACCTAATTAATAATAATAATAATAATAATAATAATAATAATAATAATAATAATAATAATAAAAGAATAAATAAAATAAAATAAAATAAAAACTATGAACAAAATAAATGGGGTGTAAGAGAAAAAGGGAGATATGAGTAAAAAATAAAAACAAACAGGTTGGCCCAAGGCCTAATATAGATGAACAAAAATAGTTTAAAAAAAGTATGAATTACTAAGGCCAAGGTGCGATGAAAGGCAACCAGGAATGGTTGATCGAGCTCCCCGCCATCTGATCCAATCAACGATCTATGATGGTTATGTCCCATGCACTCACATGGGCTGAAGCACATGGGATCCGCGTGGGAGGGGTTGTTCCACGTGACACTTCGCAGGAAGAGAAGATCTGATGCATGACCAGGATTAAATTTGGATGGGTATGAATGTTCAAATATATGTTCATCTTAAATTGATCATAACTTACTCAAATTTTCATGGAATTCAGCAAATGAATATTGAAAATTCATCTACTCGATCTCACGATCATCATGGAGTGCTAAAAAATTATATAAAAAAGAAATAAAAAAATTGAAAATTAAACAACAACAAATCACTTTTGTTTATGGAGGTTCAAGAATATTTTTCAACTCTTGATTTAAATTCAATTGAGTTTTCATGCAAAATGGAGATGATTAAGGTACTAAATAAATGAAATAAGAATAAAAATACAATATAATTAAATAAATGACAAGAATAAGAGTCTATCTAAAATAAAATTCAGTAAAGAAAGAAAGAAGTGATTTGAAGAAAAATGAAGAGAGTTTTGACTTAGCTTTTGTAAATGATTCTTGGTGTCATTTGTGAATGAAATGAGGTTTATTTATAGGCTTTAGAATTAAGTTAAGGGGTGGTTTATGAATTATGCAAATAGTGTGAGTGCATTCTAGAAACTTATTTAATTAAATAGTGAATAATGATATAATATATGCATGGAGTAATAATGTAATATATGCATGGAATAATGATGTAGTATATGCATGGAATAATGATGTAATAAATGAGAGATATTTTGGACCTTCTAGAAATATTGATTTTTGTTTTTTGATGCATTAAAATGATTCAAATGGATATTTTGATGATAAATCAAATGATCATGAGTTTATTTTTCCAAAATGCATAATAAAAAAAAATGCAATTTTAGTCAATTTCTTCAACATGTAAAATGCTGACTTTATGTTGACTTTTTTACTATAATTGTAAGTTGAGTGTGCACCTAAGAGGAGAGGTGAATTAGGTACTATAAAAAAAATTCCGATTTTGTCTTGTTTTAATAATCTTTTGTTTGAGATTACTATGTGATGGATGCAGTAAATGCTGAAAAGATAAAGAACACAAAGAGATATCCTGGTTCCCCTCACAGATCGAGAGTACTTCGGTCCTCTTTCAACACGAAAGAGATTTTACTATTGTTAGGACTTTTATAAAATTCTTCCTAGTCTTTTTATATAGACACTAACAATCACACCAATAACAATCCTCTTGGATTTTTCACTAAGTTCAAAAAGAGAACAATCCTCTCTTTTAATGAACCTCTTGTTTCCAACAATCCTGGGCAACAAGGATACACAAAGTAATCTGAATTTTTGATAAGATGTACAATGGAATTGTATATGTATCAATCTATGATTGTGTAGCGGGAAATTCATGATCATCAAGCTATTGACAAGCTAGAGATCAAATAACAAGAGTCGCCACCGCGCTTTTATTGTTTCCAAGGAAAAGGGGAAAAAGTTAAAACAAAACCCAAAAGTAAGAAGTTTTCAAATCAAAACTAATAAAAAGTCAGAGATCACAGGTAAGGGGGATAGTTACACAGAGGGAAGGTGTTAGCACCCAAAGTGTCCTAGGTACTCCAAGGGAGCCCTTTTTGTGTGCATATGTACTTGATATAAAGTGATTTTTACAAACAAATAGAATGGGGGGATGAGAAAAGAATTCATTACTTATATTTTTGTGTTTGACAAGACCTTTGGTCTTGCGCCTACGTACCAACATAAAAATGAGGGATCAAAATCTCGTAGTTCGTGATACAAATTTCAAAATGGATGCATTGTTTTTAACAAAAAATAAGTTTTGAAAGGCACAAAGGCCTAAAAATGGTTTGAATGAGTTAGTTCTTTTTGACTTTTTGAAAGTTTAAGTCAAGTATAGTTAAGTTTATTTACAAGTTTGATTTAAGAAAAGAAGTTTGAAAATGTAATGGCATAAGGCCAAAGTTTCTATCTTTTTGCAAAAGTGGTCAAAGTTTAGAACAAAAGTAGTTCACACAAAGAAGATTTTGAAAAATGGAGGGAGAGATTTTTGAAATTAAAGAAATGGGGAGGAGATGAAGAGACTATCCTATGTACAAAATTAAAAGTTTAGAGTTGAAAAGATCTGACCAAATGGGTAGCAATCCAATAGACAAGAATGTTAATAGAAACCCAGAATTCCCTTGGACTTTTAGATCAAGCAACACACAAATGCACAATTATATTATCTTGAAGAGCAAGGCATCAAATAAAGATGGTCACATCCAAGCTTATCTATTCCATGATCTTCTTCAAAATAGCCCTTGTAACGGATGAATTCCACAAGTCACAGGTTCAAAATAATAGCTTCACAATGATCATGTTGCAGATGAACTTAGAAATGTCTTCAAAGATGTATCAGATGAATTTCAAATTGCAAGCACTTGATTCTTCAACAAGTTGGCATTGGCCAAGTCCTTTAGCTTAGGAAGATTGCCTAGATTCTAAGTCCATTTGTCAAGATCAAGCCAACAATCCACTCAAAAGTTTATTAGGATTTTTTTTGTTATCATTATGTACATTAATGGTCAAAGACCACACCAACAAGCAAAGTATACACAAACAAAATATATCACACAATATGGTCCAAATGGACAAAGTGAAAATTGCATTAACATAAATAATTAGAATGATATGAACAATGGCAAATGAAATAGAGTGCTAAAAGTAAATTGCATTAAAGTAAAGGCTTGAAATTAAAAGTTAGTAGTTAATAGGTTAGAAGTTAGTATTATTTTCCTTTTGCTTTTCATTTCAAGACATTCTTTGGAGAACACTCAACCCACTTATCACAAGCATGAATCCTTGAACCAAAACATCTTCCAAAGGAAGGAAAGAAGGCCAAGTTTCCACACAATACCATGAAAGAGGGGAGACTTACAATCTCACTAACTAGAATGCTTATGCCTTTTATGTCACAAATTTAGCGTTATGTTAAGCAATCGTAATTGGACTTATGTAGAAGTCACAACTATTTGAGGTCGGGCAATAGAATTTTGGTGTTAATGCATGTTAGAAACATAGTATAATGAACTATGCTCATGAAACACACCACACTCAAAAAGAATATGCAAAAGGTGTGGCTTAATCTCATCCATACTCATGTCAATTTTTCAATCAACTAACATTAGGACTTTGAGATGTCATAGGCCAAATGGAATGAATGAATGAATGAAGAAAGGGAATAAGATGAAGTGGGAGGGGAATGGATCAAAACACAAATTGGTCAAAGGAAGACTTTTACCAAATTCATATCATCCATTCATTTTGGGAGATGGAATGTACATTCCATCAATCCCTTAAATCCAATGATATTAATTTGACAAAGTCAAATCAACCTTGACCAAGGCCCCACAACAAGAGTTAAACATAAACAAGTCATCACAATTGGTCAACAAATTTATTTGGCATTTTATTCAAATTAAAATACTAAAATAGTGCATTTAAATTAAATATGGTTTGTCCAATTCCTAAAATCTCAGCAAAACACCAAAGAAATGACCATGAGATTTATCATAGGTCAAACAAGGTCAAAGGACCTTGGAGAAAAAATTTCATAATTTTTGGACATTTAAAAATATTTTTAAACAATTAAAAATAATTGCAAAATCAATTAATTCATGAAAAATATTAATAAAGATCCAAAAAATAATTTTAATCCAGAATATGAAAAAGAAAAATATTTGATTTTTTTTGGTGAAAGTCCCATATTTTTTGGATCAATATTGAATTTAATATGAATTATTGAAAATAATGCAATTAAAATAAAAATTAAAATGTCAGAAAAAACATGGACCACTTGATCTCCCTCATTAATTGATATGGCAGATCAAGTGGCCAGAAACGCGCTACCCATGATGGACATGAGTCAGCGCGCCACAACATTGGTATTTAAAAGGGACGATCGTGATTAAAACAAAACAAGAGGATCATGTGGCTGTGAGACATGCCAGCGCATGGTCGAAGCTGTAGCTCCGGTCTTCTTCTCCGGTGGACCTCACCGGACTGGTCCACCATCAACCATCACCAAAATTAAAAACAAGGACATAATTTCAAAGTAAAAATGGCACTGAGCTCGAATCTGGCCTCAATTCACTCTAACTCCAAGTATATTGAGAGATACATGGAGTTGAAATTTGAGGTACATGAATTGAGTTGCTTCGATTTGGCCTCAAAGCAACTCAATCTTCTTGCCTACATTGGTAGGACTTCAGACAACCAAAGAATCAATGGAATTGAGCAAGAATTTGAGAGAATCGAAGAGATCAAAATTTCTGGAAAATACCTTCAATGGAGGTCTGGATTCAACTGATCTTGATCTTGCTTGTGCTTGATCTTACTCCACTTGCTTGCAGAAGAAGGATTGGATGCTTAAAAGGCTGTGGATTCCTGGAGATTTGAATTTCAAAACAGTGGAAATTCAACCTCAAATTCAAATGAATTTCTCAGGTTTATCCTTTGCAACGTGAGGGTTTAAGATGGGGGATCAAAGCTGGTGCAACTGTGTGTTCATTGCTGAGCATATGAGGCTCTATTTATAGCTGAAACCATTGATATTTGCACACTTGAAATCACTTTCCAAATTTGGTCATTGACGATGCATGGGTGCATGGGCGTGCATAGGCCCATAAAATCATTTCCATAAGTCCACAAATGAATGTTAGATAGTCTGAATTCAGCTTGGATCGCAAGGCAAGTGTGCATTTGGATTTGAAGTTTGATCCTTGCCAAGTGATGTCACCATGTTCAGGCCATGCGTAGCCTATGCATTCCTTGTCCAAAATGAATGAATTTGAGCTCTTTGGAAAGGTGAGATCAAGAGGAACAAGTTTCATGTTCAACACTTTTTTCTTTTGGAGCTTGGAACTTGGAGAAATTTGAGGTGGAAGTTTGGAAATTTTTGACATATCAAAATTTTTCTAAGTGTCAAGCCATATGTCTCAATATTCCACTTTGCTCAACTTTTTATATGAGCTTCAAATGAGAAAAGTGTCTCCATCAAAGTTGTAGATATTTAAAAGACCTTCAAAATGTTCACCAATTTCATGTCATTTGGATTTGAAATGATAGAGTTATGCATTTTTGAAGTTTGAAAAATCACTTGGTCAATGGTATAGGTCAAAAGTGACCTATAATGTAACCTCATATCACATGCTCAAAAAAGTTGAATTAGCTTCCACTCCAAACATCAAAGTTGAATTAGACACATTTAATTTTATTGTGAAACTTGGAAATCTTTCATCTCATAAAAATTGAGCAAGTTATGGCCTTGGGAAGTTGACTTTCAAATTATGGTTTAGACAAAATGACCTATAATGTTTCAACATAGAAAATGTTTTTCCAAGCAAAACTAGCTCTAGGTCTCAGCAAGAAAGTTGTTTGGAATGTCATTTATAGTAAATTTTCTCTTGGAATAATTTTCATATGGTGAAAATTATAGGAGATGGGGTCTAGGGAGACCCGGTTTTGATCAGATGAATCCATCTGGCCAACCACCATCAACCAACTTGCTAACTTCCAATTCTCTTGACTTTCTTGGCTTATGGTAGATCATATATGCATAAGATGATGAATTTTGAAGTTCCCCTTGAGAATTTTGATCAATTGGTGAGATAGCTTGTTGGAGAAGTTACTCAAGATACCTAGTCAAACTAGGGTTTCCAAGGCAAATCACCCTCAAACTCTTGAAGGAAACTTGATCAATATAACATGTAGAGAACATTGGGACTCATATATGATGCTCATAACCATTATTGGATCAATTCTTGGTTGTGCTCTTTGTTCATGAGGGTCTCAAGCCCTAGATGTGAACTTGATGAATCAATGGAATCATGCCCTTCCTACAAAAGAGTTAGACAAATGCAAAGACATATTTTTGGTATTTTGGTTAGTGAAATGATAAAATACAAGTATGATATAATCACAAAGTGCTTGGTGATCTCTCCTAAAATAAACCCAATGAAAGAGGGGTAAGGAGGATGTCAAGGTATGATCCCAATGTTAATGCTTATGATGAAATTATATGAGGGATCTTAGGGTCAAAATTGGGGTCTTACAGCTGCCCCTATTTAAGGACATTCTAATTGAGGAGGTGAAGGTTAAAATCTTCGGCTAAACTCAGTAGAATGGGCTTAAATAACAACATAGAGAAACAAATTTTGGTCCCTAAGAGACCTCATGATGCATATGATATGAATGTAAAAGTTAATGTTCTGTGGGGAAATATTGCCACAAAGGAAAAAGAAATCAGAGAGACCGAAAATCCGCAGGAGCACAATGCATTCCGTAAGGAAAACTCACTGGGGAGACAGAGACTCTAGGGAAAAAGGAGTTATGCGCAGGCCAGGCTACGACTTAAAACTACTGGGGGACTTGAGGGATTCCATACAAACATGGAAAAGACTCAGCCAGGGAATAATAACATCTGCAGGGGATACGAGTAAGTCAGGATAAAACTGAAATACTCGACTCATGCAGGAAAAGCGATTTCACTAAGGAAATGCGCACTTAACTCGATTGGGGAAGAAATACTTCAACACAGGAGGAGCAGAATTTTATTATCTACTACCTGTTATTGGGTAAGGAGATAATAAAGATCTGACAGAGAGAACATCCGTCATCGGTTACGATGAACATATCAAGGATGACTCGCTGAGGATTCCAGGAGAGGAAATTCATTACCGGTTACTGGGTAAGAATAAACTTACTGGGAAAAATGCAAAAAAGATAGGATTTACAACTATCAGTTACTAGGAAGAAAACCAAGGGCGAGAGTATCCGTCATCGGCTAGGATGAACATATCAAGGATAAACTCAACAGGGAAGAAAATCCGTCACCGGTTAAGATGAAAATATCTAGGATAGAGTTGCCTGGAAATGCCAAGGAGGATACCCGTCATCGGTTAGGATGAGCATATCAAGGATATACCAACTGAACAAAAAGGTTAGGAATTACATCTATCGAAAGCTGAATAGAAAACCGTCGGAGAGAGAATCCGTCATCGGTTAGGATGAACATATCAAGGATTAACTCTGCGAGGGGACAAAGTAGGATTTACAACTACTGCTTATTGGGTAGAAGACCAATCAAAGAGAAAATCTGTCACCGATTAAGATGAACATATTAAGGATAGACTCTGAAAAGGGGATAAAGTGGGATTTACAACTACCGGTTACTGGGTAGAAAACCACAAAGAGAAGAAAACCCGTCATCGGTTAAGATGAACATATCAAGGATTAACTCTCTGAGGAACAAAATAGGGATTATAACTACCTTTTTACTGGGTAGAATACAAAAAATGAGAATATCCGTCACTGGTTAAAGTGAACATATCAAGGATAGACTCAGGCAGGGGAAAGAAAGATATCCGTCACCGGTTAGGATGAACATATCAAGGATATACTTCCTGGGGAATAGATCCACTGGGGACTCTACTGAGGAGAAAAATAAGGGTACTTTTGTCGGGTTTTGGGCAAGAAGTAACAAACTGCAAACTAAGAGGAATATTACTAGTTATTGGGTAATAGACTCTTAGGGGACCAAAGCATCTATCTAGGTAAGAGCTAGAAAGAAAACGGTCAATAAAGACTCAACCCAATGAGGACATAACTCAAGAGGAGTGATTCCATCCAGAAAATTCACTGGAGAGGAAACTGAAATAACAACCGTCCACGAGGAAACAAACTCAGCGGGGAAACGGAGAAAGGTTAAAGTCTTTCTACTTAAGGGGATGACACTCTATAATTGAAGGAGGACAGACACCAAATTTGGTATGGGGATAAAATACCGCCATAACAGAGAATAAGAATCTCAAACAAATCAAATATGGAGATGCAGAATATGAAAATTAGGAAATTATATGAATGTATATGTATATGTATACGTGATGGTTATGATGACAAAACGATCACGAAGGATACAAAGGTGTCGTAAAGAATTTGAACCACCAACACAATCCTCGGTCAATCCATAAAATATGGAGACAACTGTTGGAGAATAGAGAGATCAACATCCCAAAGGTTCAAACCTAACCGGGGAAGGAGGAGATCTGCTGAGGATAGAACAATATCAACTCTGTGGGAAATTTTAGGTCAACACCATAAAAATGGGAGACAACCCTACAGAGAATAATCAATAACAAAAGCTGCTCAGAAACCAGGAGGAAACTCTGACTGGGAGCAAGTTGAATGGCGATTGGTGGGGAAACCAAAGCGATCCACTGGGGAAGATCAACCATCTCTGAAGATCAACGCTGCTGAGGAAATACGAACTTCGCTAGAGAAGGCAGAAACTCTTTTGGGAAACACAACACGTCGCAGGGTATCTGAATCAACCAAATCAGCTGGGGACAAGGAAAGAAATTCCACTGAGGATCAAACATTTCGCCGAGGAACTGAATCAACATAAATGTCTAGGGATACCCAAAGGGTTAACTGCTTGTGGAACCTCTGATGTTTCGCACTTAAGGACTTGATATCCATTGAAATGCTATTGATATTCCTTTTAACTTGCTTTAGAAAAATTCTTGCTTTTATATTAAAGAAAACTTGATTTTGATTTAAAAATTTAATTTCAAAATGATCATAATAAAATTTAAAAGTATTGGCTGAAGTAAATAAGAGTAGAAACAATTTGGATAAAAGCTCAACTTTATTTAATAAAATAGTAGTCTGTAAATGACAAGACTCCATAGATTTTACAAAGTTGAAAATGGTAATTTACATGGAAAAGGGTTAAATTGAATACAAATGATCCTTAGTCCCTCTACCAACTCTTTATATCCACTATGCTCTTGACTGCTGCTGGGGTGATGAATCGATGTCAACCCCTTGTGCTCAAACAAGCCTTCAAAACACTGAAGGTCAGCAGAATGCAGTTACTTGCCATAATCCCTAATTTTTGCATAAGTTGCCCCAAGGTGGGGTACTCAACTTGTCGAGAAATTCTTTCTATTTTATGTCTCTAATTTTTGCCTAGATCGCCCTTTCGGATTTTCAATCCACCGAGACGCTCATTTTTGGCTAAGCCGCCCTTTCGGATTTTCAACTTAGCGAAATGTTCTTTTCTTTTTAGGCAAAGTATTTCTTGACTGCATCTGCGTTCACAGGACGAGTGAAATGTTCACCATCCATTGTTGTAAGAATTAATGCGCCGCCTGAAAAGGCTCTCTTAACAACATATAAACCTTCATAATTAGGAGTCCATTTTCCTCTGAAATCTGGCTTGAACGTCAAAATCTTCTTGAGCACAAGGTCACCTTATCTAAATACACGAGGTCTGACCTTCTTATCAAAAGCCCTCTTTATTCTCTGATGATATAACTGACCGTGACACATGGTAGTTAATCTCTTCTCTTCAATCAAATTCAGGTGGTTAAACCTGGTCTGACACCATTCAGCTTCAGTCAACTTAGCTTCCATAAGCACACACAATGAAGGAATCTCAACCTCTACGGGGAGCACTACTTCCATACCATACACAAGAGAGAAAGGGGTTGCCCCTGTTAAAGTGCGGACGAATGTACGATACCAATGCAAAGCAAATGGGAGCATCTCATGCCAATCCTTATATGTGACAACCATCTTCTGGATAATCTTCTTGATGTTCTTATTTGCAGCTTCAACAGCCCCATTCATCTTGGGTCTGTAGGGAGAAGAATTATGATGTGCAATCTTGAAGTCTTTACAAAGAACTTCCACCATATTGTTATTCAAGTTCGATCCATTATCAGTAATGATCTTACTTGGCACACCATAACGGCATATAATCTGATTCTTGATAAACCTTATAATAACTTGCTTGGTCACGTTTGCATACGATGTCGCTTCAACCCATTTTGTGAAGTAGGCAATTGCCACAAAAATGAAACGATGTCCATTCGAAGCTTTGGGCTCAATCATCCCAATCATATCAATTCCCTACATGGAGAAGGGCCATGGGGAAGAGATAACATTCAATAGTGTCGGAGGAACATAGATCTTATCAGCATAAATTTGACACTTGTGGCACTTCTTCGCAAATTTGCAACAGTCAGATTCCATTGTCAGCCAATAGTAACCTGCTTGTAACATCTTCTTCGCCATTGCATGTCCATTGGAATGAGTACCAAAGGAACCTTCGTGCACTTCGGTCATTAACAAGTTTGCTTTGTGTCTATCCACGCATCTGAGCAAAACCATGTCGAAGTTTCTCTTGTACAATATATCACCATTCAAGTAGAAATTACCGGCTAATCTTCTCAAAGTCTTCTTATCTTTCAAAGATGCCCCAGGCGGGTAAATCTGACTTTGGAGGAAACATTTGATGTCGTAATACCACGGCTTCTCGTCTTTGATTTCTTCAACAACAAACACATGAGCTAGCCTATCAAGACCCATCACAGACAAATTGGGAACTTCATTCCAATACTTCACTACAATCATTGACGCCAATGTTGCAAGAGCATCTGCCATCTGGTTCTCATCTTGAGGGATATGATGAAATTATACCTTTGTAAAGAAAGTTGAAATCCTTCTCACATAATCTCTATATGGTACTAAACCGGGTTGATTTGTCTCCCATTCTCCTTTGATTTGATTCACAACCAAAGCCGAATTACTGAAGACATCCAAATACTTGATTCTGAGATTCATGGCCTCTTCAAGCCCCATAATGCAAGCTTCATATTCTGCCATGTTGTTTGTACATTTGAAAGTCAATCTAGCTGTAAATGGTAGATGCGTGCCTTGAGGAGTAATAATCACTGCCCCAATGCCATTTCCATATTGATTAACAGCTCCATCAAATACCATGCCCCAACGGGAACCAGGTTCTGGCCCTTCTTCAAGCAATGGTTCATCACAATCTTTCATTTTCAAGTACAAAATCTCTTCATCAGGAAAGTCATACTGTACTGACTAGTAATCTTCAATTGGTTGGTGAGCCAAATGGTCAGCCAAGATACTACCTTTGATCGCTTTCTGAGATCGGTATTCGATATCATACTCTGATAACAACATCTGCCAACGGGCAATTCTCCCAGTTAAAGCAGGCTTCTCGAAAATATATTTGATTGGATCCACTTTGGATATCAACCAAGTGGTATGATTCAACATATACTGGCGCAGATGCTTAGCAGCCCAAGCCAATGCGCAACAAGTTTTCTCAAACATAGAATATCGAGTCTCACAGTCGGTGAACTTCTTACTGAGGTAGTAAATTGCAAATTCTTTCTTTCCAATCTCATCTTGCTGACGAAGAACACAACCCATACTATCTTCTAGCACAGTCAAATACATGATCAACGGTCTTCTTTCAACAGGTGGAGACAAAATAGGAGGTTCAAGCAAATATTCCTTGATACTGTCAAAAGCTTTATGGCAGTCTTCGGTCCAATCACAAGACTGATCTTTCCTAAGAAGCTTGAATATAGGCGCATATGTGGCAGTCATGTGGGAAATGAATCTGGAAATATAATTCAAGCGGCCGAGAAAACCTCTGACTTACTTCTCAGATTTGGGCGCAAGAATTTCTTGTATTGCTTTGACCTTGGCAGGATCATCTTCAATACCCTTCTCGCTGACAATAAAGCCCAACAACTTACCAGAACGAATACCAAAAGTACACTTATTGAGATTCAAGCGGAGTTTATACTTCCTCAAACGCCGGAATAGCTTCAACAAATGCTCAACATGTTCCCTTTCATCAATTGATTTAGCAATCATGTCATCGACATAAACTTCAATCTCTTTATGCATCATATCATGAAAAAGAGTAGTCATTGCTCTCTGGTAAGTTGCACCAGCATTCTTTAAACCGAAAGGCATCACTCTATAACTGAATGTTCCCCAGGGTGTAATGAATGTGGTCTTCTCCATATCTTCGGGTGCCATTTTGATCTGATTATATCCGGAAAATCCATCCATAAACGAAAAGACTTTGAATTTAGCAGTATTGTCTACCAACATATCAATGTGTGGCAGAGGGAAATCATCTTTTGGACTGGCTTTATTCAAATCTCTATAGTCAACACACATGCGGACTTTTCCATCTTTCTTCGGTACAGGCACAATATTGGCCACCCATTGCGGATACTCAGCAGTCACAAGGAAACCGACATCAATCTGCTTTTGCACTTCCTCTTTGATCTTCACAGCCATATCAGGATACGTTCTCCTCAACTTCTGCTTGACTGGCGGGCATTCTGGCTTCAATGGCAATCTATGCTCCACAATCTCAGAATCCAACCCAGGCATGTCTTGATAGGACCAAGCAAACACATCTGAATATTCTCGAAGAAGATCAATCAACCCCTTCTTAGCATCTGGACACAGTCGAGACCCAATCTTGACTTCCTTCACATCATCTTCGGAACCCAAGTTGACTAGCTCAATCTGCTCTTCAAACGGCTGAATAATCCTTTCATCTTGCTTAAGAAGATGAGTCAATTCATCACTCACTTCTACATCACTTTCCTCCTCGGCCTCAAACACGGGGAATTCAAAATTTGGAGAAGGAGAAGGATCATTGTATTCAATGGGGTTAGGAACCAACCTGCATAATGATTTCATATTTTGATTTTAGAGAAGTGAACTTGTGACTAAATATTATGCATATGGACAATTATATTGTTTATTTATGTTTTTTTTGTGATTACCATTTTCAGAATAAAGCAAAAAGTAAAACAAACATCAAAGATGTGGATGAATAGAATTAATTTTATTGATGATCAATTTAAAATGCCCAAACAATGTTCACTTCTCCCTTAGGCATATGAGAAGGATTTTTTTAAAATATAAATCAATTACTTAGATCGATGCAAAATAACAGGAATATCAACGGCAGTTCAATTGTTGAATGTCTTTCCATGCGTTACAAAGTTGGTGCAGTCTTCCTCTTCGCTATCCTCTAGCACGGCAGCTAAGTGTTGTTCATTGCCATGAATGAACCCTCCACTACGGAAGCTAAGTTGCATATCTTCAGATCTTGCAATTGATGAGCCTTTTTGGAACCCCAAACTGGTTCTGCCTTTATTGTTGGAGACCTCTACCATGTGCCCCCACTGATCAACACTGCCTTCTTCAACAATCTTCTTGGAATCCTTCAACGAGGACATAGGTGCCCCAACTCTCTCCTCAGCAGTAATGGATAAGGCTTGGAACGGAGTTCCAACCTCATCCTCAGCTTCAACATACGAGAAAGATGACAGGTGGCTAACCAACAACGCCTTCTCTCCTCCAACAATCACAAGCTTGCCATTCTTGACAAATTTCAATTTCTGATGCAGAATGGAGGTAACAGCCCCTGCCTCATGAATCCACGGCCTTCCCAATAAACAGCGGTAGGCCGGGTGGATATCCATTACTTGAAAAGTAATATGAAAATCACTCGGACCTATCTTAACCGGAAGGTCCACTTCACCAATTACTGTCTTGCGTGAACCATCAAAAGCTTTGACGATTACACCTCTATACCTCATGGGCGCTCCTTGGTAAGACAACTTTGACAAAGTTGACTTCGGAAGCACATTCAGTGACGAACCGGTGTCAACAAGCACATTTGACAAAGCATCTTCCTTACAGTTAATTGAAATATGCAAATCCAGGTTATGATTTCTTCCCTCCTCAGGTAGGCATGGCAACATAACCCGTACCCGCGGGTACCCACCCGAACCCGCCCCAAAGTTGACGGGGAAAACCCGCTTTGACTGGGTTTGGGTTTTCCCCGATTATAAAATATATGGGGACGGGTCGGATAATGGGGACACTAGTATCCACCCCGAACCCGCCCCGTTTATTTTATTATGTACATTATTTTATTTTTTTTGATGATTTAGAATATTAAATAAGTGGCCAATGTTTTAATATTTTGATTTGTATTAATTATTTAAAATATTCGAAATGTATGTATGATATTTTTTTAGATTTTTTTATTTTTTTATTTATAATGTAATTTTATTTTTAAAAAATTAAATATTTCTATTAAAAAAATTGATTTCACTAAATGGATGGTGGCGGGGCGGGGATACCCGAACCCAACCCGAACCCATATGGGACGGGTTTGAGTTTTAATTCTCCATCCCCGTTTGGGTTTGGGGCGGGGAACGGGGATTGTTTGGGGATTCGGGTTTGGGTTTGGGGGAGGTAAAAACCGTCCCCGACCCGCCCCGTTGCCATGCCTATCCTCAGGGAGTTCTTCATCGCAGAAGCTCTGATTATTGCAAGAAGTGATGTTATCCATGATATGATCGAATTGATCCACTATAACATCATGCTTTACATATGCTTGTTCAAGAACTCTCTGTAGTGCTTCTCTGTTCACTTCGGAATTCAAAAGCAGAGACAACACATAGCTTTTTGAGGGGGTCTAGAGTAACTGCTCTACCACATTAAATTCGCTCCTCTTTATCAATCGGAGTACCTCATCATCATCATTGGTTTTCAATTTTCTGGATTCACCAGACTTATCTTTTGAACAACCAACCGAATCTACATTAGGCACCTCCGTCTTCTTACCAACAATTGGTTCCTCTTTGTTTTCTGGGAACACCGGCCCAAACACTCGACTACTGCGGGTCACCTTCGTTACATCGGCAATGCTCACTACTGAACTAGTCGTAGGTAACGGGACCTCTTGACCATTCTTTATCATTGTAGCATTGTACTGGTACGGTACAGCCTTATCAGATGAATACGGGACTGGGCCCGCTAACCGTATTACCAGCGGCGATACTGATCTTTGACTGACATTATTATTATTGATGCTATCATATTGAATTACCAACCGCTCTTGTTGCTTGAAAATGGGCATTATGACATTGACGTCGTCATCTACATGACGATATTGGACAATTTGGATCATGCCTTCATCCATCAGACGTTGGATGTCCCTTTTCACTACATCACACTCTTGGGTTCACACTACAAACAACACAACCATCATGGTCATGTTCATAATCACTCACCAAACAGATATCCTTATGCATCTGCACCAAAGATCTTCGGATAAATCAGACGTCAAAAACTTTGAATTCTCCAGAACAATCGTCCACCATATTCACTGAAGAGTTCCCATGAGCGGGCAAAGGGTTTGCTTTTACATTTGGCGTGCGGTCCTCAAAGGACACCATACCACTCTTCATAAGCTTTTTAACCTCATACTTCAATCGATAGCAGTTTTCAATATCATGCTCGGGTGCTCCTTGATGAAAAGCACAACGGAGTTCAGGTTTATACCACTAGGGAAGTGGTTCTGGGATCTGCGGTGGGTTCCTCGGTTGAATCAAGTTCTTGAGAACTAGCGAGGGATACAACTCTGCATATGACATAGGAATTGGGTCAAAGAGACATTCTTCCTCTCGAAATTCTGTTGTTGATGATTGTTGTTGGTATTGATGTTATTGTAGGTGTTCGTTCTTTGTTGTGGTTGTTGTTGTTGACGTTGATGTTGTTGTTGTTGAATTGGTGTTGCTTATTGATTAGAAAATATCGAAATTACTGACGACACTTGATGATGATGATGTTGATGGGGTGGTGGATTTCTTCTAATCTGAGGCCTCCTCTGCCTCCCACTAATTACTGTGTTGGTCTCACTATCCTTCTTCTTACCAAAGTTGCTACCATATCTCTTGCTTGTTGTTGCCTCATCTCTTGACAACCGTCCTTCACAGACTCCTTCCTCAAGTCTTATCCCCATATTTACCATTTCGGTAAAATCACTAGGGGCACTAGCGATCATGCGTTCATAATAAAATGAACTCGGGGTTTTCAAGAAGATCTTTTTCATTTCTTTCTCCTCCAAATGAGGAGTGATCTGGGAAGCCAACTCCCTCCATCTTTGCCCGTACTCTTTAAATGTCTTTTTGTCCTTCTGAGACATAGACTTCAACCGATCTCTATTCGGCGCCATGTCCATATTATACTTGTATTGCTTCATAAAAGCCTTTCCCAAGTTTTTGAAAGTGCGAATGCTTGCACTATCCAACCCCATGTACCAATGGAGTGCAACACCAGTTAGACTATCTTGGAAGTAATGAATAAGCAATTGATCATTGTCAGTCTGAGTAGACATCTTACAAGCATACATCACAAGATGACTGAGCGGACAAGAGTTCCCCTTATACTTTTCAAAGTCAGGGACTTTGAACTTCACCGGGATCTTGACATTGGGCACTAGGCACAACTCAACAACACTCTTCCCAAAAAGATCTTTGCCTCTCAGTATCTTCAATTCCTTGCACAACTCAAGAAAATGATCTTTCATCTCATCCATCTTCTCATAAACATACGGTCCCTTAGACGACTCAGAATGATAGATGGTATCCTCTACGCGAGGCAAAGTGTGCACAACGGGAGGTGGCACAGACATGACCGGGCTAGATGCCGGCATGGAAGCAAACATAGGCGCAAAGCCTTCGGGCACAAAGTTGGGCCCAAGGGAATCCGGCAGGCATATTTGGCGTGAAGTGGGTGGTAGCAGCAGGCATGGTAGAGGTAGTCACCTCTGAAGTAACAGTCCTCGCGGGAGGAGTTGCGGGTGTTGGAGAAGCTTGATTCTGAGCAGCAAGAAGTGACTCCATCATGGCAGTAAGGCGGGCGATCTCGTCCTTCAGCTCTCTGTTCTCTTGCTCCAAATGTTCCATGATTTTCTGATGATTGGCTCGGGTATTGTACCGGTGAGTCGGCTTGGCTAAAGAACAGAAGAAACATCAATCAGACATCTGGCAAAAACCTGCTTATGCAAATGATGCATGAAATGCAATGCTTGATTATTTTTATTTTTAAGGAACTTACTATATCATTTGCAAATATATAATATTTAAATGGAAATTGCAACAATTTGATATGACCAAAAATCTCTTTTTATTTATATAAATTGGAAGGATTACACTGAGTACAATTTCAGAAACCAAATGAAAAATACAAGAGAAAAGGAGACTAGTCATCCTAAGGATCCTTAACAACAATGTCAGAAGATCTGGCTGGAGGCGCGTACTTCCTTCGAATGCGACGGGTCTCGGTCTCAAAAGAAGCCTTCATCTGAGTCTTCTCGAGGACAAGCTGATCAACAATCTTCTTCCAAGCAACGGAAGGCTGAGGCATGCTAGAAGATGAAACCTCTGGCTCTCTCTGTCTCTTCATCACTCGGTCTTCAAATAGCTCGATAAGTGCATCTTTGTCCTTAGACTCCAACTGCAACTCTTCATGCTTCTTGCTCAAAGCACGAAAACGCTCTTCCCACATATCCTTCTCTTGCTTCATCTTGGCGAGCGCGTCTTCCAACTCCTCTACATCTTGGTTAGGGAGAGTTAATGGCTCAACCACAACCATAGACACAGGTCTTTCACAAGGATAAGGCATCTTTAACTCCATAGCTCTCTTCTTCACCCAAAGTGTGTAAGCTTCCAAAGCTACACAATTGCACGGACCAAGCTCAGATCTTCCTTTCCTATACACATTATGCCAAGCATGCACAATCTTTTGCTTCAAATGTTGGGAATCTTTACCCTCTTTATAGAAAAGACCTTATAACAACGCGTTATTAGGTTTGTCTCTCAAGGGGAACCCAAGTTGACGACGAGCCAAAGCAGGGTTGTAGTTAATTCCTCCTTGTGTACCAATGAGAGGCACATTGGAGAATTCACCACAACTATCAATAATCTCCAAACTTCTTAAAGAAGGATCATACCAAACTATATCATCATTAGTGAGAGACATAAGTCTCTGAGACCACCTTAGACATTGCTTGTTCTCCACAAAAGCAGGTGTCTGAGGCAAGTGCGAAACAAACCACTTGTACAGAAGAGGAATGCAACAGACAATCGTTCCACCACCCTTAGAATTCCTTAGATACAAATAGAAATACATATCACCCAACAAAGTAGGCACATGATTCCCAATCAAGAAAAGTCTAATGGCGTTAACATCAATAAAACCGTCAATGTTAGGGAACAAAGCTAATCCATAGATGAGCAACACAAAGATAACTTCAAAAGCATCCATACTACCAGCTTGAGCAAAGGTAGTAGCTTCCTTGATGAGGAAATCAGATGGCAACCCAAATAATTCTCCTTTCTTCACCCAATGAGCCTCTATCTCAGACTTCTTCAAGTGAAGAGCTTCAACAATAATACTAGATTGAGAAATCTCCTCCAATCTACTAAAAGGCACATATATACAACGGTAGAGAGGATCATCACATATATACAAATATATTCACACAAAAAGTAGGCTAAACCCACTGGAGACTACTCCTCAACAGAGTCACCACTTAATTTCTGTAGCGGGAAATTCATGATCATCAAGCTATTGACAAGCTAGAGATTAAAAAACAAGAGTCGCCACCGCGCTTTTATTATTTCCAAGGGAAAAGGGAAAAAGTACAAACAAAACCCAAAAGTAAGAAGTTTTCAAATCAAAACTAATAAAAAGTCAGAGATCACAGGTAAGGGGGTTGGTTACACAGAGGGAAGGTGTTAGCACCCAAAGTGTCATAGGTACTCCTAGGGAGCCCTTTTTGTGTGCATATGTACTTGATATAAAGTGATTTTTACAAACAAATAGAATGGGGGGATGAGAAAAGAATTCATTAATTATATTTTTGTGTTTGACAAGACCTTCGGTCTTGTGCCTACGTACCAACATAAAAATGAGGGATCAAAACCTCGTAGTTCGCGATACAAATTTCAAAATGGATGCATTGTTTTTAACAAAAATTAAGTTTTGAAAGGCACAAAGGCCTAAAAATGGTTTGAATGAGTTAGTTCTTTTTGGCTTTTTGAAAGTTTAAGTCAAGTATAGTTAAGTTTATTTACAAGTTTGATTTAAGAAAAGAAGTTTGAAAATGCAATGGCATAAGGCCAAAGTTTCTATCTTTTTGCAAAAGTGGTCAAATTTTAGAACAAAAGTAGTTCACACAAAGAAGATTTTGAAAAATGGAGGGAGAGATTTTTGAAATTAAATAAATAGGGAGGAGATGAAGAGACTATCCTATGTACAAAATTAAAAGTTTAGAGTTGAAAAGATCTGACCAAATGGGTAGCAATCCAATAGACAAGAATGTCAATAGAAACCCAGAATTCCCTTGGACTTTTAGAATCAAGCAACACATAAATGCACAATTATATTATCTTGAAGAGCAAGGCATCAAATAAAGATGGTCACATCCAAGCTTATCTATTCCATGATCTTCTTCAAAATAGCCCATGTAACGGATGAATTCCACAAGTCACAGGTTCAAAATAATAGCTTCACAATGATCATGTTGCAGATGAACTTAGAAATGTCTTCAAAGATGTATCAGATGAATTTCAAATTGAAAGCACTTGATTCTTCAATAAGTTGGCATTGGCCAGGTCCTTTAGCTTAGGAAGGTTGCCTAGATTCTAAGTCCATTTGTCCAAGATCAAGCCAACAGTCCACTCAAAAGTTTATTAGGATTTTTTTTGTTATCATTATGTACATTAATGGTCAAAGACCACACCAACAAGCAAAGTATACACAAACAGAATATATCACACAATATGGTCCAAATGGACAAAGTGAAAATTGCATTAACATAAACAATTAGAATGATATAAACAATGACAAATGAAATAGAGTGCTAAAAGTAAATTGCATTAAAGTAAAGGCTTAAAATTAAAAGTTAGTAGTTAATAGGTTAGAAGTTAGTATTGTTTTCCTTTTGCTTTTCATTTCAAGACATTCTTTGGAGAACACTCAACCCACTTATCACAAGCATGAATCCTTGAACCAAAACATCTTCCAAAGGAAGGAAAGAATGCCAAGTTTCCACAAAATACCATGAAAGAGGGGAGACTTACAATCTCACTAACTAGAATGCTTATGCCTTTTATGTCACAAATTTAGCGCTATGTTAAGCAATCGTAATTGGACTTATGTAGAAGTCACAACTATTTGAGGTCGGGCAATAGAATTTTGGTGTTAATGCATGTTAGGAACATAGTATAATGAACTATGCTCATGAAACATACCACACTCAAAAAGAATATGCAAAAGGTGTAGCCTAATCTCATCCATACTCATGTCAATTTTTCAATCTACTAGCATTAGGACTTTGAGATGTCATAGGCCAAATGGAATGAATGAATGAAGAAAGGGAATAAGATGAAGTGGGAGGGGAATGGATCAAAACACAAATTGGTCAAAGCAAGACTTTTACCAAATTAATATCATCCATTCATTTTGGGAGATGGAATGTACATTCCATCAATCCCCTAAATCCAATTATATTAATTTGACAAAGTCAAATCAACCTTGACCAAGGCCCAACAACAAGAGTTAAACATAAACAAGTCATCACAATTCCTAAAATCTCATCAAAACACCAAAGAAATGGCCCTGAGATTTATCATAGGTCAAACAAGGTCAAAGGACATTGGAGAAAAGATTTCATAATTTTGGGACATTTAAAAATGTTTTTAAACAATTAAAAACAAATGCAAAATCAATTAATTCATGAAAAATATTAACAATGATCCAAAAAATAATTTTAATTCAGAATATGAAAGAGAAAAATATGTGAATTTTTTTGGTGAAAGTCCCATATTTTTTGGATCAATATTGAATTTAATATGAATTATTGAAAATAATGCAATTAAAATGAAAATTAAAATATCAGAAAAAACATGGACCACTTGATCTCCCTCATTAATTGATATGGCAGATCAAGTGGCCAGAAACGCGCTACCCATGATGGACATGAGTCAGCGCGCCACAACATTGGTATTTAAAAGGGAAGATCGTGATTAAAACAAAACAAGAGGATCCTGTGGCTGTGAGACATGCCAGCGCATGGTCGAAGCTGTAGCTCCGGTCTTCTTCTCTGGTGGACCTCACCGGACTGGTCCACCATCAACCATCACCAAAATTAAAAACAAGGACATAATTTCAAAGTAAAAATGGCACTGAGCTCGAATCTGGCCTCAATTCACTCTAACTCCAAGTATATTGAGAGATACATGGAGTTAAAATTTGAGGTACATGAATTGAGTTGCTTCGATTTGGCCTCAAAGCAACTCAATCTTCTTGCCTACATTGGTAGGACTTCAGACAACCAAAGAATCAACGGAATTGAGCAAGAATTTGAGAGAATCGAAGAGATCAAAATTTCTGGAAAATACCTTCAATTGAGGTCTGGATTCAACTGATCTTGATCTTGCTTGTGCTTGATCTTACTCCACTTGCTTGCAGAAGAAGGATTGGATGCTTAAAAGGTTGTGGATTCCTAGAGATTTGAATTTCAAAACAGTGGAAATTCAACCTCAAATTCAAATGAATTTCTCACGTTTATCCTTTGCAAAGTGAGGGTTTGAGATGGGGGATCAAAGCTGGCGCGAATGTGTGTTCATTGCTGAGCATTTGAGGCTCTATTTATAGCTGAAACCATTGATATTTGCACACTTGAAATCACTTTCCAAATTTGGTCATTGATGATGCATGGGTGCATGGGCGCGCATAGGCCCATAAAATCATTGCCATAAGTCCACAAATGAATGTTAGATAGTCTGAATTTAGCTTGGATTGCAAGGCAAGTGTGCATTTGGATTTGAAGTTTGATCCTTGCCAAGTGATGTCACCATGTTCATGCCATGCACAACCTATGCATTCATTGTCCAAAATGAATGAATTTGAGCTCTTTGGAAAGGTGAGATCAAGAGGAACAACTCTCATGTTCAACACTTTTTTATTTAGAGCTTGGAACTTGGACAAATTTGAGGTGGAATTTTGAAAATTTTCGACATATCTAAATTTTTCTAAGTGTCAAGCCATATGTCTCAATATTCCACCTTGCTCAACTTTTTATATGAGTTTCAAATGAGAAAAGTGTCTTCATCAAAGTTGTATCTATTTCAAATACATTAAAAATGGTCACCAATTTCATGTCATTTGGATTTGAAATGATAGAGTTATGCATTTTTGAAGTTTGGAAAAATCTCTTGGTCAATGGTATAGGTCAAAAGTGACCTATAATGTAACCTCATATCACATGCTCAAAAAAGTTGAATTAGATTCCACTCCATACATAAAAGTTTAATTAGACACATTGAATTTGATTGTGCAACTTGGAAATCTTTCATATCATAAAAATTGAGCAAGTTATGGCCTTGGGAAGTTGACTTTCAAATTAGGGTTTAGACAAAATGACCTATAATGTTTCAACATAGAAAATGATTTTCCAAGCAAAACTAGCTATAGGTATCAACATGAAAGTTGTTTGGAATGTCATTTATAGTAACTTTTCTCTTGGAATAATTTTCATATGGTGAAAATTCTAGGAGGTAGGGTCTAGGGAGACCCAGTTTTGATCAGATGAATCCATCTGGCCAACCACCATCAACCAACTTGCTAACTTTAAATTCTCTTGACTTTCTTAGCTCATGGTAGATCATATATGCATAATATGATGAATTTTTAAGTTCCCTTTAGAATTTTGATCAATTGGTGAGATAGCTTGTTGGAGAAGTTACTCAAGATACTCAGTCAAACTAGGGTTTCCAAGGCAAATCCACCCTCAAACTCTTGAAGAAAACTTGATCAATATAACATGTAGAGAAAATTGGGACTCATATATGATGCTCATAACCATTATTGGATCAATTCTTGGTTGTGCTCTTGTTCATGAGGGTCTCAAACCCTAGATGTGAACTTGATGAATCAATGGAATCATGCCCTTCCTACAAAAGAGTTAGACAAATGCAAAGACATATTTTTGGTATTTTGGTTAGTGAAATGATAAAATACAAGTATGATATAATCACAAAGTGCTTGGTGATCTCTCCCAAAACAAACCCAATGAAAGAGGGGTAAGGAGGATGCCAAGGTATGATCCCAATGCTAATGCTTATGATGAAATTACATGAGGGATCTTAGGGTCAAAATTGGGGTCTTACAGATTGATCTTCTCCTTATAACAAACAAATCTCCCAATGTTACACAAGTGTTCACTTTGAATAGAATGAAACTTATGATGATTTTCTATCAAGGCTAAGTGCAAAAAGTTTCACTCTAAAAATTATGATTTTGAACACTTAGAAAATATTTTGAAAGATGAAGAGAATATTTGAATGCTTGGAAATTTTGCAAAAGGAGGTGAGATTGAAATCTGAAGAAATAATGTTTATATAGTATCTAGAACACCTCTCCAAAAGAGTGCAATGCATGAAAGGATGACATGGTTCAAGAACTCTTTTTGGAAAATATTTGAATGAAAATTGAAAAAATTTGTGGTACTGATACAGTGTCAATTGATTAACACATATAGGTTAATCGGTTAACACACTTTGCAACGTACAAAAAATTCAAAAAATCCATATATTAATGGATTAACATCCTGGTGTTAACCGATTAACACCTTGCAACGTTACAAAAATATTCAATTTTAACAAGTGTTAATCGATTAACATCCTAGTGTTAACCGATTAACATTGGCCCATAATGCAAAAATTGATTTATAATGAAATGAAAAACTATGTTTTAATGCATTAAATCATTTTGATGTATCATGGCATAAATGAATAATATTTTGAACACTTGTATACACAAGGAGAGATTGAGTGCTATATACCTTAAAATTGAAGATCAATTCCTAACCAATTCTTCAAGACTTTGATAAAACTTGAAAACATTGTCTTTTTGCAAAAAGTCTTGATCCATTCCTTTTTTCTAGTCTTGACTTTCTTGTAGAATGTCTTCATCAAAACATATTGAGAAACATGCCTTCACATTCTCCCCCTTTTTGATGATGACAAAATTTTCTTGAAAATTAGCTTCATTCTTGTTTTCTTTAACACATAGACTCCCCCTTTATCAAAACTCTCCCTTGATCCATGATTGAGAGTTTTTAAATTACTTTTTGCTAGCTGCATTTTTGTGTTAGAGAAAATCATGCATACAGTACACAAATAATTCTTCTCCCCCTTGTCATTAACAAAAAGGATGGGAAAAGACAATAAAGTAAAAATTATATCCATACAACGTAAATAGTATGCACAAAAACGTATAGTGCACAAACAAGTGACATCAAACGCAAACACATATAAATATAGCAATACAACAACCAAAGTGTTCTAACAAAACATAAAAACACAAAATTAGTCCCAAAAAGGAAATTTAAAGATATAACGGAAATATAAATACATAAGCAATACAAAATACAATCCTAATCACTTTCCGCCATCTCCACATTGTCACCTTCCTCATCACTTTCTTTCTCACAAGCCCTTTGCCTTTGGTTCTTTAAAATGGTTCTCATGATGCGCTTAAGGGAGGCCATTTCAAACTTGTGTTCTCGATGTTGGTTATGCATAGTGGTTTCAACCGAGCAAAGTTTATTGTACAAAACTTCATTAGTAAATCCACCTTCCGGAATCGGTGGAGGAGCATTAGCCATAACTTCATCCTTGTACTGATAAATACCATTTTGATTAATGATGATACCTGTGTTCCTTAAAGAGGTACCATTATTAATTCACAATCTCTAGTCTACCTAAAAATCTTAGGTTCTCTCTTAAGAGAAAATCCACAAGATTCTAACAATTTAGAAATTAATCTAGCATAAGGTAATCCTCCGCTAAGAGAGAGTTGATGTTGCATATGATGTAAAATCGTAAAACTCCAATTTACCTTCATCTTTTTCTTGATAGTAAAAATAGTTTGCAACTCAAGATCATTGATTTGCGAGTGGTTAGAATGCTTTGGAAACAAGAGATAAGCAACAACATAATAGAGCATGCAGTCACTTACCGAAAGATTTTTTGCAAACAAGAGAAACCGCGAAGAAGCTGAATTTTGCCAGCTTAATATATCAGCTTGGCTGCCCCAACATATTTTGAAAAAATATTCCATTTTGTTGTACGTTTCCCAACCATCTGAAGCCGGTTGATATCCTTGTCAGAGAGATACACCTGCAGTGGGTATCCCTAAAGTTGTACCAAAAGATTCTGAATCCATACTTATTTCCATGTTCTTAACTTTAGAGGTGAAAGTGGGATCTCCGAATTCATCAGTACCAAAATTCATATTAGCATAAAAATCTTTCACTAAATCGGGATAATAAGCACCACAATCAGAAGCTAAGCTATCAACCCCTTGGTATTTTAGCAGCTCAGGGAAGTTAAAGATATGTTCAGGAAAAGTTGAAAGTTTGCAATACTTTACCGACATTAGTGACTAGTTTCTGAAGTCGAAATTCAGCCTTGGAGACTTTGTAGAAGGTGCTTATTTCTCAACTTCAACTTGTTCTCCACTTGATTCGTTAACCTTGATCTTTCCCTTTTCTCTTCAAGTGGAAGCCATGGAAGAAGCTTTAAAGTTAGGGTTTTAGAAAAAGATTTTCGGATTTGAAAAGGGGTAGCTTGTTGTGATGAAGGATTTGAGGTGAATGAGGTATATAATGAGACATTGGATGAGTGGGTTTTAACGAGGGAGGAAGAATTTGGAAGGAGATGATTATGAGAGTTGAAGAGAGTGAAGATTACCAATGCAAGAGTTGGAAAGTGATGGAGACTAGGTCAAATAATCACTTAAAACACAAGACCAAACTTAAAACACACAAAAATAAGATAAAAGAAATAAATAAAGTGGCTGAAAGTTACAGTGTTAATCGATTAACACTAGTGTGTTAATCGATTAACACTAGTGTGTTAATCGATTAACACTAGTGTGTTAATCGGTTAACGCGTTTGAAAAAGCTGAAAAAACGTAAAAAAGAGACATGTTAATTGATTAACCTGTATGTGTTAATCGATTAACACATACCAAAAAACAGTAACTTTGTATTTTCCATCATACAATGAAATTTTTAAAATAGCCACTTTGACATGTTATAATATACCATAATGCAACTTTGTATCTTCCAAACATGTAATAAAAATACATGGAGCAACATGTAATATGAATTTTTTTAGAAAAACATGAAAAACTTATATACTTAGAAATTTAATAAAGTTTTGAAAATACATTTTAGAGAGTACCTTTGATTCATTATAGATTATAATGATTAAATATTAAAGAATTAAATGTCACCTTCATCTAAAATTCCAAGTTCCCTTCGAATTTTGTAAAACGTTTCTTGTGCCAATGGTTTTGTGAAGATGTCGGCGTGTTGATTATGAGTATCCATAAATGTGACTTAGACATCTCCTTGAAGCACGTGATCACGAAGAAAATGATGTCGAATGTTAATATGTTTGGTTCTTGAGTGCATCACCGGATTCTTTGTAATGTTTGTCGCACTTGTGCTGTCACAACATAGAGGAATGCATCCAAGATTGAGTCCGTAGTCACGAAGTTGTTGCTTAAGCCAAAGTATTTGAGCACAACAATTACCTGCTGCTATGTATTCCGCTTCGGCAGTGCTAAAGGCAACACATGCTTGTTTTTTGCAAGCCCACGATACTAATGCATTTCCAAGAATGTGATATGTACCACTAGTGCTCTTTCTATCAGTTTTACTTCCTACATAATTAGCGTCAGAATAACCAACTAAATTGCAAATACTACCTTTAGGATACCATAGTCCAACATTTGTTGTCCCTTTGACATAATTCATGATCCTTTTAACAGTGATGAGATGCGATTCTTTTGAATTTGCTTGAAAGTGGGCACAAAGACACACACTAAACATTATATCAGGACGACTTGCCATCAAATAAAGTAAGGAACCAATCATACCTCGATACTTTGTGATATCAATCAAAACACCTGATTCATCTTGATCAACATAAGATCTGGATCCCATTGGAGTAGTGATCATGACTTAGTAAGTCTATGTGAATCGTGACTGCAAGTGCACAGTCCTATCGTGTAGTTTTAAATATTATCGAACCCACAAGGACTAATAATCGAACGTATCATGGTCTAATGTTGCTATGTAAATCTAAGGTTGATGATCGTTCTAATATTGAAGGGATGCAGAGAAATAACTATAACGTAAATAGAATATTAATAAAGATACGAGATATAGGGGATATCGGTATGTAACGCATCGGACTTCGGGGATTCGATAGATAGTTGGTGTAATCTTATTGGTTAAAATATTCTTCAGTAGAAATTATTTATAGAAAGGACCTAGTCTCACACTCTCGTTTTTATTGACTCTGACCATACTCCTAAACCAGAATACATGGCTCTCGCGGTCTCATTTTGAATTTAAAAGTAATTTTTGAATATAAATAAAGTCTAATTAATCCTAAAGCACTCTCTCTATGTTTAGGATTAATACCTAGTTTCAGCTATCTTGTTAAAATCTCAAACTCTCGTTCTTGTTGACCGTAACCTTAGTTTGTTTTATACTCTCGTACGAAAAAACAGTTTGATTAAAATAAGAAACTAAAAGTGGAAAAATAAGTTTTATAAAAACTAACACCAATTATTTATGAATCCCGTCATTTCGACGGTCTTTACATACCGATACCTAAGGGTTTAGCCGGACATGGATCCGGTAACAGACATGGTATTTGGGAAATTAAACATGCAATAAGGCATAAATAAATAGAACATTAATCAAAATAAAACCTGAATTGTGAACTAAGAACTGGAATTGAATCTTGATTCTTCGATTAAAATAATGTCGGCAAGCTTTGACAATGAATAACCGTTATAATTGAATCCCAAAAGCGTAAACAATAAAGCGCAATAGTCCCCGATATGGAGAACTATTACTTTTACAAAGTAAGAAAACTGCCTAGAAAACTAAAAGAAAAATAACTCTGAGAAAAAATAATCGTCGCTTGAAAACTAGAAGAAGAGAGCGTGTCTGTTAGAGCCTTTATTTATTTCACACAATCCCTAATTTGTAGAAAGGTGGGTGGATTCGTGGCTACAAAAATGGATAAAAAGATGGAAGACTAGGTTATGGCGGTTGCCACAACCCTAGCCTTTGAATGAGAGGCGAGGGCAACCTTTTTAGGATTGAGCGCCACCTCTTAAGTCTTGGTGGTGGGCGCCACCTCCTCCTCGGGTCAATGTGGTGGGCGCCACACACCCTAGATAATGGGCTCCACAAGGCCATTTGCTTTGGTGGCCCATTATCTTTATAAAACTCCATTTTGTTCTCTTTTTCTTTCCTTTTTCTTTCCTTTTTACTATTTTCCATTTTGCTTGCTGTAAACCTTTTAATCGATAAATACCTGCGATAAACATAAAATACTACGTAATAATAAGCGTTAATCAAGTAAAAAGCAATGCATATGGAGCAAAAAATACAATACGTTTTTGCGTTATCAAGACTAGTAGAAGACACAGTTGCATTCAGATACTCATTCTAGTCTATAAACTTTTACTTTGGTTCAAAATTGTATTAACAGGTACTCACTTCCACACTAAGGGTATCGTTGGAACACATAGTCGCAATGTTGCAACCATAAGTCTCCCTCCTATACAAACCAATCTGAATCATGTTGTCATGCCTAAGCCTACCTTACTAAACCTTCTTTTTATCCTTTTTCATTCTGGCACAATCACATTAAGCTCGTTATCCTTTTACATTCATAGCAAGATAGTCTGTTAGTGACTATGATCTTATCATTATTTATTTATCTCTTTTTCACACTTTGGCTCGAATAATAGTTGAAGATGGTTATACCGTTGGGTTAAATGACCGGGTGAGGATCACCTAACTTAGAGGGAACAACATTTTTCATACATTTCGTAATCTTTTCTTCTTTTAAACCTGAGATCATACACTTATTTGCATCGACTTCTTGCGTAGTGTGTGTTTAGGATTGTGCTGACTGCTAGATAAACTACTTAAGGAAATATTAAAGGATAGAATTTAAGGCTATAGCATGACAAGTACTCAAATCGATCTTATATTTGGGAGATTTAAGGTGCTAAAACGATGACGATCTTATAAAGTTTTTCCAAATCTCTACAATTCAACCTTAGTTTTATTTATAGTTTAGGATTTTCAAAAGATGTACTGTATCTCTAAGTCTAGATTTTTGCAATTTTTTTTGTATGGCTTGAGCAAATAGGAGAATTAGTAAATAACGGAAACCACGCATAAAGACTCGACAACACATTGATATTTAACTCGACTGACACTTTAACAAAAATAACAATAACAATAATTTAAATCTACCTAGAAAGTGATATATAAAAGCGGTAAAGCTTCCTCCCCCATACTTAAACCTTGCATTGTCCCTAATGCAACGACATAAGATAGGAAAGAAAGGTAGAACCTGAGTATCCTGCTACTGGCGCCTTCTGCCACGTGTACGTGCACGTCCATTGTTTCCTGGCTGGTGAGGTGGCGTGTAGTTCTGGAGATCTTCCACATGCATTGTCAATGTTGCCATTTATTCGATCAAGCCAGACATGTTCTGTTCAGTTCTGAAAGCATAGTCGTGTTGATCATGCTGCATTTGGCGAAAGATTTGCATCATTTTAGTTTGCTGAGCTTCCATGTTTTGGATTTGTAGGTCGCGTTGAGCGTCTAATTTGCTACGTCGCAACAGTTCAGCATAGATCTCATCAAGAGTGGTTGGTGCCACATTTCTTTTTCTGGGTCTTTGACTGAAAGATGTACCTGCAACATTTTCAAAGGACATGTGTATGGTATGTGGGTCAGTAGCGGGAGCCGTTTGCTCCGGAATGTGATCCTCATCGGTGTCCCCGCCAGCAGCTACATTCTTAGGAATGTGCACGGGGACCTGGTTAGGCACCGGATCATTAGTATACCACTAATTATCCGGGCTGCGCACATCTGTGTGGTTTGGATTTGGGAGGATAAAATCTTGTAACATATTATTTGCAATTATTAAATTAAATTTACCGTCACTCCTTCGTTTACTAGTTTCATGCTCCTTGCCATGTCAATATCAATGGCATGATGCGGGAGCGGGGTTAGCCTGGAGAATTTTTCTTCGAGTCCTAGGACTCTGGCTATGGAGGTTATTAAACCTCCAAAAATAATCGGCCCTCGCTTCGCATTGACAATGGCTTGCATGTGAGATAGGCATAAACGGGACGGTATTCACCTTTTGTGGCAAAAATGTGGTGAACAAATAAAAGAGTTCTTTTTCGTTCACCTTGTTAGAATTTGCTCGTCCAAAAATGGTGAACGCCAATATTTGGCGGAAATATCGAATAGTTGGGTTGTGAATTAAAGTGGCTATGTTTCCCTCAAAACTATGGGTTACTGTACCGGTTATTGCCCTCCAAAATGGTTGGAAGGCGCGTTGCCAACCCTCAGTATCTGGGACCTCACTTGCTACGCCATCCCCATGGGGTAAATGTAGCAGGTTTGCTAGTTGGGAAAATGTAAGGGCATATTCGACGTTAAATAAACGAAACTGGACAGTCCCACTGGAGCAGTTTGTGTTGGGTGTGGGACTAAAAATTAACGAGCTTAGGAATTCTAGTATTAATTGAGCATAGACAGGGTCCTTGAGAGATAGAAAATAATTTAAATTTAAAGTGTCTAGCATATAGTTAACACTATCTAGAATTCCTAAAGCAAATAAATAGGGTTCATCGGCGTACCTTGTTGATTCGATCTTTCTTACGCTGAGAGACGTGTATGTCTCCTCTTGTAATTCGCTTGGCTCGCCATTTCTGAATACTATTTCGTATTCCCTCATCTGTGCCATAATGAATTTCACACTCGTTGTGTAATGTAGTGAGAATAAAGCAAGAGAGAAGAGAAATATGCTAATGAGAGGTGTGGTTTGTTGAGGTTATGTTGGTGGCTTATATAGAGGTGATGGTGGTTGGAAATTGATTGATAAATAAATTGCATTTACGGTATTCAATGCCTTGGTTAAAGAGTTTTTGAAAATGGTTGAATGGCTTTAAGGCATTGTTAAGCATTCAAGGGACAACATCATAAAGTGATTTGATGGGTCAAATTACACAGCCTGCGCGTGCAAGCTTGTGTAGTGGCTGACGCCACTTTTGATGTTTGTGGCGGGCGCCACTATGGGCTTTGTGGCGGGCGCCACAACCCTCACATGGGCGCCACAACTATGTGTGGCAGGCGCCATATGCAGTGTGGTCTTCCCTATGTGTGTGCCTTTATGTGTGCTTTGACCATAATTTTCAATGGAATTTTAGTTTACCAACATAATAATATAGTATATAGGAATAATAAACATGATATAATGAAATGAAATTTAATCCAAAATTGACGAATAAAAGAATGAAGTAGACGGGAAAAGATGAAATAATTTGTCTACTGGGATAAAAAGAAATGAGGTAATTAAATAAATCGCAATGTTTAAAAGCAAATACAATAAAATTCCAAATAAGAAAATAAAATAAAAGTCAGTAAATCGGTAATACTCCAATAAATTAGCCATTACGGCGACTGCTGGTAGGAGGAGCGAACGAGTAGAAGTGCTGGTAAATCTAATCCAGGTTCTCTGTCACTACATCCATAAAGTCGTGGAATTCCACGCGCAGGGTGCTCAGCTCACCTCTCAGATTGACGACATCTGTCTAAACAGCTTCGATGGCAGCAACATGATCGGTGAGAGGTGCAGCAGGTATAACTGGGGCATGTGATTCAGCGTCAGAGAGATGACTGTCATAGTGATCATAGATTTGGGGTGTCTCTGGAGGAGAGGGTGGTGCATTTGGTGGTCCATCCAAATCATAGAGCCAGTTGTTCCTAGCGTGCACACTCGTCCTAGGGTCTGGTAGGGTAAACAAGTATACTACTTGGCTGTTAATTAGGAATTCAAACACATACGGGCCTAAGTCCCTAATGATACCGGTGTTGAAGCAGAAGTCGATATTCATTGGTCGTATTCCACCTAAAGGGGTGAGCCTGATAAGTGGTTGTCTCAGTTCGATGGCATTTTCTATCATGGTCACTAAGCCTCCCACTAAGATTGGTCCATAGTCCTCTTGTTCCATACGGTACAAATTAGCTATCATGAATGTAGCAACGTTAACAGCTCGGGCCTGTGATGCGCAATACATTATGAAGAGTTCGTCTTTGGACACAAAGGTTCTGTTCTGTTCCTTTCCAAACAAGGTGTGAGCTAGGATCTTATGAAAGTAACAAATCGCAGGGTTATAGATGTTCTATGAATGCATAAGGTCTGGCTCAGGATGGTCGTTTCTTGTGATGCTACCCCAAAAGAGGTCTAATTGATGGTCTACTAGCCTGTCTTCCTGAGTAATGGTAAAGGTATCAGGGCCATTAGGGCATCCTAGGAGTTCAACCATTTCTCTGTGGGTGTAGCGGTAATCATTATCAAACAACCTAAAGGTGATTAGGCCTTTATTAAGTCCAATACCATGGTTTGGCAGGTACACTAGGGAGCTTAGAAATTCTAAAGTCAACCTACTGATAGAATTGAATTTTCTTTTGATAGCAAAGGTGTCCCAGCCTAGTTGGTTAATTAGGAACATAACACTGTCTTTTATACCTAATTTGGTCATGGTGTGTTCATCTGGGTATAAGGTTAGTGTCATTTCTCTATGAAATAGAGCCTTAAAACGTCTCCTTTGAGCTCTGCCTCTGAAGACTATATCCATGTAATCTACTTGTTGCATTGTGATAGTCAGTAGCTAGGTAAAATCAAGTAGATAATAACATTAAGTTAGTAATGGTCAATAATACATAAAGGTATCAATTAACTTTATGAGAAATAAGAAAAAATAAAAATTAAGCAGTAGTAATTATAAATTTGGGTAATGAAATTAAATAGTTAAAGACAGAGTGTGGGTTGTCTCCCACCAAGCGCTTTGTTTATTGTCGTAAGCTCGACATAAATATGATAGGTGTTATTCTTTTGAATGAGCGCGAAGCTCTGCAAGCTTTAGATTTGCAATGAAATCATTGTTATCAATGTTGTGGTAATGGTTCAAACGTTGTCCGTTTACTATGAATGGTTCGCTCGTTTTTCCTTTTATCTCTATTGCTCCATTCGGAAAGATATTGGTAATTTCGAAGGGACCGGACCATCTAGAGCGAAGTTTTCCGGGAAAGAGTCTAAGGCGGGAGTTAAATAGGATTACTTTGTTTCCTTCCTTAAACTCTTTCCTTAATATGCGATTGTCGTGCCATTTTTTTGTTCTTTCTTTATAGATTCGGGCATTCTCATACGCATATAGTCTAAGTTCTTCTAGTTCGTGGATATCTAATATTCTTTTTTCTCCTGCGGCAGTATAATTGAGATTAAGGGTCTTAATGGCCCAATATGCTTTATGTTCTAATTCTACCGGCAGATGACATGATTTTCCATAAACTAGCTTGAAAGGTGTGGTTCCTATTGGGGTCTTATAAGCTGTCCTATATGCTCACAGGGCTTCTGGTAATTTTGAGGACCAATCTTTCCTAGAGGTGGCAACTATCTTTTCTAAGATTTGTTTAATTTCTCGATTTGAGACTTCTACTTGCCCACTCGTCTGTGGGTGGTAGGGTGTTGCTACGCGGTGCCGGACTCCATATTTCACTAATAGCTTTTCAAAAATCCTTGAAATAAAATGGGAGCCACCATCATTGATGACAAGTCTCGGCACTCCGAATCTAGCGAAGATTATTCACTTAAAGAGTCTAATTACCACTTGTGTGTCGTTCGTTGGAGAGGCTATGGCCTCAATCCATTTTGATACGTAATCGACCACAACAAGGATATACTTGTTACTAAAAGAGGATGGGAAAGGTCCCATAAAATCGATTCCCCAAACATTGAAGACTTCTACTTCCAAAATTTCTTTAAGCGGCATTTTGTCGTGTCTAGATATGTTTCCAGTGCGTTGACACTGGTCACAATCTGTGATTGCAATGTGGACATCTTTCCACAGAGTGGGCCAAAAGAGGCCGACTTGCAAGATCTTAGCGCAAGTCTTTGGGGTGCTTGCATGTCCTCCATAGGGAGCAGAATGACAATGGGAGATTATATTTTCTACCTCATCCTCGGGGACACATCGATGGAAAATACCGTCGGGGCCTTTCTTGAAAAGTAGATGCTCATCCCAATAGTAGTGTTTAAGATCGTGGAAGAATTTTTTCTTTTGTTGGTAGGTCAAGTCTGGCGGAAGCACCCTAGCTGCTAAGTAGTTGACGAAGTCAGCGTACCATGGTAGTGTGGTTTGGGTGTGAATTGCTTCCACTACCTCATATGTTTTGGTATCCTTATGGTTTAACACATCTTTAGCTGTATTGCTTTCCAGTTGGGCTATGAGTCTTTCGTATGGTAAATCATTGTTTATAGGCACTCGTTTGGGTTCAATACCCTCCATTTTGGACAATGATCGGCCACGATGTTTTTAGTGCCCCTTTTATCCTTGATTTCTAGGTCAAACTCTTGTAATAGTAAGATCCACCTTAGGAGTCTTGTTTTGGCGTCTTTTTTGTTTAACAGGTACCTAATTGCAGCATGATCAGTATAGATAATTATATTTGCCCCTACTAGGTAGGAACGAAATTTATCCAGAGCGAACACTACGGCTAAAAGTTCCTTTTCTATGGTGGCATAGTTCATCTGTGCAGGGTCTAGGGTTCTACTTGCATAGTATATTGCATGAAGTTTCTTATCCCTTCTTTGTCCTAACACTGCGCCTACAACATAATCACTAGCGTCACACATGATTTCAAAAGGTAATCTCCAATCGGGCGGTTGCATGATAGGTGCGGTAATAAGAGTTGTTTTCAGTTGTTCAAACGTTGCTAGGCATTTGTCGTCAAAGATGAATTCAATGTCTTTCATCAATAAGCCAGTCAGTGGTTTGGTGATTTTTGAGAAATCTTTAATGAATCGCCGGTAGAAACCGGCGTGTCCTAAGCAGCTTCGTGTTTCTCTTACGGTTTTCAGAGTCTAGAGGTTTTCTATAACTTCTATTTTGGCCTTGTTGACTTTAATCCCCTTGTCGGATACTATGTGTCCGAGCACGATTCCTTGTCGGACCATGAAATTGCATTTTTCCTAGTTTAGCACGAGGTTCACTTTTACACATCTTTTTAGTACCATTTTAAGATTCGATAAGCAGCCTTCAAAGCTCTGCCCGCATACAGAGAAAACATCCATGAAGACTTCCATGATGTCATCTATGAAATCAGTGAAAATTGACATCATGCATCTTTGGAATGTTGCGGGAGCGTTACACAGTCCGAATGGCATTCGTCGGTAGGCGAATATACCATAGGGGCATGTGAAGGTCGTTTTCTCTTGGTCGTCGGGATGAATAGGAATTTGGAAAAATCCCGAATAACCTTCTAGCCAATCGTTCAAGCATTTGATCAATAAACGGTAAAGGAAAATGATCCTTCTGAGTGACTTTGTTTAATTTTCTATAATAAATACACATTCTACTTCCAGTAACCACTCTTTGTGCTATAGATTCTCCTTTTTCATTATTCACAACTGTGACACTTCCCTTCTTTGGTACGACATGTACTGGGCTGACCCATTGACTATCGGATATCGGGTATATAATACCTGCTTCTAACAGCTTTTGCACTTCTTTCTTTACTATATCACTCAGAATGAGATTTATCCTTCTTTGATGTTCTCTAGAGGTCTTACTGTCTTCCTCTAGCATTATGCGATGCATACATATGGAAAGGCTTATTCCTTTTAGATCTGAGATATTATAGCCTAAAGAAGTTGGGTATTTTCTCAAAACGTGTAGAAGCTTTTCAGTCTCTATCTGACCTAAGTCTGCATTTACTATTACAGGTCGCTCAAGTTCAGTGTCTAGGAATTCGTACCTTAGATTTTTGGGTAACGTCTTAAGTTCTAGGGCTGGTTTCTTTGGGCAAGGCAGATGATCGGGCGTTAGTGCTAGGCCTTCGCTTAGGTTGTCATCTTGGTATTCCTTACTTAAATTTTCATCTTCAAAAGTAGGAGGCCTTGGAATTTTCAGTATTTCGGAGTATGATGTTTGTTCATTCTCCATCTCTCTTATGCATTCGTCGATGACATCTAGTAGACAACAGGTATCGTCTATAGCTGGTGCCTTTAGGAATTGCATCAAAATGAATTCGACTTTTTCCTCACCAACTTCGAAGGTTAGCTTGCCTTTCTTAACATCTATGATAGCTCCGGTTGTAGCTAGGAATGGTCTTCCTACTATGATAGGGATGTTGGAATCCTCTTTTATATCCATGATTATAAAATCAGTAGGAATATAGAATTGTCCTATGTGCACCAGAAGGTTTTCTAGCATACCTACGGGAAATTTAACAAAACGATATGCAAGTTGTACGAACATTCTCGTAGGTCTTAGTTCTCCCATTTTTAGCCTTTCGCATATGGACAAGGGCATTAAACTAATACTGGCTCCTAAGTCACGTAGTGCTTTCTCGATGACAAACTTTCCGATTACACGGGGTATGGAGAAACTACCTGGGTCTTTCAACATAGGAGGCATATTATTTTGTATCATGGTGCTACACTCAGCAGTAAGTGTAACAGTTTCGTTATCCTCTATCTTCTTCTTGTTAGATAAGATTTCTTAGAGAAACTTAGCATATGAGGGCATTTGAGTTATGGCTTTTGTAAAGGGTATTGTAATATTCAATTGTTTTAAAAGCTCTACGAATCTTTTAAATTGTCCTACACTTTTAGATTTAACAAGTCTTTAAGGATAAGGGATATGGGTTTATATGGTGGTGGAGGCACATAAGGTTCTTCTTTTTCTATGGCCTCTTCGTTTTTATCTTCCTCTTGTTCGCATTCCTTCTCAGTTACCTTACCTGGGTCTTGATGCATGGATGAGTTTTGACTTCTAGGGTCGGTCGGTCCGTCTAGTTCTGTCCCACTTCGTAGTATAATAGCATTTGCATGGCCTTTCGGGTTTGGTTGCGGCTGTCCAGGAAATGTGCATGCAGGAGCAACAGTAGGTGCTTGTTGTTAAGCCACTTGCGAGATTTGTGTTTCCAGCATTTTGTTATGGGTGGCTAATGCATCTACCTTGTTTGCTAACTGCTTGATTTGCTCACTAGTGCGTATGTTTTGATTTAGGAAATCCTTATTTGTTTGGGCTTGGGTAGCTATAAAGTTTTCCATCATTATTTCTAAGTTTGATTTCCTAGGAGCATTTTGAGTATTTGAGGCAGCTTTGTGATATCCTGGTGGTACAACAGGTGCTTGGTTAGGTGCATACAATGCTTTATTATTTTTGTACGAAAAGTTAGGATTGTTCTTCCAACTTGGGTTATAGGTGTTTGAGTAAGGGTTTCCTTGAGCATAGTTCACCTGGTCTATGGAGGTTCCTGTCAAGAGTTGACATTCTGGGACAGTATGCCCTTGAGCTTCGCATATCTCACAGTTTGGTGCTACGGCAGCCACGGTGGCTGCTGGTGTTATGGTCAAGTTGTCTATCTTCTGAGTCAGAGCATCTACCTTGGTGTTAACATGGTCAAGATTGCTTAATTCGTACATGTCGCCCTTCGGTTGAGGTTTCTCTACAAAGGTTATTTCTCTTCCCCATTGGTAATGATTCTGGGCCATACTTTCGATGAGTTGATAGACCTCATTGTATGGTTTATCCATCAGTGCGTCACTTGCGGCGGCGTCTATTGTCAATCTTGTATTGTACAAGAGACCGTTGTAAAAGGTGTGAATGATCAGCCATTCTTCTAGACTGTGATGTCGACAAAGCCTCATCATGTCTTTGTATCTCTCCCAAGCTTCAAAAAGTGATTCATTATCCTTTTGTTTAAACCCGTTTATTTGGGCTTTTAGCATAGTCGTCTTACTAGGTGGGAAATATCGGGCTAAGAAGACTTTCTTCAACTCGTTCCACATAGTGACATAGTTGGATTATAGAGACTGGAGTCAAGCTCTAGCTCTATCTCTTAATGAAAATGGGAAAAGACGGAGTCTTATAGCTTCTGGGCTGACACCATTCGCTTTCACTGTGTCCACGTATTGCAAAAATACTGACAAGTGTAGGTTCGGGTCCTCCGTGGGACTACCTGAAAACTGGTTTTGCTGTATGGCTGACAACAACGAGGGTTTTAACTCAAAATTATTGGCCTCGATGGCAGGGGCAGCGATGTTGTTATGTGGTTCATCCTACGAAGGGATTGCATAGTACTTAAGAGGACGGTTTTGCACTCCTTCGGCCATCTCTGGTTGAATAACTGATTCAGAAGTAGGAATGTTAAGGTCAGGAAGATTTATCTTGATACGATGTTTCCGTATCAAGTCTCGTATCCGGTGTTCTAATCTAAGATAATGCTCAGGTTTGTCGAATTGTAGCTTTAATTTCTCGCCTTGAGAGCGAGTACTTGACATACACTCGACAAATATAGAAAGGGAAAAAGAATTGTTTGCCTTAGTCTATACTGGGCACCACTAGAGTTACGATATCAACTAAATAAGTCCCCGACAACGGCGCCAAAAACTTGATCGCGACTTAGTAAGTCTATGTGAATCGTGACTACAAGTGCACAGTCCTATCCCGTAGTTTTAAAGATTATCGAACCCACAAGTACTAATATTCGAACGTATCGTGGTTTAATGTTGCTATGTAAATCTAAGGCTGATGATCATTCTAAGACTGGAGGGATGAAGAGAAATAACTATAACGTAAATAGAATATTAATAAAGATACGAGATATAGGGGATATCGGTATGTAACGCGTCGAACTTTGGGGATTCGATAGATATTTGGTGTAATCTTATTGGTTAAAATATTCTTCAGTAGAAATTATTTATAGAAAGGACCTAATCTCACACTCTCGTTTTTATTGACTCTAACCATACTCCTAAACCAGAATGCTTGGCTCTCGCGGTCTCATTTTGAATTTAAAAGTAATTTTTGAATATAAATAAAGTCTAATTAATCCTAAAGCGCTCTCGCTGTGTTTAGGATTAATGCCTAGTTTCAGCTATCTGGTTAAAATCTCAAACTCTTGTTCTTGTTGACCGTAACCTTAGTTTGTTTTGTACTCTCGTACGAAAAACAGTTTGATTAAAATAAGAAACTAAAACCGGAAAAATAAGTTTTATAAAAACTAACACCAATTATTTATGAATCCCGTCGTTTCGACGGTCTTTACATACCGATACCTAAGGGTTTAGCCGGACATGGATCCGGTAACAAACATGGTATTTGGGAAATTAAACATGCAATAAGGCATAAATAAATAGAACAGTAATCAAAATAAAACCTGAATTGCGAATAAGAACTGGAACTGAATCTTGATTCTTCGATTAAAATAATGTCGGCAGGCTTTGGCAATGAATAACCGTTACAATTGAATCCCAAAAGCGTAAATAATAAAGCGCAATAGTCCCCGATGTGGAGAACTATTACTTTTACAAAGTAAGAAAACTGGCTAGAAAACTAAAAGAAAAATAACTCTGAGAAAAAATAATCGTCGCCTAAAAGCTGGAAGAAGAGAGCGTGTCTGTTAGAGCCTTTATATATTTCCCACAATCCCTAATTTGTAGAAAGGTGGGTGGATTCGTGGCTACAAAAGTGGAGAAAAAGATGGAAGACTAGGTTGTGGCGGTTCTAGCCTTTGAATGAGAGGCGAGCGCCACCTTTTTAGGATTGAGCCCCACCTCTTAAGTCTTGGTGGCGGGCGCCACCTCCTCCTTGGGTCAATGTGGCGGGCGCCACACACCCTAGATAATGGGCGCCATAAGCCCGTTTGCTTTGGTCGCCCATTATCTCTATAAAACTCCATTTTCTTCTCTTTTTCTTTCCTTTTTCTTTCCTTTTTTCTATTTTCCATTTTGCTTGCTATAAACCTTTTAATCGATATATACCTGCAATAAACATAAAATACTGCGTAATAATAAGCGTTAATTAAGTAAAAAAGCAATGCATATGGAGCCAAAAATACTATACGTTTTCGCGTTATCAAGTAGACATTGGCTTGCAACTATCCATGTCGAATCTTTTCAACAACTATTTGCAGTACTTTGGTTGATTGATGAAGATTCCATCCTTTAGTTTCTTAATTTGGAGTCCGAGAAAATAGTTATCTTACCCATCATGGGCATTTCGAATTCTCCTTACATTATTGATGAAATTTCTTCACACATTTCTTTGTTTGTTGAGCCGAATATGATGTCGTCAACGTAGACTTGAACCAATAAAGTGGTACCTTTTATTTTCTTAATAAACAAGGTCTTTTCAACTTTATCTTTTTCAAATCCCTTTTCACAGAGAAAGTTGCTGAGACGATCATACCATGCTCTTGGTGCTTGTTTTAGGCCATAAAGGACTTTCCTCAACTTGAAGACATGTGAAGGATTCTTGAAGTCTTAAAAGCCCGGGGGTTATTTGACATAGACTTCTTCGTTGATGTAGCCATTCAAAAATGCGCTCTTGACATCCATTTGGTACAACTGAAAGTTTAATGAACATGCATAAGCAAGTAATAGACGGATAACTTCTAACCTTGCAACCGGAGCGAATGTTTCTTCAAAATCAATGCCTTCCTCTTGATTGTATCCTTGGGCCACCAACTTTGCTTTGTTTTGAAAAATTATACCATTCTCATCAAGCTTGTTCTTAAACACCCATTTGGTACCTATGATGTGTTTACCACTTGGTCTAGGGACAAGTTCCAAAACTTGATTCCTTTCAAATTGGTTTAACTCTTCTTTCATAGCAACTATCCATTGGTCACTTCCTAAGGCTTCACCAACTTTGGAAGGTTCAATTTGTGAAATAAACGTCATATTCAAGCATGCATCTTTGAGATTTAATCTTGTTGCAACGCCTTGACTAATATACCAATGACTTTATCAATTGGGTGATCTCTATGAGTTCTGCATTCCTTAGGTAGATTGTTGTCATTTGTCTTATGTTCATCTTGGTCATCTTGATGTTTTGGTTGATTATCATTATTCGCACTTGATGTATCTTTTTGAGGAACTTCTACAATATCATCATCATCATCACACAAAACAATATCCTCCTTGGAGGGGTTAGTTTCATCAAAGGTAACATGCATAGATTCTTCAATTGTTAAATTCTTTTATTATATATATATATATATATATATATATATATATATTATATATATATTATATATATATATATATATATATATATATATATATATATATATATATATATATATTCTATAAGCTTTACTAGTAAGAGAATATCCAAGAAATATACCTTCGTCGGACTTCTCGTCGAACTTACCTTGATTGTCTTTGTCATTGTTGAGGATAAAGCATTTACATCCAAAAATGTGAAATTAAGATATGTTTGATTTCCTTCCTTTGAAGAGTTCATAAGGGGTATTTTTCAAGATAGGTCTAATAATAATTATATTACTTACATAGCATGCCGTGCTTACCGCATCCGTCCAAAAATACTTTTGAAGATTTGAGTCGCTAAGCATTGTTTTTGCAAGTTCCAGAAGTGACCTATTCTTTCTCTCCATCACTACATTTTGTTGGGGAGTCCTTGGTGCCTAGAAATTATGAAATATTCCATGTTCTTTGCAAAACTCTTTGAATGAGGCATTTTAAAATTCTCCACCATGGTCGCTTCTTATGAAGGAAATAGTTAGAGATTTCTCATTTTGAATTTGCTTTGCATATTTCTTGAACGCCTTGAATGCATCACTTTCTAAACTAAGAAGAAAGTCCAAGTGTATCTAGAGAAATCATAAATAATAACTAAATCATACATATTAACTCATAAGCTTCTTGTTCTTGATAGACCAAATAAGTCCATATGCAACAATGGTAGTGGCCTTGTAGTGGACACCGCATTCTTTGATGTGAAAGTTGATTTGGTTTGTTTTCCCTTTCGACATGCATCACATAATTTATCTTTGACAAACTTTATCTTAGGAAATCCAATAACAAGATCATGCTTTATTAGTTTATTCAAATGTTCCATATGAATATGAGTGAATCTTTTATGCCAAAGCCAAGACTCATTATTGTTTGCCATAAGAAATTTTACCTTCAAAGACACATTATCAAGGGAAATCATAAATATATTATTAAATATAGTACCTTTTAGTTTTACCTCATGAGTGAATTCATCTACAATCAAACACTCATCCTTGGTGAACTTGATTTTGAAGCCTTTGTCACAAAGTTGGCTAATACTTAGAAGATTGTGCTTTAGTCCTTCGACATAAAGAACATCTTTAATGGATGTGAAAGGTGGTGCTCAAATTTTGCCTATACCAAGAATTATCCCTTTGTTGTTATCACCATATGTGACATAACCCTTGGCCTTTAATGCTAGATTTGAAAATATGTTAATGTCTCCCGACATATGCTTGGAGCAACCACTATCAAGATACCAAAGGTTTGATGTGGTTTTCAAGCATACCTACAAAAAAAAATTACATTTTGTTAGGTACCCTAATTACTTTGGGTCCTTCATAATTAGTGTCTTTCATTACCCATACGTAATGCCCACTTGCTATGCTAAAGTTTCTACCATAGCATGCATTAGGAGTATGGCCAACTATTCTACAATAAAAACAAGTAGGTTCAAAATTGCTTATATATCTAGGAACATAAGATTTCTTTTTATAAAATATTTTTCTTTTAGGATAGTGATGACCATCTTTTGGCTTGTTCACTTTCTCTTTGGTTGGTTGGTCATTATCTTTAACAAAGATAGTTTTACTAGAACTTGGTTTGGAAAACTTTGAATAACCAAGTCCACTTTTGACACCTTCCAACCCAATTTATCCTTTCTCATATCTTTCAAGAACCCTTTTTAATTGGACAATTTGGAAAGAAAGTGATTCACAATTTTTATATACAATTTTCACTAATCATCTTTTGTTTTTCATCATCGATATCTTTTTCCATTGTCACGATTTTTTCTTCTAGAGATGAAATTATTTTCTTTTGTTTTATACATAATTTTGCATTCTTTAAGAAGTTCATTTATAGCACCTTGTGCATCACTATGGTAAAGAGAAAAATCACTACTAACCTCATCTTCTTCATCGTCAGAATGGCGTGAAGCCATTAATGCTAAATTTACATATTCGTCGATTTCCAATCCGGATGAAGAATTTATCTCATTATCTTCCCATGCAACATACGCCTTTTTATTCTTGAATTCCTTCTTGCCTTTAAAGCCACCTTTCTTGGAGAGTTTTGGACAATCCTACTTTATATGACCTTGCTTTCCACATTTATAGCATGTGACATCTTGCGTAGATGTGGAAGCCTCCCTTTTCCTGAAATGTTTATTTCTTTTTGCATAAAAGGATTTCTCATTTTTACCAAAAACTTACCAAGCCTTTTAACAAGGACATTGAAATTTTCATCTTCCTTCGATGCGCCATCATATTTATCTTCCTTTGAATCTACCTTCAAAGCAATTCCTTTGGATTTCTTCTCTTGACTTTCATGCTTTTCAAGTCTTCCAAGTTCAAGTTCATGTTCTTGGAGTTTTTCGAATAATGATGCGGACGTAATAGTAGAAAGACTTTTCTTCTCCGATATGGCCGTTAATTTTGGTTGCCATTCTCTAGTCAATGATCTTAGCACTTTAAGGTTGAGATCATCATTTATAAAGGTCTTTCCGAGAGCGATTAAATGATTCGTCAAGTGAGAAAATATTTTCTGTAATGCAAGAATAGATTCTCCGGGCTGCATTCTGAATATTTCATATTCTTGACTCAATGTGTTTAACCTGAATCTTTTAACTTCAGCGGTTCCTTCGTGAGTCTCCACCAAAGTTTCCTATATTTCTTTTGCCGATTTATATTGAGATATGCGGAAGAACTCATCCATACTTAATGAACTTTGAAGAATATTGGTAGCTATCTTTTCATTAAGTATCCTTTTCTTATTGTCTTCATCATATGAACTTTTAACCTTCGGAGTGCCAACACCATTGACCACACTGGTAGGATTATGCAGACCATTTTCAACGGTTGCCTATACACCATCTCCCCGTGCTTATAAATTTGCTTTCATGTGGATTTTCCAGAAGTCAAAATATTCTCCAGAAAATAGAGGTGGTTTGTTGCTACTACCGCCATCTTTGAAAACTGGGTTTGCGCTCGCGGAAGCCATCTTCTGGATCTGAGGAGCAAGTTATCAATAACCCACTCTAATGCCAACTGTAAGTTGAGTGTGAACCTAAGAGGGGGGGGGGTGAATTAGGTACTATAATTTTTTTTCCAGTTTTGTCTTGTTTTAATAATCTTTTGTTTGAGATTACTAAGTGATGAATGCGGTAAATGCTGAAAAGATAAATAACACATAGAGATATCCTAATTCCCCTCATAAATCGAGAGTACTCCAATCCCCTTTCAACACGAAAGAGATTTTACAATTGTTAGGACTTTTACAAGACTCTTCCTAGTCTTTATATATAGACACTAACAATCACACCAAGAACAATCCTCTTGGATTTTTCACTAAGTTCAAAAAGAGAACAATCCTCCCTTTTAATGAACCTCTTGTTTACAATAATCCTAGATAACAAGGATACACAAAGTAATTTGAAGTTTTGATAAGATGTACAATGGAATTGTATATGTATCAATCTATGGATTTATCTTCTCCTTATAACAAACAAATCTCTCAATGTTACACAAGTGTTCACTATGAATGGAATGAAACTTATGATGATTTTCTATGAAGGTTAAGTGCAGAAAGTTTCACTCTAAAAATTATGGTTTTGGACACTTAGAAAATATTTTGAAAGATGAAGAGAATATTTGAATGTTTGAAAGTTTTGCAAAAGGAGGTGAGATTGAAATCTGAAGAAATGATGTTTATATAGTCTCTAAAACACCTCTCCAAAAGAGTGTAATGCATGAAAGGATGACATGGTTCAAGAACTCTTTTTGGAAAATATTTGAATGAAAAATGAAATTTTTTTTGGCACTGATACAATGTTAATCGGTTAACACACTTTGCAACATACAAAGAATTCAAAAAATCCATATGTTAATCGATTAACATCCTGGTGTTAACCGATTAACACCTTGCAACGTTCCAAAAATGTTCAATTTTAACAAGTGTTAATCAATTAACATCCTAGTGTTAACCGATTAACATCAGCCCAGAATGCAAAAATTGATTTATAATAAAATGAAAAACTATGCTTTAATGCATCAAATCATTTTGATGTATCATGGCATGAATGAATAATACTTTGAACACTTGTATACACAAGGAGAGATTGGGTGCTATATACCTTAAAATGGAAGATTAATTCCTAACCAATTCTTCAAGACTTTGATAAAACTTGAAAACGTTGTCTTTTTGCAAAGAGTCTTGATCCATTCCTTTTTGCTAGTCTTGACTTGCTTGTAGAATGTCTTCATCAAAACATATTGAGAAGCATGCCTTCACAATAATGCATATATGCATGATTATGGTGACTTTATTTGATGATAAAAATGAATATGGCTAAAAATGCAAAACTTGACAAATAAACATGTATCAAATGAATTTAAAATGTATGGACAAAATTGGGGTATGACACACATGTATTCAAATTTTTCTCATTCAAGTTTCATTTTTGACTCTCTTACTGATTTGAGCGATGAAGTGCTAATCTTGCAGGTCATCCCCCTCTCCACCGTATAAGAAGCTCTTAACCCCTGCAATAGACAGTGAATTCATGATCTACAATCGTCACCTAGTTCCATAGCAGAATATCGACGTCATTTGTTGTAACTCAAAGTTTGTATCGTGCCCCTTAGGCTCGACTAGGGGGCAACTGTTTCGAGTTGGTTAAAATAGTCTCACATTACTTAGGAACCGAGGCTAAGAGTAGTTTATGTATAACACCCAATGAGGCGCCTTTTCTAAAGGACAAATGTGTGAGACTTCTCACACCCAAAGCAGACAATACCTCATAGCCGCAACAACACCAACTTGAGGTCGATCAAAACATTGACATCGTCTGTACGATTTGACTTATGATTCATGTGACCTTCATGATCTATTGTTCCTCGATTTAACCTAATCTCTTCCGATAATCAATATCTCATTCGACCGATGCATAAATATCCATCTTCTGATCAACTCCATAAAATTCAGAGTCAAACCTTTTTCTATCAGAAATGTAAAACGATGACAACTTTGAAAGCCAGTCATTCCATCGTCTAAAGACAAGTCACTGCAACCGCTGAAGCATATATGAATCCTTCATATCCTCAAGGGACAAATGATAAAGTCTTAAAAACTGATCATTCTATTTCTCTACCGAAAAGTTCTATCCAACCCATGGCAGATCAAATAGCATCTCAACTTCCCCCTTCCCCACCGCTCATGAGCCGAGAAGGGATTCAAAATAGGTACAAAAATCTCCAAGTTATCAACGACACATGTGCCATAATGCTCCCCATAATCCCAAAGGATAGGGAGGCAAACACACTTCCTCCAAAGTCTATCATCCTAGGAGGAGGGAAATGTATTCAGAAGATGCATCAACCAAGCTGCAATAGAAGTAACCTCTGCCCACTCGTATCTTGGACAACAAGATCCCGAAGTCACTAGAGAATCCTCAAAAGCTTTATAGATATAATGAGAGTGGAGATCTAGATGAGTAGGTCGAACATATAGGTGATCGAGTGGACTACTACCATGTCTACGAAGATTTAAAGTAAAAGTTCACTGCACTAACTCTAATTGAATCTGCCTTAGCCTGGTATAAGTCCCTTTCGGACAAAAGCATAGATTTTTGGTCTAACCTATGTGAAGTTTTCACGTCATTTAACCACCAGAAAGAGACAACCAACCATTACGTACGTGCTTAGTAGGTTCGTGAAGGGTAAGAAGGAAACCATATGTGACTATATTGATTGTTTCACCAAAGTAGTACTAGTTGTTGGAGGCTCAAATGAGACCCTAAAGTGATGGGTGTTTGAGAAAGGAGTCAGACCAGACTGTGCATTCTAAGAGAAGTTAGGGCATAATGAGTCCCACAATCTGAAGGATTTATTGAGTAGGGCGCAACCTTACATCAAATACAAAGAAAAACTTCTAGAAGACGGAGGCAACCGGAGGTCGAGAAATACAGGATTTGGTCAGCCATCAGAGAAATACTTTGAACGGTCAAAGATGAAAGTGTATGTAGACCCCACTCAAGGTTTGACGCGTATACTCCCTTGAACACTTCACGAGAGATCCCTTATCTAGTCAGGGAGCCTGCATGTACTAACAAGCTAAAATACCATTGTTTCCAAGGGAGTCATGATCATAACACCATCGATTGCATCCAAATGAAAGATGAAATTAAGGGACTAATTAAGAAGGGGAGACTATCTGAGTATACCAAGGACAATAATAGGATTCTCCCAATATGAAGAAATATCTCAAGAAAGTTGAAGTCGTGGCCGGGGACAAAGGAAAAAAGGTAAGTAGTGAAGGGAAATCACAATATAAAACACAGTTGAAGACTGTGCATTCTAAGAGAAGTTAGGGCATAATGAGTCCCACAATCTGAAGGATTTATTGAGTAGGGCACAACCTTACATCAAATACAAAGAAAAACTTCTAGAAGACGGAGGCAACCGGAGGTCGAGAAATACAGGATTTGGTCAGCCATCAGAGAAATACTTTGAACGGTCAAAGATGAAAGTGTACGTAGACCCCACTCAAGGTTTGACGCGCATACTCCCTTGAACACTTCACGAGAGATCCCTTATCTAGTCAGGGAGCCTCCATGTACTAACAAGCTAAAATACCATTGTTTCCCACAATCTGAAGGATTTATTGAGTAGGGCGCAACCTTACATCAAATACAAAGAAAAACTTCTAGAAGACGGAGGAAACCGGAGGTCGAGAAATACAGGATTTGGTCAGCCATCAGAGAAATACTTTGAACGGTCAAAGATGAAAGTGTATGTAGACCCCACTCAAGGTTTGACGCGCATACTCCCTTGAACACTTCACGAGAGATCCCTTATCTAGTCAGGGAGCCTCCATGTACTAACAAGCTAAAATACCATTGTTTCCCACAATCTGAAGGATTTATTGAGTAGGGCGCAACCTTACATCAAATACAAAGAAAAACTTCTAGAAGACGGAGGCAACCGGAGGTCGAGAAATACAGGATTTGGTCAGCCATCAGAGAAATACTTTGAACGGTCAAAGATGAAAGTGTACGTAGACCCCACTCAAGGTTTGACGCGCATACTCCCTTGAACACTTCACGAGAGATCCCTTATCTATTCAGGGAGCCTGCATGTACTAACAAGCTAAAATACCATTGTTTCCAAGGGAGTCATGATCATAACACCATCGATTGCATCCAAATGAAAGATGAAATTAAGGGACTAATCAAGAAGGGGAGACTATCTGAGTATACCAAGGACAATAATAGGATTCTCCCAATATGAAGAAATCTCTCAAGAAAGTTGAAGTCGTGGCCGGGGATAAAGGAAAAAAGGTAAGTAGTGAAGGGAAATCACAATATAAAACACAGTTGAAACAATTTTTTTATTACCTCTTATGGCAATTAAATGTTGATGCATAATCAAAAGAACAATCACGAGTGCTAAACAACAATGCTTATACCCATTCCTTACAAACAGGGTGCCTTCAATATCAGTGCTAGCTACTATGAATTAAGACTTTGAGAAAGAAAGAAAATAAGGTTAAATATACAACACCCTCTATAATGTAAGCGAGATTCTCTTTAGCCCCCTGTAAAATAATTTTTTATCCCCTCTTGAAATACCAAGATTCCCTCTATAAGGCCCCCGTGCACACTATTTCATCCCAAATTTCATTTATTAGTGACTTGGTAGTCCATGTGGACTTTTATTTAATTTTTTATTATTAATTCGGCCCATTCCAAACACACAAAAGCCCATTGTTAACCCAACACACCTAAGCAATTACTTATTCATGCTTAAGGTTTATAAACCCTTGCAGAATTTGTAAAACAACCAATGTGAGACTTACTGTCAGATGTTTTGGAAGACACATAGTGCATCTTAGTACTTGTTACATTGTAGCCACCAACATTGTCCAAGCATCTTCATAGTGACCACGCTTGAAGTACATATCCTTAACTCATTCAAAATCAAACATTTCATCATCACCTCATTTAGAATTAGTTAGTTCATCATTTGATCCATCTTCGCAGGTAGTGTTGTCGTGTTTTTTATTCAGTAACTGCTATGAGATTAGATTCCTAAATATCAAGTTTTAAACGATTTTTTTAGTCTATTCAGTAACTACTGTTGTTTTCAATGTGGGAGTTATCCATGAGTGTGAGTGTAGGCAATTCTGTAGGGACACAACTGTTGTTAGAATATACGCACAACTTTTGTTAGAATAAATTTGTGCATTATAGTTGAAATTTCATGTTGGAATATCTTGTTGAAAGATCGTGTTTTCAAGAGGATAGTTGGGCTATTTCTAATATCATTGTAGTTATGTAGGCAATTATGTAGGGACACCATCAATCACAACACCATTCAATCTCATCTCAACAAAACACTTAAGAACCTGACCAGGAAGACCATTTTTAAAATACCCATTAATCAATGCATTCCAAGCAACAATATCCTTTTCAGGACTTTCATCGAACACACATCACACACTTTTCATAAACCCAGAATCACTACGCCAAAAGAGGGAAAAGAGGGCGCTTTTTTTGGCCTATAACAGCGCTTTAAAGCGCCCTCTAATCTGGCGCTGACATAGGTAAAGACAGCGCTTTTTTTCCTGGTGAAAGCGCTGTCTAAAGTGGCTCTTTAAGCCCTTTAAGGGCCACTTTAGAGGGTGCTTTTTAAAGAAAGCGCCCTCTAAAGTGGAAACATTTAAGGGTTTAGAGGGCGCTTTTACTGGAAAGCGCCCTCTAAAGTGGAAACTTTTAAGGGTTTAGAGGGCGCTTTTACTGGAAAGCGCCCTCTAAAGTGGAAATTTAAAGGGTTTAAAGGGCGCTTATTTTGGGAAGCGCCCTCTAAAGTGGGTGGTTATTTAAATTATTTTTTTTAAAAAGCGCTATATTTTTTTATTTATTTTAGACAACCTGTATATTGAAGCAGTACACCCAAAACTGTATAATTTGAAGCCCTTTTTCACACATTGCATTCAACAAGCCTTATATACAACAATCCATACATATACAACAATCCACTGATATATAATTGTTTAACTTCTAAAGATTCTAAATATACAACCAATTCATAACTTAAAAAGAAATAAAACTAAGTAGCAAAAGCATCTCTGAGATGTATGTTTTTTTTGCTAGCAGCAGTCTTCTTAGCAACAACCTCTTTTTGTTCAATATCAATAGCATGAACCTAAAATATCATAAAATTAGTTAGGTGATGTATAAGATCAAGAATTAACATTTTCTATGCATAAATATCATATAATTGTGTTTATACCTTTTTTTTTTATGCAACTGACTCGATTTGCTGCGTAATCCCCTTATATTTTTGGTCTCTTATCTTTTGAAGATAGAATTGATATTTGTTTAGATGGACATGTTCCATTGTCGTAGAGGGATACTTTCAAATATCCAGCATCATCATCTACGCGAATGAGGCTTGACGATAATGGAACATCTCCATCTAAACAAATATCAATTGATACTTTCGAGTATCCCTTGCCCCTTGCACGAATGATTGACTTCATAATAGCCATTTTACCTGTAATAAAGAAAACAATTAAAATCAGATGACAAATGTAAAAACAATTAAAATCATAAAAGTCATTTTACCTGTAATAAAGAAAACAATTAAAATCATTTGACCTGTACCTTTTTCACTAAGTTCTCTTTCTTTTCTTGGTTGGAATATGTTCTACATGTCTCTTAACAACACGGACGGTTGGATTGATCCAAATACCCTCATTATGATCATTTCTAATATATGAATCATTTGATATAATATTCTCATCTTGATCATTTCTGGTAAACGATTCAATCTCAACATCAATATCACTTTGATCTCCAGTGTTTTCATCAATTACTTTGTTGGAAAAAAGAACTATAGACCATTTCGTACTTTTCGGATCATTGACATAGAACACTTGTCTAGCTTGAGAGGCTAGAATAAAAGACTCATCTTTGTATCCCACCCTATTAAGATCCACTTGCAAAAATCCTGACTTATCCATTCGAATGCCGTTATTATTTTCAACCCACTTGCAACCAAATATAGGAATCTGAAACTTCTCATAATCAAACACCCAAATGCGCTCGATAACACCAAAATACGACAGATTTGTAAATTTGGGGTTTAAGTCCTTCACACTTGATATGTGCATTGCTTCAGCTACCACGGTGACACCACTATTCTGCATAGTACTTTTATCATCTTGTTCTTTGGTATAAAATGTGTATCCATTAATCGCGTATGCGCTATAAGAAAAAACATGGAAACTTGGACCATATGCTAAGCATCTCAACCTTTCTGTTATTGAAGCGGGATCTGAATAATACTTTGAATAAATATGATCCTTAAACCAAGGTATAAAACATCGATTGTGCTCTCGTACTATCCAATTTTCATTTCTATTAGGATTTAAACCTCGGAGAACATCCTTCTGAATTTCAACATACGGCTCAACCTCATTCTCATTGTGCAGAACATACAAATGCACTTGATCCCGTTCGACCCTTGATACTGCCACGATTTTATTTCCAATTAGATTTTTTCCTTCTTTCTTTTCGACAAGCTGAGACTTGGGGAGTCCGATTGACTGAACATTAGACAAATATTTAGTACAAAACTCAATCGCTTCTTCAACAATGTATCTTTCAACCATACAACCTTCTGGTCGACTTCGGTTCTTCACGTACCCTTTTAATATTTTCATATAACGTTCAACAGGGTACATCCATCTCATATAAGCTGGTCCACACAATTGTGTCTCTTTCACAAGATGAACAACTAGATGTACCATTATGTCAAAAAATGATGGAGGAAAAAACATTTCAAGCTCACACAAAGTAATAACGATTTCTTTTTGCAACATTGGTAAGATCGCAGGATTGATCACCTTACTGCAAATTGACTTGAAGAAAGAACACAACTTAGTTATAGAGCTTCTTACTTTTTCTGGAAGAATAGAACGTATACCTATTGGGAGAAAATGTTCCATTATAACATGGCAATCATGGGTCTTTAAACTCTTTAACTTGAGGTCTTTCATAGACACAAGTCTTCTAATATCTGAAGAGTACCCTTCTGGAACTTTAACTTCACTTAGAAACTTACACAATGTTTTTTTCTCCTTTCTAGATAGAGTATAAGCAGCAGGAGGTAGATATGTTCGTTTTCCTTTCTTCAAGGGTCCTAATTCAGTTCTTATTCCCATCGCTATCAAGTCCTTTCTTGCCTTAAGGCCATCCTTAGACTTTCCTTGTATATTGAGTAACGTGCCAATAACACTTTCAAATACATTTTTTTCAATATGCATAACATCAAGAAAATGTCTCACATACAAGGACTTCCAATACGGCAATTAAAAAAAACTGACCTCTTCTTCCACCCACTTTTGACAAGTGTGTGGGCAAAAGGCTTGCCAATCTGAGTATCCAAATCTTTCACCTTTTCAAAAATTTGATCACCCGTCAATATAGGTGGAGCTCTGCCTTGTTCTGTCTCTCCATTGAACGCCTTTCTCCATCCACGGTAGTGATGATTTAAATTTAAGAATCTCCGATGACCGAGAAAGACATTCTTCTGACCAAACTCCAAGCGCTTCCAATCTGTTTTATCTTCACAAATAGGACACGCACATTGACCTTTTATGCTATACCCTGATAGATTTCCGTATGCTGGAAAATCATTAATTGTGCCAAACAACATCGCCCTCAAGTTGAAACTTTCTTTCCTATATCCATCATAAACCTCCACACCGGTCTCCCACAAAATCTTTAAATCTTCGATTAAGGGCTTCAAGTACACGTCTATGTCATTCCCTGGTTGTTTAGGTCCAGAAATCAACATAGACAACATCATGTACTTACGCTTCATACATAGCCATGGAGGTAGGTTATAAATCATAATAATCACAGGCCATGTACTGTGTGAGATACTCTGGATACCGTGTGGGTTCATTCCATCAGTAGATAATGCCAAGCGAAGGTTTCTTGATTCTTCTCCAAATTCAGGATAATCATTATCAATTTTCAACCACTGTGGTGAATCTGCCGGATGTCGATACTTTCCATCTATAATTCTTTCATCTGCATGCCAGGTCAAGTGTCTTGAATCGGTTTCACTACGAAACATGCGTCTAAATCTCGGAATAACAGGAAAATACCACAAGACTTTTGCTGGAGACAACTTGTTCTTATATCGCGAGACACCGCATTTAGGACACTCATTTAACGATGCATACTCATTTCGAAACAAAACGCAATCGTTTGGACATGCATGTATCTTATCATAGCTCATGCCAATAGAGCACAACATCTTTTTGGTCTCATATGTTCGATTGGGAAGAACATTATCCTCAGGAAGCATATCTTTCAAAAGGGCTAATAACTCTGTGAAACTTTTATCCGACCATCCATTGCCCGCCTTTAAGTTGTACAACTTTAATACCGCAGACAATCTTGTGAATTTAGTGCAACCATCATACAAAGGTTTCTCTGCATCACTTACCAACCTCTCAAACATTTCTGGACAATCCTTAAGATCTCCTTCAAGTGCTTCTGCAATCTCTTCAACTCGATCACAATCGTATGTATCTGCGCCACTATAGTTTGAGGCATAGGTCGTACTATCCCCCGGTTCAACATTCTCGTTACTTTTCTCACCATGAAAATTCCAACATGTATAACTTCGATCAATTCCATGCCTCATTAGATGCGATGTCAACTGAACTGCGTCAACCCGTTTCCCATAACAACAACCCAAGCAAGGACATATCATTCTACTGGGGTCTTCGGCGTGCGCAACGGCAAACTTAACGAATTCTGATACCCCATTCTCGTACTCTCTCGACAATCGATTGGAAGACATCCATGTATTATCCATTACTAATTAGAATAAACAAAAAACAATTTCAGAAGAGTTCAAACACATTCGGACCTAGGTTTCTAATGATACTGGTGTTGACACAAAATCATATGTTCATAGGTCGTATAACCCTAACTACTGGGTAATGTAGTCCCATTGCATGCGCTATCATGGTCACTAAAAACCAACCTTCAATTTCCTAATAAACCCAAACTATTTAAATGACTATGAATATTGAAACTTTACAGGTCGAAACAAACGTAGCATAGACAACAATAACATAAAACAGAAATTGGGCAAAGCTAAAATAAAGCAATAACATAAAACAAAAATTGGGCAAAGCGTGTACCTTTGATTGGTAGAAGGAGGAAATGCGCAGTAATAATGTAGATCTAACAGAGGTGGAAGGAAAACGCCTTAGAACCCTAACGTGAAAAAGAACGAAAATAACAGATAGTGAAATAACAAAACGCGCAGTATGTTATAATTTTAATGTTTACTAAAGGGGACATTAGAGGGCGCTTGTGGAAAAAAAGCGCCCTCTAAAGGGGGCCTAAGAGGGCGCTTATGGAAGCGCTCTCTAAGGCTTTCCAGAAGCGCTTTATAAGCTGGAAATGCACATGGACTTATAACAGCGCTTTATTAAAAGCGCCCTCTAAGGGTAACCTTAGAGGGCGCTTTCTAAAAAGCGCCATGTATTGTTGTCCCTCTATCTCCTCCTTATTTTTTTGTTTCACCTTAGAGGGCGCTTGTGGAAAAAAAGCGCCCTCTAAAGGGGGCCTAAGAGGGCGCTTATGGAAGCGCTCTCTAAGGCTTTCCAGAAGCGCTTTATAAGCTGGAAATGCACATGGACTTATAACAGCGCTTTAGTAAAAGCGCCCTCTAAGGATAACCTTAGAGGGCGCTTTATAAAAAGCGTCATGTATTGTTGTCCCTCTATCTCCTCCTTATTTTTTCGCTTCACCTTAGATGGCGCTTTATTACAAAAGCGCCCTCTAAAGTGCGCTGTCTATTGCTCCTTATTTTTCGCTTCACTTTAGAGAGCGCTTTTGTAATAAAGCGCTCTCTAAGGTGCACTGTCTATTCCAGTTTTTGGCGTAGTGAATACCGAAAAGTCGAAATCAAAGCATTACCAACAAAACGATCAAGATCAAAACTAAGTTTAAAAATTTAAGCATAAACCATGAAAAGGGTCATGAACAATAATAGACTTTGAAAACATCTTGAGAAGCAAAGGGAACATGTGTTTATCTGGTTCAACACCCTTTTCTCGCATTTTTGCATAATAGAGAAATGTTGTTTTTGGGTGAGAGCTGATAGAGAAAGATGTTGTTGAGTAGAAGGCAAAGAGATGAAGTTTGATTTTGAGAGAATGAAGCGCATTGTGATGTTATTGTCTTCTGTTTTCCCCAATTTGTTGGGTAAGAATTACATTTGGTGTTTATAAAGCTCAAACACAATAGAATACATGTTAAATTGTGTTGGGATGATAAATAGGCCATAGGTCAAAACAATTTTAATATTTAGAAAACTTAATTATTAAAATTTACTAAATATTAATTTATTAAAATTTACTAAATATTAATTTATTAAAATTTACTAAAAAAATCAATAAAAAAGTATAATATATAAAAAAAAGTAAAAAAATTTAAAAAAAGAAAATTTAAAAAAATGTAAAAAACAAAATCCACGTGGATTCTAATTAATAGATAAAAAATTAAATAAAAGTCCGCCTAGACTGCCAAGTCACTAATAAATGGAATCTGGGCTGAAATAGTGTGCACGTGAGTCTCACAGAGGGATTCTTGGTATTACGAGGGGGAATGATTTTTTTTTTACAGGGGGCTAAAGCGAATCTCGATTATATTGCAGGAAGGTGTTGTATATTTAACCCAAGAAAATACGGCTAGGGTTTCACATACCAAATTTCATCAAGTGTTAAAATTTTAACGCAAGTGTTTTATATATGAAACTACTTGTGTAGATTGTAAGCTAAACAAACTCACTTAAGTGCAGTGTACCTTATAGTGTATTATATTTAACTTAAGTGCATCATACTTTATAATGTTCTATATTCCACTTAAGTGCACCATACCGTATGGTGTTTCGTATTCCAATGACACGTGGATTTGAAAAACTTCTCAAACATTTGAGTTTGGGAGGCAATTTACTTTCGCTTATGGAACTACATTCCTCAATTAAAGATATTATCTCATTGTCATCTAGATTTAATTTGTTTGACAACATTTCTTTTTAAAATGTAGCATACGACGACCTTTAAGATAATGCTTATGTGAAAGGAATATTTAGGTACAATTTTTTCAACAGTTCTACAATTTTTTTAAATTTCTCTTTAATCTTATCTTTGACAAACCTTATGGAATGAGATGGGTGGTTTGTATGGTGGTTAAGAGACATAATTTTTTTTTTTTACTTTTATGCCTATACAACCTCATTTATTGGTTGGACGTTTTCACTCTCCTCATTGTTACTCCCATGTTCCTCTTTAAGGTCATCAGGCTGCTTTCCATTTCTTTGACAAAAATTAAATTTCATTTTGAATTTTGTTCGGTCTTCCATAGAAATGTTCCAAGAGTTTTAGAGGATAAAGAAAATTGTTGTGCTACTCGGGAGATTTGAGTCAACAACATTTTCTTATGGGTGACCATAGAATTTATCTTAGACTCCAGTTTCTAAGGATTTAATTTATGTGTAGGTTCTAGTTTTTAAACTCATCATTTTGTTTTGTTTGAGTGATCATAAAATTTTAAATGATATTTTCAAGATTGGAATTTTGGGAGAGAAAACACCCTTTTGTCCTTGAAAACTCAGAGGTCTAAATGCTTTAGGGAGAGGTGTTCTTGTAAAAAAATTGGGTAATCTCTCCACCCTAGATTATATGTATTAGAATTTGGGTTCCATCTTTGATAATTGTTAAGGTAATTAACATTTTGTAGGCTAAACTCTCTATTTGAAATCATTTTACACTCAACACCAACATGAACAATAATCCCACAAATTTCACATGGTGGAACATTATGAGTGACTAAATTAACATTCAATTTATCAAAGTTTTGAAACAAAGCACCAAATTTAGCAACAATGTGATCTAAAGTGTCAATTTCACACCTGACCCTTTTTTTGGAGGGGGGGGGGGGGGGTTGAATGTTTTATGGTGTTTCAGCCGCATCCCTATTGGTAGTGGTTTTGAATCATATCTTTGATGACATCATATGCATCTTCTATGTTTTTATTCATTATATCTCCTATTGCAACAACATCCACTATCACCCTCATGGTGTATAGAAGCACATTGTAAAAGCTATGAATAATTAGCCATTTCCAAGCCCGTGACGAGGACACAACTTTAAAATCTCCTTAAAATATGCACATGCTTCATAAAGTGTTTCACCTTCCTTTTGGGTAAAACTATTAATTTGATTCTTTAATTTGACAGTTTTTCCATGAGGAAATTTTGCGATGGAATAAAAGGGTGGATAATATAGCCAAACTCTAGCTATATCCTTTAATAAAAAGGAAAAAAGTTGAAGTCTAATTCCATCACTGGTGACTCTATATTTTTGTTCATTAGAGCTCCTCTTGCAACAACATCCACTATCATCCCTGTGGTGTATAGAAGAACATTAAAAAATATATGAACAATTAGCCATTTTCAAGCCCATGATGAGGGAACAACTTTAACATATCCTTAAAACACTCCCATGATTCATAAAGTTTTTCACCTTCTTTTTAGGTAAAACTATTGATTTGATTCCTTATATTGGATAATTTTACTGTGAGGAAAATATTTGGCAAGATAAGTAATTTTTAATTCATCCCATGTTGCGATGGAATCGGAGGATAGAGAATGTATCCAAACTCTAACTTTATCCCTTAATGAAAAGGAAAAAAGTAGAAGTATAATCAGGGCTGACCCTGTGCAAGTGCAGCATGTGCTGCAACATAGGACCCCAAATTTTAGAGGGCCCAAATTTTGAAAATTTTAACTTTTTTGCATAAATATTAATAAAAATAAACAAAATATTATTAAAAAAATTCAATAATTAAAAGAAATATTATGATAAAAACTCAATACATACAAAAATCAAGATTGATCAAAACTCAAAATAATTATAATTAAATTTATTTTTAATTAATACATAATTGTATTTTTGATATATATTTTTTAATTATTATAATTGTATTTTTTTTTTAATTTGGGCCCATTTTTAAAATTAGAATGGGGTCTCCGATATGATTGAGTCGACCCTGAGTATAATGGGATCACTGATGGCTCTATTCAATTTCATAGTGTCAGGGTATTAAAGAAAAATGAAAAGATGGAGATTTGGATCATCTGTCAATGAGCTAAAAAAATTGTTTTGTTGTACCATAGACAACAAAGACAATTTCAGTTTGAAACTGGTAGCCTCCATAGTAGCACACACAATACTATAATGTAATTAGGGGTACTCATTGGTAAGGGCCAACCCGCGAACCCACTCACCTGATCCAACACAACCCTTATTTTTACCAAACTCGATCATGTACGGGTCCAACCTGAATCAACACATTCAAACCCATTAGTATTTGGTTCAGGTAATAGGTTTGAAATTTTAAATTTTGAGTCCAACCCATTGACATGTAATGCTATTTTTATTTTTTTTATAAACTATCTAGCATGATCTTTAGAATGCATATATATTTTTAATATAATTATAGTTATTATTAATTTTAAAAACTTAAGTATAATCAAATTTGAGAGATCAAATTCCTTTATTTAAAGAGAGATACATATTAACCTTTAAATAATATTTTATACCATTTGTATTTGCTTATGGACTTGATTTGAACTGTGAAAGAGTTTTTAGGTATTAAACGATAATTTTATTAAAATTAAATACTAGAATTTTATGATTTTTTTAAATGTTTTTGTAGAATAAATGTGTTAATTGAATTGATTTTTTATTTAAAATTTGAAAAATATATTTAGTGGGTGACCCGCGAATCCAACTCTACCCAATCCATTGATGAGCGAGTTGATTTGGTTTGGGTTTTGTCTTAAAAAGTACGGGTTAAACAGTCAACCCAAAGCAAATACTATAGATTGGGTTGAGTATTGAATTTAATCAAATTAGACCCAACCCAACCCGCGAACACTCCTAAAATGCAATTCTATATTGTTAGGAGATGTATAATCTTTTAAAGTACCATTTTCTACAATTTCTTGTTCTCTTTGTCTTCTATGAAATGATATTTCTATCTCGGTTATGTGTTAAATGAGATCCTTAAGATTTCAGATTCTTCACATTCAAACAAGAAATAAAATATTTGGTAATAGAAAAATAAATGGAATTTTTTAGTCTAATTGATAGAAAAAAGAAAAAAGAAAATCAATATCAAAACATAGTCCCCGACAATAATGTCCAAATCTTGATACGCTGCAAGTGTATAATTTATATCAAGTAGTAAAATCATCGTTCTAGAAAGACTTGTTATGATTACCGTTTCTTTTTAATCTTTTGATTAGTTAAAATAAATGATTTGGTTGATAGAATAAATTTTTAGTTTTTTTAACTTTACAACAAAACAAGCCTTGAGATTCTGATTATTTAGCGTTTATAGACAGTATAAATTTCATTCTCCTCTCTGTTATAAAAATCAAGTTTTTATAGAAATAATAGACATAATATCTTATATCTTCTTTGTTGGTGGATTCATTAACATGACCTATTAATAATCTTTTATACTTTTTAAGAGCTCTATTGATAACTTTGGATAGGGATGTACGTGAGCCGGTTTGGGTTGGGTTTGGTCAAACCCAATACCCCATCCATATAGAACACTCCAGCTTGTATTAGGTAAAATAAGAAAGTTTTACCTCATACTCCTACATTTATCCATACACCCTTACATTTTATAAAAATACCAATTTTATCCTTATATATTTTTAACTAATTTATTATTTTATTTAAAAAGAAATTTTTGTGTACCGGAAGACTTTACAAAAGAGTTTCGGTAGTCATTTTTCAAGTATTTTCTTAACATTTTCTTTTGTATATCGGAAGATTTTGCAAAAGAATTCCAGTAGTCAATTTTTGTGTACCGGAAGACTTTGCAAAAGAGTTTCGGTAGTCATTTTTCAAGCATTTTTTAAAATATTTTTTTTGTGTACCGGAAGACTTTGCAAAAGAGTTTCGGTAGTCATGTTTTAAAATATTTTTTTGTGTATCGGAAGACTTTGCAAAAGAGTTCCGGTAGTCATTTTTCTCATATTTTTTTAATATTTTTGTGTGTACCGGAAGACTTTGCAAAAGAGTTCCGGTACTCATTTTTCAAATATTTTATTTATTTATTTTTATATACCGGAAGACTTTATAAAAGAGTTCCGGTAGTCAATTTTTGTGTATCGGAACTCTTTTGCGAAGTCTTCCGATACACACAAAAAAAATTAAAAAATACTACCGAAACTCTTTTGCAAACTCTTTTGGTACGCAAAATAAAATTTTAAAAATATTTAAAAATAAAATAATAAATTAGTTAAAAATATGTAAGGATAAAATTAGTATTTTTTATAATATGTAGGGGTACATAGATAAATGTATGAGTATAAAGTAAAGTTTTCGTAAAATAACCATCTGTTACATCAATGAGCCGGTTTGCACAAACCCAATAATTTTCAGGTTGGATTGGGTTAGATAGTGCGCTACCCAAATAATTTTTCTTTTTTTATTAATATTAAATGACAAAATGATGAGTCATCATATTTTTTTCATAAAAATTACTAAAATTTATATTTTCTTAAAACAAAATTAGATAATCCACTTTTACTATCTTTTAACATCATAAAATAATAAATGATATCATTAACTAATAAAATTATTATAAAATACTAGCAACAAATTAAAAGTGCATCATATAAAATTGTATTAGCATCAAACTAATTAAAGAGTGAAAACTCAAAATTAGTTAAATCATGATTCACTAAAATAGTAAATCTTAAGAGACTAAAATTGCAACAATTGAGATAATATTCATCAAAATCATTAAAATTGTGATAATAAATTTTTGATTAGTGTGTCAATGGGTTTTTTGGGTTTGAGTCTGGTTTTACCCAAAATTTGATTTTTTTTAATGGTTTTTTAGTTTTTAAACTCATATCCACCAAATTGCCCGACCCAACCAACTTTTTTGGATTTTTTTGGGTGAGTTTGACAGGATTTTATAGGCTGACCCAATCCATGTACACCCTTAGCTTTCGACACTAAGTCTTTAATACATGAATTTGAGCAATATAACCTTCATTCTCTCCTTTGTATTATAAAAACAAAAAATATAATAGAAATGGTAGTAATAATGGAACTAGAATCACATTCAAAGTCATAAATTAGCAATGGAATTAAATCCTAAATATAAATATGAACTAGACATATCAAATGTTACGGCTTTAATGTTTGTATAGTGAATGAACCCTTTTTTGTACCCATACTCCTAAATATGGTGACTATTTAAATCTATCAACAGAAAAGAACATACTACATAGTATCTGAGAGTAAATATTAAGAGAAAAATTAAGTGAGAGAGAGAGAGAGAGAGAGAGAGAGAGAGAGAGAGAGAGAGAGAGAGAGAGAGAGAGAGAGAGAGAGAGAGAGAGATGTTCCCACTTCTCTTTTAAAAATTTCCCCCAACCCTTTAGGGTTTGGTGCCGCCTCCCGCTTCTATGGTGGCTCTCTTCTTTCATCTTTATGGTGGTCATCTCCTCCTCTATTGATAATACTATTCCTTCCATCCAACTACCTCCTCATGCCCTTACCATCACTAAGTCTCTCACCGGAAATTCTCTCATCCATCACGAACCAGCACCATGTTTCCCTTTCTGTTATTGCAGCCATCACCGGAGTCACCAATACTAAGAAATGACAAATATGTTAAGGGTGTTATGCACATCTCAAACTTAACAATGGTGGATTTACTTATCTCCCTGTTAGTTATTCCTACACCTTTGACGCTGATGATATTTCTTCTACCCCCGAAGCCACCATCGATGTTCTACAATATGCAACTACTTCTTCTAAAAGATCTGTTTAATTTCGTTTATGAATTTTCTATTTTGTGTTTTTGTCTTTTATGGGTAAAGTTTTCACTTCTGGTGTTTGGCGAATTCGAAGGTCAACCACTACTATAAAATATACCTTTGGTAGCACAAAATTACAACGACCTGGCAGTTAACCGTAGTAATACCTCATTTTCGAACGTATTTTTTTATATTTACGATAAAATATTACATTACGGTCAAACTAATTAACTGTGATTATACATTCATGGAGTGACAAGGTTAAAATCCCAACTCCAACAATTTTCTACTTTTTTGTTACAATGAGTGTTGTCCTTATAGTATGATATCTATATTAAAATTATAATACCTATCACCACGATTGTTAATATCTACCATTATGAAAGACATTTCATTTCATCACGGTTTTTGAATACGATCATGGTAAAATTGTTTACCCATATATAAGCGAATTAACTCTCGCTTCTTGACAGTATCGTCGTATCTCTCACAACAAAACCCTAGCATACATTTTCTCTCTTCTTCTTCATCATTAGCTTTCCTATTCTACATTATAACCTCAATTTTGTTCTCCATACATAAATATATTCTTCTTATTACTTATTCTCTTTCTTTCGTGTATGTTGTTGTTATATTTATATGGTTCTTCACATGATTTTTTTCTTGTTTGAGAGTTTATGGGTTTTTTTGTTGTTGTGTGTTTCACATGATTTTCATATTATTTACTTCAGTTTCACATGTTTTGTTGTTGGTTTGGATATGCTTTAGGTTTAGGTTTTGAAAAAGTTTTTCTCTTCTTGTTCAAATTTCACATCCTTCTCTCAGATTTCAAATCCTTCTCTAAACATGAGTAGTGGCAGCAAACTTGTTCACGAGATTGAGACTTCAAAGGAGGTTATTGATATTTTGGAGTTATGGTTAAACAAAGCCAAGGAAGTTGAAGTTGTTAGAGATCACATTAATGTTGTTGAATCGTCTGGTGGAATAGGCTATAAGAAGATTCTTATCAAGAATCTTAAACCTGAAAAGATAAGAAAGGTATAGGCTATTGTGAAGGACCTAATGAATCTAGATGCAACTGATTATGAATCAGATGAAGACATTGACAACTGCACAAATTCAACTAGGCATGAAAATTGAAGACCTTGTTATGTTTCACATGATTTGTTATTGGTTGTTGTTGTTGAAAAATCTTTTTCCATATTCTCTCTTATTCGTGTATGTTATTGTTACGTTGATGTTATTGTTATGTATGTTGATAAATTTATGTTGGATTACAATGTATTGCTAGTTTATGTTAATATGCTATTTTTTTCATGGTGTTTGTAGGATTACAATTGATTTGTGTTGCTATGAAGAAAAAATACAAGAGAGGATGAAGCTGAAGTTACTGATGCAAACTTGTGTGGTACACCTAGAATGACATCCATTCAAATTTAACACAAGTTTGCAGCTTTCTTCTCAATTTCATTCTCCTTTCATTTTACAAATTTGTCTTAATTTTCCAGGAACAATTAGTTATCATGTTCTCCCAATCTATGTAAATTAATTGATGTTTTTATTGATAAATGTTATTAGTGAGTTTGTTATATCATATATAATGGCTTGTTTCATTACATAAATTTATGAGGGGTAGGGAAAATAAGCAATCTCATATTTTATAATAAAGTCTTACACATACCACCATGGTTGGAACAAATAACCGTGGTGAAATGTTTAAACGCAAAAATGACATTGTTGGGATTTGAACCTAGGACCTATAAATCATTTCACAATGGTTGTTTTCTTTATCCGTTGTTATAAGTAGCGCCCTACCTAACTTATAACCATGGCCATTTGCCTGTTATGGAAACTAGTATACATACAATCACACGCTACCTAACAACGAACATGAATCCGTCATTATATGTGTTTCACAACCGTCATTATAAGTGTTTTTCATAGTAGTGAACATGAGAGAACATTTACATTCATTGGGTCCTTTCTTTATGAGTAACACACATTTGTGAGAGACACACCACATACTCACCCAAAATCTTAAGGTGATAGGTGTATGGGTTCTCTCACTTATAAATGCTCAAGTCTCCACTTTTCTAATCAACGACTTTCCCACACTTTATTTCTCAAGATTCTTAACTCACACTTGCTTTTTATCAACACCCCCTCAGGTGTAAGTCTAGCCATAACACTCCCCACCAAGCGAAAGCTCTTTCATCCATACACACTTGTACCTCTGCCAACACTCTTCAATGGAACACCTTCTATTCACCACCTACGAAGAGTACTTTCGATACAACGAAGTCAATCCCTTAGTCGAATCAGGCTCGATACCATTATTAGGTCATCAAATCTGGGGGTCAACATGAGGGAGCATTTACATTCATTGGGGTCTTTGTTTATGAGCAACACACCTTTGTGAAAGACATACCAAATTGAACCATATATATGTTTGGTTTGGATCTTAAAACTGTTTTCATAAAACCAAATTATTTTTTTAAAACCAGTTTATATGCGGATCGATTCAACTCTAAACTGTTTTTTCACAAAAAAATCAGTTTTAAAAAAGAGTTTTAAACTGGTATTTTTCAAACCAGTTTTTTATTTTCTTTAAAAAAAACCAATTTTATAAAAAAAAACCAATTTAAAAAAAATTATAAAAATAAATCAGGTTTAAAAAAAATAATTTTATAGCAAAAATAATTTTATTTTCTTTAACCTGCCTTTTTATTTCAACTAATTTTAAACTTAGTTTATGTTTAAAATAGTTATTTAAAAAATTGCTTTAAATTTAACTCTTATAATCTCCACAAACAATATCATAATCTCCACAAATAATATCTTGATTAAAAACAGGAATAGTCTCATTGAATCTGTTACTAGACTAATTAACAACAATAAAATTCTTCAACCTACACTATGAATATAACAAAATATGAAACATGAAGAATGTTTATGTTTTTTCACTTCTAGCTCCATAAGCAATTAATCAGCTTCTGCAATAAGCTTAATGCTGCATAAAATAAAATGAAATTACAAGAATGTTAGCATATACAAAAGTGAAAACAGTGAAATTACAAGTCTATGTTACATTTTAAGATATGGACGACCCGATTTCTAAGACCATGCCTTGAACAAAATCTAACCCAAACTCATTATCTCAAAAAATAGTATATTCAAATTAAGTGTTATTTTAATTCTAAAATACAATTCGTAAGTACGAAAATGTTATTTCAAGATAAATTTAGAGAAATATGGAATACTAAGTATGATCAAATTCACTAAATCTAGAGTGATTTTCGAACCAAGTTATGTTTCAATGCCGTTGTGTTTTCAATATATCTATCTTTTGAAGTTATAAGGTGAAAAATGAAGCTTATATTAAAGGTAAATCAAAATAAATCATCCTAATATACATATATGTATTTAATAGAATGTTTTTATCAAAATTTTGTTTATATATCTTGATTTACTGCATAAGCAAACAAATCAAAACAAATCATCCTAAATCATACTAAGGCAAACAAAATTGATGCTTAGCACATGTTTATAATGCTCAACTAGTACCTTTTACTGTATAGGATAAGGTTTACTGCATAAAAAAATCCCGCTACTGCAAAACAAATCTGACCATAAATGAGCCTAGTTTAAAGTACAAAAATATGAGACCCGTGTAAGGGAAGGTTCAGTAACACATTAAATTAATACTACGAGTTATGTGGTAATCCAGAAGCGTTTAATCACACAACACATATAATCACATAAACTAGAAAAATCACGCAACAACATAAACCCATAAGTGCAGAAAATGCATATATAACAAATTGAGTAGAATATGCAAAAACAAACTTTAGAATTCTTTACCGTTAAGTCATCTTCAAGTGTAACAAAAGTTGAAGAGGTTGAACAGCTAGCACCATCTTCCGTATAAAGTAATTCTACAAAACATATAAAGAGATTTCATTATGCCTAAAGTATAATAAATAATAATACATTAGCGAATATACTTAGTTATCATACCTTGCTCAAATCTCTCAAGAATATCAAAATATTCATTTGTAATCAAGGAGGAAGATGTTCCTTTGAGACAATCTTGGGTGCATATCAACGCTTCGACTGTTGTAGGTGTTAATGAGCTACGATATGGATCAAGCACCCTTTCTCCTGTACTGAATGCAGATTCAGAAGCCACTGTGCTTATAGGTATAGCCAATACGTCTATTGAAATGTTTGCAAGGATGGGATATCAGCCAGAGTTCACTTTCCACCATTCTAGAACATTTATCTCCATGTTATGCTCTAACTTCTCTCCAAGATAAGTAGTTAACTCGTTATCTGCATTATCACACCCTTCTGAAAGATAGAACTCAACAGTTCCATAAGGATCACTAACACAACCAAAAACTTGCACCTCATCTGAATTACCTTGAAGAGGCATAAATCCAACACAATATTCCTCATAAATAGATTTCAAGCTAGACTCTAAATTTGCTTTCAAGGCGTCATCATCATCCTTATTATAATATCGCCTTACCATCCAATCAGCCAATCTAATCTTGCACCTAGGATCGAATACTAGAGCAATCAACAACAACATGTTAAAAACTTCTCATGATTTCCCCAATATTTATCATATTTCTTCTTCATTTTTTGAGCTACTGAACATAGATGCTCATCTTCAGACGCACACATATCCACAATGCTCTTTCCAATACCCATGATCTCAAACATATAAATATTGCTTGTCAAATAAGATGACCCCGATATGTGTACGGTAGCATCATAAAATAACTTCAAGAATGGGATGATTAAGTTAATATGCTTCAAATCTTCTTCTGTTGGGACACCTTTCCCCTTCTTTGTCAACTCACTCACATGCTTTTTATCTCGAAAACTTAATTCTTTAAAGGTCCTCTCATATTTTGATGCGGATACTAACATCGAGTATGTTGAGTTCCAACGAGTCTCAACATCTAGCCAAACTAAACCTTTATAGTCCATGCTTTCCTCATCAATACATGCCTTGAATTTAGCAAGCCTCGCAGGAGAAGATCTAGCATACCACACACCATGACGAATTCTACCAGCAGAGCCATCAATGTCTTTCAACCCTTCTTTCACAACTAAATTCAATATATGCGCACAACATCGCATATGAAAATGGTTTCCACTCATAAATAAGCTATTCCTAGACAAAAGCCTTCTCTTGAGACGCTTAACCCCAACATCATTAGATGAAGCATTATCAACCGTCAAACTAAGCACACGGTTTAACCCCCAACTATTCAAGCACATCTCCATTGTTGCACAAATAGTATCCCCTGTATGACTTGTGACTTGACAAAAAGTTAAAATCTTCTTTTGTAAGTGCCAATTATTGCCAATGAAATGGGCTGTCACACACATATAACTCAACTTTTGACAAGAATAAGTCCACATATCAGTAATGAGACAAACTCTTCGACAATTCAGAGAGAGAAAAAATTTCAAAGTCATTCTTTCACTATCCCATAGTTTCAAGACATCACGCGCCAGTGTTGTGCGTGAACAAATCTAAATCTTGGTGATGCGAGACTCATAAATTCATGAAAAGACTCATGTTTAACCTTCCGAAATGGAATCTCCATGTTTATGAACATCTTAACCATTGCTCTTCTAAAGGCTTCTTGGTCAAACTTAACAATTAAAGGAGAGCCTATGTAACACCCCGATAATAATAAAATAATTATTTAAATTGAGTTAATAATTTATTTATTAATTTAATTAAATAATTGGAAATTTTATTATTATTATTTTTGGATTATTATTATTATTTGGAAAATATATATATGTTGGAAATAAGAGAAAGAATCCCATTTGGTAAAAAGAAAGTTTCACGTGAAAACAGAGAAAGGATCGTGAAAAAGGAAAAGGGCAGAGAAGAGGAGAAAGGAGCTGAAGAGCAAAGGTTGAAGAACGGAAAGGCTTGAAGCTCAAAGATTCGCCGGATTGTTAAGGTAAGGGGGGTTTATCGTCGATTAATGGGTATTATGGGATAATATGTAATGGGTAGTGAGAAACCGTTGAATCGACCCTAATTGGGATTTGGAATGCTGAAAATTTGTGATGAATAGGTTGAGTGAAAACCGTAATCAAATTGATAATTGTGTGTGTAATCAAACCGATAAATTGGTGATGAATGGCGACGAGTGAGTTTGAGTGGGAAGGGTCTGGAATGGGCACATGAGATCCCTGCCCAAAGAAAACGCGTCTGGTGAACTGTCATGTTCGCCTAGCGAAGGAACGCGCCTCAACCTCGCCCCAGCGAGATTGAGAGGTTTTGCTACTGTAATGTTCGCTGTGGACTCGCTGGAGCTTCGCCTAGCGAGTGAGTGCTAGCTGTGTTTTTCACCAAAACAGAATGAGTTCGCTATTACCTTCGCTTTGAGCTCGCCTAGCGAATTAATTTACCAATTTCCTGGAGCTGTTCGCCTTGAGCTCGCCTAGCGAACCAGAGCTTCGCCACTGCCTCGCCTAGCGAGCAAGGCAGAAGAAGTGTTTATACATGTGTTGCTGAGGTGTTTCATACATGTGTTGAGGAAGTGTTTTATACATGTGTTGATGATGTGTTGATACGTGTATTGATGATGTATGATGATATGCAAAATGTTGTGAATGTATATATTATGCATGTATTTGTGAATGGACTGTTGTATGGCTTAGAGTGTGAGCATATGTCCATTGTGAGTTGTTGTTGATGCTGCATTGCTAGATGATTAGTGTGCATGGCATAGCCTGTGGGGCTGTATCTAATTCCCATTGTGAGGAATTGGTGAGTGAATCGTTGTGAATTGTTGTTGATGTTTGCATGCTAGATGATTAGCTTGCATAGTCTAGCCTTTGGGGCTGTAGCTAATTCCCATGGTGAGGAATTAGTGAGTGAGTCATTAGGTCTCAATGAGTGGGACTAGTGAGCTTAGTAGCCGTATCCGGAGGGATCGGTGAGCTTGAACTATATGTTCAAGGATAGTCGGTACCGCATGTGTAGAGTCTCATTGCATAAAAATATGTAAGGCGTATAATATGAATGGATGTGTTCCAATATTATACGTGTGTTGTGTTGTTGTTAAGTATGATTTGAGATTATACTGGTATTGTATATTGATGTTGAGTATGATGTTTAAGCCAATGAGCTATTACTGAATGTGTATTGCAATTAGGGTGATTGATGTGTTAATTACTTGGCATTACATGTTGTTTTATAATGCTTATTATATTGATTGAGGAACTCACCCTTACAACTATTTTTCAGGTAACGAGAAATGGGTTGAGTAGAAGCAAATGCTTGGAGTCTAGTGTAGTCTCCCTAGTGGGTCATGCTCTGATAGATGTAACATCGGGCGGGAACACTTTGATTATTATTGTTGTTGTGGTTGAACTAAATTACATGTGATGTTACATGTTTTGCATGATTGAGTTGATCTCTATCCGCTGCGTAATTGTGCAAATACTTTATATTTAAATTAAATAAAAGAGCATGATTGTTATATTGTTTAAATGGTGTGGAATGTTTGTGTGACACCCTTGGTGCACTATTACTCTGATTATATGTTTATTATTTTAATTAATTTTTGGGGTATTTTAGAAGGGTGTTACATTAGTGGTATCAGAGCATAGTCGGTCGAGTCGAGTCGTAATTATTCTGTTTCCCCTGTACGGGATAGGTGTTGTGTAACCCTATCAGTACTTATTGTTTTAGCTTGTTGGGTTTTCAGAATAGAATGGTTGGAAGAGGTAGAGATGATGCTGCGATTGTTGAGGCTCTGGGTATGCTAGCTGGAGTACTTGGAGGAAATCCGAATGTTGTGGGAATGGGAGCTGCTCGTCAACTGAGTGAGTTCCAGAAGAACAATCCTCCAATGTTCAAGGGAGCATACGATCCAGATGGCGCTCAGAAGTGGTTGAAGGAGATCGAGAGGATCTTCCGCGTAACTGAGTGTGCCGATAACCAGAAGGTCAGGTTCGGTACGCATATGCTGTCAGAGGAAGCAGATGATTGGTGGGTTGCTACCCGCACTGAGTTGGAATCTGCTGGGAATACTGAGATCACTTGGGCTGTGTTCAGGGAAAGGTTCCTGAGAAAGTATTTTCCAGAAGATGTCAGAGGAAAGAAAGAGATAGAGTTTTTGGAATTGAAGCAGGGTAACAGGTCGGTTACTGAGTATGCTGCGAAGTTCACCGAGCTGTCAAAGTACTATACTCCCTATAATGAGGCTGCTGGAGAATTTTCGAAATGTGTGAAGTTTGAGAACGGGTTGCGTCCTGAGATCAAACAAGCTATTGGATATCAGAGGATCAGGGTGTTTTCTGACTTGGTTGACTGTTGCAGAATTTTTGAACAGGATTCCAAGGCTAGAGCAGAAAGCTATCAGCAGAGGGTTGATAGGAAGGGTAAGAATCAGATGGATCGTGGAAAACCGTATGCAGCTGGCAAAGGTTTTCAGAAGCAGAGTGGGATGAAGAGGCCTAGTGGGGGAGACTCTAGTGCTCCTGCTAAGTGTTATAGATGTGGTCGGGCTGGACATCGTGTTCATGAGTGTACCAGTGCTGAGATGAAGTGTTTCAAGTGTGGGAAAGGTGGTCACTTGGCTGCAGAGTGCCGATTGAAGACTGTAACTTGTTTCAACTGTGGAGAGTTGGGTCATATCAGTCCCCAGTGTCCGAAGCCGAAGAAGGAGAATCAGTCAGGAGGCAAGGTTTTTGCTCTATCAGGTTCTGAGACTTCTGCAGATGATCGTTTGATCAGAGGTACGTGTTATATTAATGGCTTTCCTCTCATAGCTATTATTGACACAGGTGCTACTCATTCTTTTATATCTGTGGATTGTGCTGTGAAGCTTAAGTTAGAGATATCTGAGATGCGTGGAAGTATGGTGATTGATACTCCTGCAAAGGGTTCAGTGACTACTACTTCGGTTTGTTGGAGTTGTCCTTTGAATATTTTTGGTAGAGATTTTGGGATAGACCTTGTGTGTCTTCCATTAGTGCAGATTGACGTTATCTTGGGTATGAACTGGTTGGTGTTTAACCGAGTTTATATCAACTGTTTTGATAAGACGGTGATAATTCTGAGATTGAGGAAGGGCAGAGTCTGTTTCTATCAGCCAGGCAGGTGAATGAGGAAGTGGCAGATGGGACAGAGTTGTTTATGCTGTTGGCAACTTTAGAGGCTAAAGATAAACTGGTGATTCGTGATCTAGCAGTGGTGTGTGACTTTCCTGATGTGTTTCCGGAAGAAGTGAATGAGTTACCGCCAGAGCGTGAAGTTGAGTTCTCGATTGAATTGGTACCTGGTACTAGACCGATATCGATGGCTCCGTACCGTATGTCTGCTGTTGAGTTAACTGAATTGAAGAGTCAGTTGGAAGATCTGTTGGATAAGAAGTTTATTCGTCCGAGTGTGTCACCGTGGGGTGCACCAGTGTTGTTGGTTAAGAAGAAAGAAGGTACTATGAGGTTGTGTGTGGACTACAGGCAACTGAATAAAGTGACGATCAAGAATCGGTATCCTTTGCCGAGGATTGATGATTTGATGGATCAGTTGGTTGGTGCGAGTGTGTTCAGCAAGATAGATTTGAGATCTGGGTATCATCAGATACGTGTGAAAACTGAGGATATTCAGAAGACTGCTTTCAGAACAAGGTATGGACATTATGAGTATTCTGTAATGCCTTTTGGTGTGACTAATGCGCCTGGAGTATTTATGGAGTACATGAATAGGATTTTCCATCCGTACTTGGATCAGTTTGTTGTGGTGTTTATCGATGACATTTTGGTGTATTCGAAATCTGAAGAAGAGCATGCTGAGCATTTGAGAGTGGTTTTAGGAGTGCTGCGAGAAAAGCAGTTATTTGCTAAACTGTCTAAGTGTGAATTTTGGTTAGAAGAAGTTAGTTTTCTTGGTCATGTGATTTCAAGAGGTGGTGTTGCTGTTGATCCTTCTAAGATAGAAGCGGTATCTAAGTGGGAAGCTCCGAAGTCTGTTGCTGAGATTCGAAGTTTCCTTGGTTTGGCTGGTTATTATAGGAAGTTCATTGAGGGATTTTCTAAGTTGGCGTTACCGTTGACGATGTTGACTAGAAAGGGGCAAGCGTTTGTTTGGGACTCAAAATGTGAAGAAGGTTTCCAAGAGTTAAAGAGAAGGTTGACTACTGCTCCTATTTTGACGTTACCGAGTTCGTCGGAACCATTTGAAGTTTACTGTGATGCTTCATTGTTGGGTTTGGGTGGTGTGTTGATGCAGAATAAGCAGGTTATAGCTTATGCTTTGAGACAGCTGAGGGTTCATGAAAGGAACTATCCGACGCACGATTTAGAGTTGGCAGCTGTAGTGTTTGTTTTGAAGTTGTGGAGGCATTACTTGTATGGATCAAGATTTGAGGTTTTCAGTGACCATAAGAGTTTAAAGTATTTGTTTGATCAGAAAGAGCTGAATATGAGACAGAGGAGATGGTTAGAGTTTCTGAAGGATTATGATTTTGGTTTGAATTACCATCCGGGTAAAGCAAATGTAGTGGCTGATGCATTGAGTCGGAAATCATTACATATGTCTATGTTAATGGTTAAGGAATTGGATTTAATTGAGCAGTTTAGAGACTTGAGTTTGGTGTGTGAGAGTACTCACAACAGTGTTAAATTGGGAATGTTGAAGTTAACGAGTGGTATTCTGGAGGAGATCAGAGAGGGTCAGAAATCCGATATGCTTTTGGTTGATAAGTTGACTTTAGTGAATCAAGGTCGAGGTGGTGAGTTCAGAGTTGATGAGAATGGTGTTTTGAAATTTGGTAGTCGGGTGTGTATTCCGAATGTTATTGAGCTTAAGAAGAGTATTCTTGAGGAGGGACATCGTAGTGGCTTAAGTATTCATCCTGGAGCTACGAAGATGTATCATGATTTGAAGAAGTTATTTTGGTGGCCGGGAATGAAAAGAGAAATTGCGAGTTTTGTTTATTCCTGTTTGACTTGTCAGAAGTCGAAGATTGAGCATCAGAAGCCGTCTGGGCTAATGCAACCGTTGGCTATTCCAGAGTGGAAGTGGGATAGTATCAGTATGGATTTTGTTTCTGGTTTGCCGAGGACAAATAAGAATTTTGAAGCCATTTGGGTGATTGTTGACAGATTGACAAAATCGGCTCATTTCATTCCGATCAGAATGGATTATCCGTTAGAGAGATTAGCCGAGTTGTATATTGAGAAGATTGTAAGTTTGCATGGTATTCCGTCTAGTATTGTTTCGGACAGAGATCCTAGATTTACATCGAAGTTCTGGGAAGGTTTGCAGAGGGCTTTGGGAACTAAGCTGAGGTTGAGTTCTGCATATCATCCGCAGACTGATGGTCAGACTGAGAGGACGATTCAGTCACTGGAGGACCTTTTGAGGGCTTGTGTTTTGGAAAAAGGAGGCGCTTGGGATTGTTATTTGCCTTTGATTGAGTTTACCTACAACAATAGTTTTCATTCGAGCATTGGTATGGCACCGTTTGAAGCTTTGTATGGTAGGAGATGTCGGACACCTTTGTGTTGGTATGAGTCCGGTGAGAGTGCTGTAGTTGGACCGGAGATTGTTCAACAAACTACGGAAAAGATTAAGATGATTCAGGAGAAGATGAGAATTGCTCAGAGTCGTCAGAAGAGTTATCATGATAAGAGGAGGAAGTCACTTGAGTTCCAAGAGGGAGATCATGTGTTTCTTCGTATTACTCCGATAACTGGTGTTGGTCGAGCTTTGAAGTCGAAGAAGTTGACACCTCGATTTATTGGTCCTTATCAGATTTTGGAGAGGATAGGGGAGGTAGCCTATCGTGTCGCTTTACCGCCGTCGCTTGCGAATTTGCATGAGGTTTTTCATGTGTCTCAGTTGAGGAGGTACATCCATGATCCGTCGCATATAGTCCAAGTAGATGATGTACAGGTGAGAGATAACCTGACTGTTGAAACATCACCTATGAGGATCGAGGATCGAGAGTTGAAGCAGTTGAGGGGTAAAGAGATTGCCTTGGTGAAGGTAGCTTGGGGAGGACCAGCAGGTGGCAACGTGACATGGGAACTGGAGAGTAAGATGAAGGAGTCTTACCCAGAGTTGTTCGCTTGAGGTATGTTTTCGAGGACGAAAACTCTTTTAGTGGGGGAGAGTTGTAACACCCCGATAATAATAAAATAATTATTTAAATTGAGTTAATAATTTATTTATTAATTTAATTAAATAATTGGAAATTTTATTATTATTATTTTTGGATTATTATTATTATTTGGAAAATATATATATGTTGGAAATAAGAGAAAGAATCCCATTTGGTAAAAAGAAAGTTTCACGTGAAAACAGAGAAAGGATCGTGAAAAAGGAAAAGGGCAGAGAAGAGGAGAAAGGAGCTGAAGAGCAAAGGTTGAAGAACGGAAAGGCTTGAAGCTCAAAGATTCGCCGGATTGTTAAGGTAAGGGGGGTTTATCGTCGATTAATGGGTATTATGGGATAATATGTAATGGGTAGTGAGAAACCGTTGAATCGACCCTAATTGGGATTTGGAATGCTGAAAATTTGTGATGAATAGGTTGAGTGAAAACCGTAATCAAATTGATAATTGTGTGTGTAATCAAACCGATAAATTGGTGATGAATGGCGACGAGTGAGTTTGAGTGGGAAGGGTCTGGAATGGGCACATGAGATCCCTGCCCAAAGAAAACGCGTCTGGTGAACTGTCATGTTCGCCTAGCGAACATAACCTTCGCCTAGCGAAGGAACGCGCCTCAACCTCGCCCCAGCGAGATTGAGAGGTTTTGCTACTGTAATGTTCGTTGTGGACTCGCTGGAGCTTCGCCTAGCGAGTGAGTGCTAGCTGTGTTTTTCACCAAAACAGAATGAGTTCGCTATTACCTTCGCTTTGAGCTCGCCTAGCGAATTAATTTACCAATTTCCTGGAGCTGTTCGCCTTGAGCTCGCCTAGCGAACCAGAGCTTCGCCACTGCCTCGCCTAGCGAGCAAGGCAGAAGAAGTGTTTATACATGTGTTGCTGAGGTGTTTCATACATGTGTTGAGGAAGTGTTTTATACATGTGTTGATGATGTGTTGATACGTGTATTGATGATGTATGATGATATGCAAAATGTTGTGAATGTATATATTATGCATGTATTTGTGAATGGACTGTTGTATGGCTTAGAGTGTGAGCATATGTCCATTGTGAGTTGTTGTTGATGCTGCATTGCTAGATGATTAGTGTGCATGGCATAGCCTGTGGGGCTGTAGCTAATTCCCATTGTGAGGAATTGGTGAGTGAATCGTTGTGAATTGTTGTTGATGTTTGCATGCTAGATGATTAGCTTGCATAGTCTAGCCTTGGGGCTGTAGCTAATTCCCATGGTGAGGAATTAGTGAGTGAGTCATTAGGTCTCAATGAGTGGGACTAGTGAGCTTAGTAGCCGTATCCGGAGGGATCGGTGAGCTTGAACTATATGTTCAAGGATAGTCGGTACCGCATGTGTAGAGTCTCATTGCATAAAAATATGTAAGGCGTATAATATGAATGGATGTGTTCCAATATTATACGTGTGTTGTGTTGTTGTTAAGTATGATTTGAGATTATACTGGTATTGTATATTGATGTTGAGTATGATGTTTAAGCCAATGAGCTATTACTGAATGTGTATTGCAATTAGGGTGATTGATGTGTTAATTACTTGGCATTACATGTTGTTTTATAATGCTTATTATATTGATTGAGGAACTCACCCTTACAACTATTTTTCAGGTAACGAGAAATGGGTTGAGTAGAAGCAAATGCTTGGAGTCTAGTGTAGTCTCCCTAGTGGGTCATGCTCTGATAGATGTAACATCGGGCGGGAACACTTTGATTATTATTGTTGTTGTGGTTGAACTAAATTACATGTGATGTTACATGTTTTGCATGATTGAGTTGATCTCTATCCGCTGCGTAATTGTGCAAATACTTTATATTTAAATTAAATAAAAGAGCATGATTGTTATATTGTTTAAATGGTGTGGAATGTTTGTGTGACACCCTTGGTGCACTATTACTCTGATTATATGTTTATTATTTTAATTAATTTTTGGGGTATTTTAGAAGGGTGTTACAGCCTACATGTTCTTCAGCACTTGTTGTAGAAGATGATGTCATTTGCCTCTTGTAAATAAGGCATCTGGATAAATGAGCATGCATGGAACTAGTTCCGTTATTATACTTAAATTTTGTGTCATAGTATTTGCACAAAGCTTTTTGTTCTTCTTCTGAGGATACAATGAAATGCTTCCAAGTCTCTGAACGATTCTTTCGCTTCTTAGTGTGAGGAGGTGGCATTTCATTAGAGATTGTAGGTGGAGGGGTTGAAACTGTATTCTCGGATGTTGCATAAGTTGTACCAACATTAGTCATCTTGATTCTGTTAAAAATAGGAAAACAGATTAAGATAAAAAAAACACACAATGGAAATAAATAAGAAATGAATAATTATGATTCAAGCATGCTAGTCTGCTTTGTAAGTGTTCCATAAAGTGAATCCATAATGTGTGAAGAGTAATCATACAAAATATGCATATCAGAGTTCAATATTTATTGCATTCTGGAAAATATTGTTCCTTCCTGACCAGATTAAAACGATTAGTGATTAAAAGGAATAATACAAGAATGTAATAGCTAGCCAAGAACCAAAGTATAACGCCAAGCATCACAACCAACAACACAAAGCAATTGCCTCACTCTTCACGCATTGAATATTTACGAGAGAATCAGATAATCATATCATATAGATAGAAAGAACCTCTAGCATATGACACAACTGATCAATGAATCAAAAATGGATATATCATAACAATTCATGAATTTTCCGACATAGCAACTCTTGATTTTGCAACTCTAAACTAAATTGGTCCCTAATTCGACACAAGAGCTAGGAGAACTAATAACCAAACCAAAAGCACTACTTGAATGAAAACACACTAGAAGAGTATTTAAGAGACTATATTTCATTTGCACTTCAATCATTAAAATTTTACTAATTAATTGAAATTTGTTAGTAGAATAAGCTTTGAATATCATAATGATAATGTAAACAAATCCCATAGGTACAATGAAGTGTTTAAAACTATATAAACAGTAACTTGTGTAAAAAAAATCACTCCCTCCGTTCCAAAATCCTTCATTTTCTCTCTTTCATTTATCACAAAATACTCAAATTAAAATCAATAGTTAACAAGAATAATATAGTAAAATTAATATTTTCTCTTTCATTTATTGCAATACTCAAATGCAACACTTAATTTGGGACGGGGTGTGTGTTTAGCTTTTAGTTCTTGATACGAAAACTATAGCACTAGAAAACCTAACAAATAACAGATTTAGCCTCTAATACCTTTGCATTGCAGACAATAGCTGTATGAAGTTAATACCAAGTTATGCAAGACAATATCTGTATGAAGTTAAAACCAAGTTAATTTATTTTATGAGCAAACTGTAGCCAAAATATTTTTTTGAGTAATCACACAAACCAATTACTTAACAATATCAATTGTCACTTAAAAGAAAAACAAGTAAAAATATCATTTGTCAACAAGTTACTTAATATGTACTACGATTTGTAATCACTCTAGTATGAAAAGTATATATCTACATTGTAATATGACTATGATTGGACATTAAGACCATTAATAAAGAACATATATTGACATAACAGTAGTAAAATAATGACAAAATTCTTAAGCTTACAAACACATAAGCAAGACCACATCATAAAACACCAACTTATAAAGTAAATAGAAGAAACAAACCTTTGAAACTAGGAGAAAGTACATTGAAGAAAATTCAAATTACAACACAAACAACACATAATTTTAAGATCACTAATTTGTTTAATGATATAATCTCCAAATGAAATTTAAATGATATTGGTTATATTGACAATATATTTACTTGGGGTACTAATCAATTGGAAAACAAATTTATCCATGCTAGGTTGAAGATATTTTTAGATTCTAATAAATGGCTTGAAAGTTATCAAAAGTATTATAATCATCATCTTCTTAGATACTCCTCTGACCACCCACCTATCTTTCTTAGTTTCAATAATATTAATAGATACATGTACCTCAATCAACAGCTAAAATTTGAAACAAAATATGGTTTATTAATGAGAAAACTCAAGGAAAATACTAGTATCAGTATTACAAAGACTACGAGTAGCGCAACACCATGAACACTTGTTAAGAATCAAAACGCATCATGACCGAAGTATCAATGATGGTATCAACAGAGACTTGTAAAAAATTAACACCTTTTTCCTTTTCAACCAAGTGCTAGGCAAAATGTTATGTTATCCTCTACCAGCCATAATAACATAGTTATATTATCTTCTTTTTAACATAGAAAGTTCTAACTAGTAGGGAAATATAGAACAACTTAACTACTATGTTTACAACTCAATTCTGTTCAACACAAAAAGCTAAAGGCTACTTAAAATACCCTTGTTAAGATCAGTTTAACACATAACACAAATTTGAAGTTTATAATATGTTTACCTGAATATCAATGGAAGATGTAGAGTAAAAATGTTAGCAGAGTTTTCTCTTGAACCTGAAACACAGATTTCATCAACTTTACAGTTAATTTGTTTCTACTGAGTCAAAGATGAAAATGAAAATTAAAGCTTCAAAGTAGGATTTCACTTGAATCTGAAACACTTGTTATTGTGAGAAGAGAGATCTTAGAGGCGTTGTTGAAGGACGAGCTCGTCGGATTTGAAGAACGATTTTGTCGATTTTACAACTATCTCGATAACCCCATGATTGTGATTTGGAGAATTAAGATACAAAAGAGGATTAGAGTTTGAAATTTGAAGAATGACGAAGATAAAAAAGATGAAAAAAAATTGGATTTTTGGGAAATAGGGTTTCTGAAACTTGTGTTGTGGTTGATTTTCCAATTTATGCGTTTGTTTCTAAATGATTATTGAAAAATGATAACTTAATACTTGATCCGGTTTGTAACAATGGTTACGTTTTTTTTTTTAATTTGATAAATGGGCCACCGATTTCAAAATATAATGCTTCTAGGAGTATATTCTCTTTCGATCGTCTCATAATATCTCTAATGCTTGTTGATTTGGCTATTAATGAAGTTGTGTTTTACTAAAGAGATAGCTAGATTAAAATTACACTTTTATCCTCCTTATATTTCATACAAACTAGTCATAATTTTAAAATTGAATGGAACAACAAAATAATGCTATGTAATACTGAAATTAGAAATATATTTGAACTTGTATTGAGTATTAAAGATAAGGTTTGCGAATGTTAAAGTTAAAAGTTGGCTGTTTTAGTTAACTTTGTTATCTTCTTCATTTTTAAGTTACATGTGTGTCGAGAATTTTAGAATTCTCATTTATTTAACATTTTAATATCCCTCATTTTGTAAATAATCAACTTTAAAAGTTAAATACTTTAAATATTTTATCCAAACATTTGGGCCCAAGTTATTTAAATTCACTCCAAAAATTATGCTCTCCATAAAATTCTCTCTTCAATTACACCTTTAGTGTTTTTTGGTGTGTAAATTAAAATTTATGGAGAATTCGTCCAGACATTTTTTCATTTTATCGGATATTCTTTTTTAGTAACATTTTTATTATAATATTTTAAAATAAATTTGACAATTAATATCAATTTTTTTAAAAAAACTGATATAAAATCTAAGTTTTTATATCATATTTGTAATAATACAAGTTTTTTTTAAAAAAATTGATGTAAAAACATAGAGTTACCTATGTTTTTACACCTTTTTTTCCGAAAACAAATTTATATATAAAAAAATGAAAATAATATATATATATATATATATATATATATATATATATATAGTATAATTATATATATATATATATATATATATATCTATATATATATATATATATATATATATATATATATTATATAATATATTATATATATATATATAAAAGATTATAAATTATAATTTTATATTAATTTTTTTAAATATTCGAAAAATTATAAAAACTGTCAAAAATTAATATGATTTATCAATTTTTTTGAAAATTTCATAAAATTAACATTACCAGACTTTTTAGTGTTATAGGAAAAATCCAATAACCTATAGTATTTTTGAAAAAGATCGATAAAGTTTATCACACATCCGTTTTTTTTAAAAAAAAACGATAAAAATAATATTGTATTTTTTGATTGGCCTAATTTTTCGATTGCATATTAAATTTTCTATTAACCTAACTGATTTTTTGCACGAGATTTTATGAAATCATGTATTTTTAATATTGAGAAAAATAAGGGGTATCAGGTAAAATAAAAAGGGTGTCAAGACAAAAACTCAAATTCATGTTTAGACGTTATGCAAAGGTTTTTTTTTCATGTGGCCTGTTAACCCTCAAAAGCTTGGCCCATTAAAATGTACATAGCTGATATGTAATTATTAAACTCAGCAGCCAAATATGCTCCATGCTTATGATTATCTTAATCTTTAACTTAAATCTAACACCAATGTTACCCGTCTTGCAATCAAAATCAATTTTAACAGAATATATAGTGTAACTATAGAAAAAGTAACGGTGTACGTGAGCTGAGTTGAATCGGGTTTGATCTATTTATTATCCAATCAATTTAAATTTTAATAGGTTAGATCCGTCGTCCAACCCACAATTTTATTGTCAAAACCGACCATAACTGACCCGTTCATTAATGAGTTGGGTTGATTTAGGTTCGCGGGTTGTGTTTCAAATAAAAAATATATTTTTTATGATTTTTTTGTCGGTTTTATAAAAATATAACACAATTCAATATAATCTTACTCATTTATAACACTCTATTTCAATTAAACACGTCATATAATATATAATAAAATTCATCAATACGATATGACACTTTATAATAATATAAAATTCAACAAGACACGTTATTTCATAAAATACATAAGTTAAAAATGATATAAAAGAAAAATAAGAAACATCATTTAATCTTAGAATTACGTAAACTCATTGATCTAGTAGTATTATTGATCGATAATAATTTTTTTTGGAAAAATTATGATTATCAGTGAGATATTAATTTTATAGTTTTGTTTAAAATAATAATAAAAATAATAAGAAATTACTAAAGTCACATCAATGAGTTGGGCCAACGGGTCCGCATGTTACAAAACTCAAATCCGATACCCGAACCAAAACTATACGAGTTGTTATGAGTTGAGTTGAGTATACCCGTAAATAAATAGATTCAGATAATTTATGGATTGAATTGGTTTAGATCAACGGGTTTGTGAGTCGACCCGTATCCATGAAAACCGTAAGAAAAGATGAGCAATAAATAAAAAATTATTAACAAATTAGAACATGGGTTAATACAATGTTTTGTCTTTACAAGATAGAAGTTAGTTATTGATAGTTAGAAGTTAGTTTTCATAACAAATTTTATGTCTTGTATCACTCATTATATAAAGTGGGATTTAACTAATTTAAAAATATGATGAAATTGGTAAAATGCAATGTCCATTATGGTATCAATAACTTAGATCCAATGTCTTTCACTTCATCTTCCTCTTCTAAAGCTTCGTTAGCTAGCTAACCTTGAAGCTCCAACCTTTACAAGACTTCATCACATTGCACCAATTTCATCTTTTTAATGGCTGAAATCAGTGACACGATGCAAAACATCCTATAGTTATCTCCAAATTCTTATAATTTTATCACTTTTCTCTCATTTGAGTTCATCCAATAGCAATTTGTTTAGCCCCAAACTACAAATTAAATTACATGATGGAAAATTCCTCTTGTGGAAGGAGTAATTTTCACCAACAAAATGCAAGAATTCGTGGTTAATTTACACATTTCACCGAAGTTTAAAATTGAGATAGATTATTAATTTGAAATTGTCTCTCATGAGTATGAAATTTGGATTGTGTAAAACCAAGCGTTATTTATATGGATACTCTCCACAATATTCGAAGTAGTTATCCCTCGTGTTTTTTTTGCATGCAAGCACTTCAATGTGATGATGAAAGCTAGAGTTCGTCAACTTCTCTTAGAACTAACATCTACTAAGAAAGTTAATCGATCAATTTTCGAGAATATGCTCAAAATCAAAGCTATCACATACTTTCTTTTTGATGTTAGTGACCTAATTATAGAAGAAGTTCAAATGGAAGAAATCTTTGAGGGACTTCCCCGTGAATATATCCCCTTTGTGATGCAAATCTATGGTAAATCTGACTCTCCCTCCCTGTACGATGTAAAAGACTTAATGTATCTTCATGAAGAACAATTACATAATTTTATGTAACAATTATTTATACAAAGCTTACGTAATCCAACTTGAATCAAAACTTTTCTAGAAGTCGCACTGGATATTAAATATTAGAGCTCGAGGGCATAACAATATTTCACGTGGTTGTGGTCATGGATTGATAACATACCTACTTGTCAATTATGTGGTAAATATGGACATGTTGTCCTTGAATGCTTGCATAAATATGATGAAGAATTTGTTCCAACTTCCTCAAATTATCAAGCCTTGCACCTTACATCTAGATACCAAGGAATCGCCTCAACTTCCACAAAATCTCATAATCCAAACTCCAAGGAACAACTTGCTATTATACTTATAGTAACTCATGATCTTGTTGGCTTCACTCAAGATCTATCAGTTCCATAAGAAATTGACTCCTAACTGTGGTATGTTATTTTAGGTGCATTACATCACCTAACTTCACACATTATAAACACACATGTGAGTCAATCTTATGTTGGATAAAATAGAGTCTTTGTAAGGAATGGACAGAGTTTAGATATTCATTTTATTGGTTCCTCTCAATTTAAAATTTTCCACACAATATCTTAAAACTCAAAGATATGATTTATGTCCCATAACTAATTTTTTTCTTTATGTATCTAAATTTGCCAAAGATAATAAATGTACTTTGAAATTCACTCTAATATTTGCTATGTGAAATCTCAAACATCTAAAGAAGTCTTGCTTGAAGGGTTTCTTGGTACAAATGAGTTGTATTGCTTTCTAGACTTATTCTTGCAATCCTCAAGCTCCAAGTCTTAAAGGCTGAACCAAGCTAGTTTTCTCACTGTGAATAATGTCATTGCAGACTAGTCTGTCAAGAATGCAGGTTTTGTTCCTTCAAGTTTCTCTACATGGCACTTTAGGTTAGGCCAAGCCAATTCTAATACATTTAAGATTGTCTTACTGTCAGTCTGAAAATTTGAACTAATAATTTTAACATGAAGGTGTGATATAAAGGTATGAAAATGCTGAGTGTAAGATGACCAACTTATACTTTGACATATTAACTATTTCGATAAAGGTGGTCAATTCGATCCACCTATCAGGGGAAATAAAATCAACTGACCTATTAGGTTTTTTAAGACTTAACATATTCTTAAATCTAAGGATATTATGACTTAGAAGCATTTTTGACACCAAACCATAAGTTTCGACATGAGAATTTTTCGACAGAAGCAGTTAGAAGATTTGAAAACAGTTTTGACAATGGTAGCAGTTTAAGGCAGTTCAAAAACCAAAGACACGTGGAAGCAAAATAGATGACAAAATCCCATATAGTAATGTACGTGTCGAATGTTGGAGAATTAACCGTTGTTGACGGTTATTTATGTACACATTATATAAGTAGATTTCATTTTTGTAATGAGGATTCACATTTTCATTCTATTGTCCTTAGAATTCACATATCCGAGTCATAGAGATCAAGAATTCGTGAAAAAATGTATGAACCTGCGTCTCACTTTTAATTCTAAACACTTTTTTATCCAATTGTTTTGTTGTTTTCTTCATTTACTTTATTCCTTTTAAGCAATCCTGAATTTACTTATTTACATTCTTATCCAGTTTCCATATGTTCAAAGATAGAACCTTTTAGCACAAACACATTTCTCAAACATCTCGCACAAAAATGTCATTAGGATTTTTTATACTTTATTCAATTTAGTGAACTAAAACTTGTGATTTGTTTACTAAAAGCACCAGTAAACAAATTAGCACATCTAGTGGCACTCTTTATGCGAAACTTAAACTTTTGTAAATGGTATAATGTGCTTTTTTATTTATTTGTGTTCTTCACATCTAAATGTTGCTATATGTTGAGTGTTTATGCGTATGAGGATTGGTAAGTTCGTTAGTATAACTAGACCATCATGAAATTCATATCCTCAGGGAATTTCTCATCTTCAGAATAATGCTCAAAATGTAGAAGAATAACCAACCGGAACAACTGTTGGTGGTACAAGAAATTTAACAACCGTTGGAGTAACTGCTCCTATTGTGATTCCGATATTGGGTTCAACCACAACACCAGAAATGGTAATACCACCACCAACTAGTTTTTCTATTAATCATGTGGTTACACAAACCACTGTAAAAGGTTCTACGCCTCCATTTCTGCTAAATTTTACACTTTTCCCTAGTGGTAGGGAATATCCATATGGCATGCCAACTGCAATGATGACATGCCTACATACTAACGCGTCGAAGTACGCAGACAATGCAATGGTAGTTGCATCTCTTTTCTATCCGTACATGGCATCAGGATCTACTATAAATAATCTTGGTCGAATGGGTCAATCTCATGGAGGATTGATATACGTCCCTCAGATTATGCCACCTTTAACTAACAAATCTTTATTGGTTGCAAGATGACAAATGGATGATAGTAACCATGACATGGTTAATATTCTTACCCAACAATTTGGTATGGTGTTCAATCCTTTGATCCAAAATAGCAGTCATAGTTACTAGTAGTTAGCATACCAAATTACTCGAATTGCTGACTTCTTTGATGCTCCACCAACGCCAATTCATCCAATTCCTAATAACCAAGCGCAACAGCAAGTTACACCCCAACCAATCAAACAACCTATACCCAGGATAGTCAAAGAACTGGTGCTGGTACACACGGACGAAGATGCAGATAATGTAGTTAGGAGAGTCCAACAAAATAAATTCATGGGGAAAAATGACATAATCAACATGGTTGAACAAATCCTAACTCAAAATGGACTCAATATAGGTCTTCATAGGTCGAATTTTCTTTCTCCATTATCTAGATATGTCTTGCAAATTGAACTCCCCAGGGATTGGAAAATTTCCAAGCTTACCAAATTTGCATGTGAAACTAGTGAATCTATTGTCGAACACATTGCTAGATACAAAACAGAAGCCGGTGATTTGGCTAATAACGAAAACATAAAGATGAAATACTTTCCCAATTCTTTAAGTAAGAATGATTTTACATGGTTAACCACTCTTACCCCAAGTTCTATACATAATTAGAATCAACTAAAGAGAGTGTTCCATGAGAAACTTTACATGGGTCAGTAAAAAATTAGACTGAAAGAATTACCTACTGTGAAATGAAAATCGTCTGAACCTATAGATGATTATCTCAATAGGTATAGACTAATGAAGTCAAGGTGTTTTAATCAAGTGCCTGAACATGAGTTAGACGAAATGGCCACATGGCTTAGATTATTCAATTAGGAAGAAGTTACATACCCAATACCTAAGGGATATGGCCCAATTACTAGATAGAGTTAGACAAGTCAAACACTTAAAAGAAGAAAATGCTAAATTAGAAAAGGCTAGAATGAATCAAGATCCTAGTAATGAAAAGATTTCCTATATAGAGTGAAAAGATAGTAATCAACTTGACATATATTTGTAAGGTCTTAAGGCCTTCCGAGGGAAGGATCCTGTGGAACCAAGTAGAAATGAAAATTTTGTTAGAAAAACTTATACTTTGATGTAACCAAATATGATGAATTTTTCGACCTTTTGATTTTCGATGGTCAGATCATAGTTCAGAAATCCCTAAAGAGGACACCATTGGAACAAAAGAAGAAGAGAGGTTTTTGTAAATATCATGATTTCTTTGGTTATAAAACATCCCAATGTCTTATTTTCAGGGATTTGTTACAAGGCGCTTTGAAGGATGGTAGAATGAATTTTTGAGACGAACCTAAGCCAACAATGCAGATTGATTCAGACCCACTTCAAATTAAAGAGGCACATCTTATAGAGCCTGTAGAAATCATGATGGTTAAGACTACATAAGATCTCAACATGGAGATCAAAGAAATGACTGTTGCAGATTATACCGAGAAGATGAAAGTGGTATACCTAAATGTTGAAGAAGAATTAATCGACTTCCTAAATAGGTGCAAACTTAAAGGCTCTAAAGTAATGTTATGTCCTCATTGCAGTGCTATATTCAACAAGGAGGCCATAAATGCCTCAAACATATTAAGCCTCGACAACCAAGGAGTAATATTAGAGATGATAACAAATCCCAATTTTCTTTTGACAAAAAGGGGGTCCCTTACAAAAAGTCTGAAAATCAGGAAAAAAAACTTATGTTCCACCATCCGGTGTTCCTCTTGATGAGTGAATTTGATCCATGGGTAAACATAATGCTGACCAATGAAAGTAGAAGGTGATCGAGGTAGGGACGAGTTTGTCATACCGTGATAATTCCCAAGTGTCAAAAAGGTACTCATACAGTTCTCAGAATTACTTGGGAAAAAGCCCATGACGAGAACTTAATGGAAGAGGCACTAAAGGAAGAAGAAAGCGACTTTTGAGGCTTCAAAATCAAGTGGCAATGATGAATTTCCAGTGATGAAATATGTTTAAGTGGAGAAGAGGCCTATGAAGAAAATGCTTTTTCTTCCTTTGCCACCAGTGGCGAAGCCAAATGGTAAAGAGTCTTTGCCAAATAAGGATGATGAGATGATTACTGATGATTCGGATTCTAGACAAGAGGATGGACTTAATATAGTATGTAATGTTGTTTCTATTTTACCTGTGGAATTCGATTCAATTACTGAGGTAACAAAAGAAAAGGATGATGGTTTTATTGAAGAGATGGTAAACCATAAACCTTTATGTTATTACGTTATGAATAACAATTGTGTAAAGGAAGAGAAAGCCATGTTTGAAAGGTCTCATGAAGAAATTAAAAACCACCTAAATCCTCTCTTTACATAGGCTAAAGTGGATAACGTAGGTGTTACCAAGTTGGTAGATGGAGGTGTTGTGGTGACTTTAATTCCATATTTTCTATGAAAGAAAATTGGAAATTTTGATATAGACCCAAGGCCTCACAACATGGTTTTGTCAGACTTTGAAGGAAAAACAAGTAAGGCTTTACGAGTAATTCAAGTTGATATTGTTGTAGGGACGGTGATAAGACCAACATTGTTTATTGTCATTTTGTCCTAAGAAGACTATAATTTATTGCTAGGACGAGAATGGATATATGGTGTGGGGGAAATACCTTCGACCTTACACCAACGAGTTTCAATCTAGAGATCAGACGATATCATAGAAAATGTAGAGTCCGACCAAAGTTACTTCTTGACTGAAGTAATCACATAGATAGATAACCTTTGATAAAAGGTTAACTCATATTTCCCCATGTTCACCTGTCGAAACGAGATTTTCTCTGCAATGAGATGTGTTTTATTCAATGAAGTTACATCCTACACATGGATTCATGTAGGAATACGAGACCATCACATGTATTGAATGGTCAAAGATGGATGATAGTGATGACTGAGTCGAGCACACTTGCTTGAATTGCAGCCTATATGGCCAAAAATTGCATAAAATTGACTTGGTAATTGGAACCATCATGGTAGGTACTTGCACGTATGAAAGATGACTTGAATAATATTGAAAGTTTGACTAAAAACGTCATCTTTATATCATATTGTAGATATGATCGAAAAATAATATTTTGGGGGGAATCTGTTAGCCTGAAAATTTGAGCTTAGCATTTCGACTTGAAGGTGTGATATAAAGGTATAAAAATGATAAGTGTAAGATGACCAAGTTATACTTTTGATATATTAATTGTTTCGATCGAGGTAGTCAATTCAACCCAACTATCAAGGATGATGAACTCAACTTGCCTATTAGGTGTTTATGACTTAACATATTCTTGAATCCAAGGATAGGATGACTTAGAAACATTTTTGACACAGACCATAAGTTTCGACAGGATAAGTCTTTGACAAAAGAGTTTAGAGGATTTGAAAACAGTTTCTATAATGGTAGCAGTTTAAGGCAGTTCAAGAACTAAAGACACGTGAAAGCAAAGCGGGTGACAAAATCCCATGTAATAGTATATGTGCCGAATCCTGGAGAGTTAACCGTTGTTAACGGTTATTGATGTACACAATATATAAGTGAGGGTTCAAATTTTCATTCTATTATCCTTAGAATTTTTATATCTAAGTCATAGGGATCAAAAATTTGTGATAAATGTATGAAGCCGCACCCCACTTTTAATTCAAACATTTTTTTTATTCAATTGCTTTGTTGTTTTCTTCATTTAATTTATTCCTTTTAAGAAATCATGCATTTACTTCTTTACACTTTTATCCGGTATCCATATATTCAAAGATATTTTAGCATAAACACATTTCTCAAACATCTCACAGGATTTTTTCAAGTTTAATCCTTTAAGTGAATTAAAGCTTGTGAGTTTCTTACTAAAAAGACCATAGGATTTTTTCAAGTTTAATCCTTTAAGTGAATTAAAGCTTGTGAGTTTCTTACTAAAAAGACTAGTAAACACTTACATATGTGTAATTTTTCCATATCCAATAAAGTTTCCCATATATATTTTTTTTAATTCTTGATGCTTTGGAAAGATACATAGATTGTACTCACTTTTTATCAAACATTGTTTACCATTTTTGCTTTGAACTTGTGCATACAAGCCTATGGGATCCTTCATCTTTACCTTATAGTAATAGTTATAACTGTTATATTGCATTTGTTGATGCATGTACTCGATACACTTGTATTTACTTACTTAAACAAAAATAAAATGCTTTAAATGATTTCAAGTTATTTCATACCTATGTCAACACATAATTCAATGCTAATTACATATTTATTTCCATTAATGAAGCTAAGTTTCCATACATCTTTATTTCATTCCAACTCAAGTACAGATATATCTACAAAAGTACTCTCAAGCATATTACATATTTATGGCACACCGCCTGAGTTTAATAGTCATCTCAATACACCTATCATGTCTACCAATGATATGCCTCAGTCATATACAACTTTTTCTACTTATATTTTCCCTAGTTTTGATTATGGACAATATCACATTATTGATATTGCTCTCAATGCAAGCATACCTCATACCACTGCTGAATCACATATAACTTTACCCACTACCGAGTCTATTTCTTAGTCTAGTCAAAATTTGCAGACACCTAATAAGCGTACTCCCAACTCTACTGATACAACTCAGAATTATGGTAATTCATATGCCTCTTCCCAGTTTCTCACATTTCACATTGGTCTACGATATAACACACTTCTGCATAATGCATTTTCTATGTTAACTAGAGGTAAGACACACATATCTAAGCCAAAAAGGCATTTGTTATCCATGTTGAGCCTATTTTTGTCAAACAATCATTATCTCATCTTCAATGGTTAGAGGCCATGGAAGGTGAGTATAAAGCACTAATTTATAAAAACACTTGGACATTCACGTCTTAACCCCATCATAGGAAAACTATGGGATGTAAATAGGGTTTTAAAGTAAAAAATAAAATCCTGATGGAAGCATAAATAAGTATAAATCCAAACTAATTGCAAAAGGCTACCTCCAACAACAAGGATTTGATTTTAATTAAACCTTATTCTTAGTGGTCAAATCTACGACCATTCGAGTAATTATTACTTTGGTCATCATAGACAATCGAGAATAATTGACGTAAACAATGTCTTCATGAATTATAGTCTACATGAAGACGTGTTTATGCAAGTATGCAACAACCCCTAGGTTTTATGTCCAAGGACAAATATCTAGTTTGAAAGCTTAACAAACCTCTATATGTACTAAAACAAGCTCTAAGAGGTTGACATGAGAAACTTGCAGACATTATTTTATATGCACTAGTAAACGTAGGTATATACCACTGACTCATCTTTTATACTAGTGCATGATATCATCAATAAGCTTTATGACCAAAGGCAATAAAAGTCAAGGCCTAATCCAATTCCAATCCACTCAAAATGATCCAATATATAAAAACTATCACACGTGAAATTCAAGATACACTACTATTATGATCTCAATTTTTTGATTACACATATCTTGAATTCTAAACTGACTTGCGTGTTGAAGTGTTAATCTTGAAGGCTCCCATGATATTGTATTGGAGTCCAACACCACCAGTTCAGGATCAATCGTCATCGATACATTATAATTTTGTTTTCAAAGAAAAATATTGGCGTCCTCTATAGGAATTGACTCCTAATTCTTGCAAAATTCCACGAATAGATCATCTTCGATCCAAAGTCAAACATCTACCAGAAGCATCGGAGATGGAGGCACTAACTCCATTCACCACACTAAATTTGCCTATCAAGTATTCTGATCTCGTACTGCCTTAATTATCATTTATCGATGAGATCCATAGTGCAACAATATCTAGTGTAGATCCGCCACCATAATGCCTCTTCCAAACAAAAATTGTCGCCAGACCACAAAACAAGGGTCGACTTGTCGTAGAATTCCTAGATCGTGAAATGATAAACGAAGCTCTAAACACCGATTTTCCATTAATATTAGTAATCATTTTCACTGCACGTACTTTGAAGGGATTCCTCATGGACGGCGGAAGTTCTTGTAAGGTCATATAATTTGATACTTTAGAATAATTAGGCCTCTAACAACCAGATATGAACCCGTTTTGCATCAAAGACCTACTAGCCTCTAACGATTTGATAACTCGCCCTTGTGGAATGATAGATCTGACACTATAACTGGGAGAAAGAGTAGGCGAGAGAAAGGTAATTATTGTTCTATTTAATATTTGAAAGTATACACGGTCCAATGATGGCAAGTGATGTAAAAGTAAGAGTATCAATCCCAATGATATTTTATTAACTTAAATAAATTAATCATAATAAGCCCCAGCCACTTACCGGACCGCACTCCGAAAGTGCACTTATTCGGATTCAACCTCAGTCTGAGTTGTCTCAACCAGTCAAACAACTTGGCCAGATCTGCCAGATGCCCCTCTTCTGTTTGAGACTTTTCTATCATGTCATCAACATAGCATTCGATTTCATGATGAATCATATCATGAAACAAAGTCACCATGGCTCTCTGCTACGTGGCACCGGCATTCTTGAGACCGAATGGTATCACCTCCACTCTTGACACTCGCCTCCGAGGCGGCCCCAACCTTTACTTCCTTTTAGACCTCCTCGGTGCCCGGATTAACAATTTCAACCCACTCCTCGTGCGGTTGAATCACCTTCTCCTCTGGATTCAACGACCTGGCTAATTCCTTCGGCAGTTCACAATCTTCTTCGCCTTCTTCTTCGGCATGATGGATCGGATTGTCGAAGTCATACAAAGGTGTAACCGAATTGTTATCAATGAGATCAGGAGAATATTGATTCCTGCATTGCTTTTGAGGTCGGAACGAGACAAATCAAAAGGAAGGAAAGTGAAAGTAAACATTGCCATTTTATTTTTTTTAAACGGCAAAAATAAATGAAAAACAGGGAACACCGCTTTTACTACAAAAACATCCATTTATTAATGATGCAAAATGTTGCAAAATGAAACACATGAGGTGACCCTTACAATGGACCATTACGTTTCGGGAAAAACGTATGGCTTTCATGCAGACAGAATTGCAAAACAGAAATATTACTCTTCACGTGGAGTGACAATGATGATCTTTTAGGCCTTCCAGTTCTGGATTTCCATCCCTGGTACGCACGATTTTATCCAACGATCGAGCTCGCAGTCATTGTCAATCTCTTCACCCACCGTACAGACGCGATCTGGATCTAGCATTCCGACACTGGTGAACGTGAACGGTTGACGACGTCCTTTATTCTGTCCCGATGAGCCTTGGCCCGATTGATAGCCAACCCCAAACCTATCTGCTTTCACTGCCTGTTTTCCTTTTGCCCTGGCTAAAGCCTCGGCCTTATCCACCTTTTCGGCGATCGCTTGCTGTCTCAAGGCGAAACCTTGCATGACGTTGATCAACTCCCTCATCTTCTCTTTCAATTCGAGAATGTCAGCGTTGGGTGGATCCATCAGTCTAGGTTTGTTGCGCCTGGCAGGATATCTGAGCGGACGAGCTACGTGCAGAGGGAATGACTCGGCGTGCACGAGCAGTGATTCCTAAGTCAATCAAAGAGGTTAGATACTGACACCTGCAAAACAGAAAACAGGTTATTATGACTCACGCATGAATGCACTGTCTATCCATATGAGGAACACACTGTCTTTCGATTCTGGCTTCATCGAGACGGATAATAATTTGACAATAACATTCTGACATCAGGATGTGTCTCAACCAGAGTCTCAATCGAGCATGTACCATGAGTATGGATAGACATGAGTTAGATGCTGATGAATGCAAAATGGGAATGATGCAGATGCATGAATGCAAGTCACAGTGCCATCCTCCAAGTCATCTGAACACCCACTGTACTGGATTCCTGTCTCCGAACTGATCACAGCCATCTGAGGGACCAAGTAACCACACATCCAACTTGGGGAGTTCCGAAATAAACGGAACAAAGGATATATCAACATCATCACAGGAACATCCACTGAACGGACGACAACAAGATCCTCTGAACAAGTACCCTTGGATTCAACCCGGGGATCCGAAATAAACGGAACCCGCTAATAAACAATACGGACAAACCTCCGGCGTCCCAGAAATAAATGTCCATAAATCCGACTAAACCAAAGTCACCATCACAGAGTCACTGACGGAACCTGTACTGTAGGTATCTGTAGGTGTTTAATTGGCTGCATTATATGGTAAAACACTAGCTGGATTCTAATGTCTTGACTGATGTCATGACATGGTGTGTTTGTGTGACTGCATTGTAGGTTAGAATATCTAACTGTACTCTGATGTCTTGACTGATGTCATGACACGCTTGAGTAGTTACTGCAGGATTAGCTAATACAGGATTTATTGAATGTCAAACTAGATGTTGTGACATTCATCCCTGTCAGCAGATACTGAGGTATAGAACAGTTGGTGTTCTGTTAGAGCTCAGTAATCGTTTGCAGTCTGGTTATCAAGGAAATACCAGACCTGGCATAAGGCCTACTGTATGAATGTCAAACTGGATGTTATGACATTCATCATGGACAGTAGATACTGAATAATAGACAGAGTGGTGTTCTGCTACACTTCAGTATGTTTCTTAGTTTGTTCTTCAAGGGGATAACAGAACTAACTTAAGGCCAAATGTGTAAATGTCAAATTGGATACTTTGACATTTATTAATGTAAGCTGTTACTGTAGAATGGTCATTTTGGTCATGTACAGGTCAGCAAAATTGTACAGTCTGTTTTCTGGAAAAACAGACTTAGCATATCATCCTTGATGTCAAACTGAATGTCGTGACATTGATTCCTGACAGCATATGCTATATTGTAGGTTGTTCAGTTTTCTGTTTCAGCTTTTTCTCAGGCTATTCTTCAGGGATTCAACAGCTGAGAGAAAATCCAGGAAATCAACAACCAAGCTACATTTAATGAACCTAACAAATAGCCTATTTGTTAGTAACCTAGATGTGGAATTTAGGGGAGCTCGTGTGACCTTAAATTCAGGAGAATACAAGTGCAAAGGCCCAAGTACTGCAATATAAAAGGAAGTCGTTCCTTCATTCAGAACTGGGGATTTTGAGGCGTGAAAATTTAGTGTGTCCATCATACTTCACTGCTGTATTTTTGTGCGTCTTGTATTAGACATATTTTATAAGCCAAGCCATTATCAAGTAGATGATTGTTGTGGCATAGGGTGTTCATTGAGTTGTAAGTGTTGTGTCGCTCAAAGATTTTAAGCGTGAGTGCTGTGTATCTTGATTAAAGCTGTAAAGCACAATCAAGAGTTGTTTGAAGTGTGACTTCAAAGTTGTCTTTAATATTGATTAAAGGTAGTAATCACTGAGGTGATTGAGGGGGAGTGAGTAGGAACTCTGATCTTAGTGTAAGATTGAAATTGCATTGGGTAGGGATTAAGTGACAAGTTGTAAACGGGTGAGTTTAGCTTTGAATTAATACTACTGATAGTGGATTTCCTCCCTGGCTTGGTAGCCCCCAGATGTAGGTCATGTTGGACTGAACTGGGTAAACAATTACTTGTGTTATTTACTGCACTTACTTTTAAGTTCTGCATAATTCTTGTCTGTGCAGAATTAGATGTCATAACAACCCGTGTGACATCTAAAGTCTGATAACTAGAATTTCAATTGGCATCAGAGCAGGCACCCTGCCTGTGAATTTTTGGGTGAGATCTAGGGAAGTTACTTTCTAGTACCATGGACAAGGATATAGGACACTCAAACAGACCACCCATGTTGGATGGCTCTAATTATGATGACTGGAAGCCTCGTATGATAGCCTTCTTAAGATCTCTAGATAGCAAAGTCTGGAGAGCTGTCAACAAAGGATGGGAACATCCAACGAAGACAGGTGAAGATGGAGTCAGTGTGCAGATTCCTGAAGAAGAGTGGGACAAGGAGCAAGAGGCATTAGCTCTTAGAAATTCCAAGGCCTTGAATGCATTGTTCAATGGAATCAGTAAGAACATCTTCAGGCTGGTGCACCACTGTGAACTAGCTAAGGAAGTTTGGGATACCCTCAAGGTAACTCATGAAGGTACTTCCAAGGTGAAGATGTCCAAACTTCAGATGCTGACCACCAAGTTTGAAAATCTGAGGATGAGACTATTCATGACTTTCACATGAATATTCTTGAAATTGCAAACACCTCTGGTGGACTAGGTGAGAAAATGGCTGAAGAGAAACTTGTAAGAAAGATTCTCAGGTCCTTGCCTAAGAGATTTGCTATGAAGGTCACAGCCATAGAAGAGGCTCAAGATATCTGCAAGATGAAGGTAGATGAGCTCATTGGTTCCCTCCAAACCTTTGAAATGGGCTTATGTGAGGATGCTGACAGGAAGAACAAAAGCATAGCATTTGTATCTAACACTGAAGAGAAGTCAGAAGAAGGAAACAGTGGAGGAAATGGAAGCATCTCTGAAGCCATAGCCTTGCTTGGAAGACAGTTCAACAAGTTCATAAAGAAGGTTGACCAACAGGGTATACCTAATGTCAAGAACATCCCGTCTGACATAAGGAAAAGATCAACTTCTGAAGAAAAGTTCAAACAAGGCAAGGGAATCCAGTGCCATGGATGTGAAGGATATGGTCATATTCAGGCTGAATGCCCTACCTTTCTCAAGATGCAAAGGAAAGGGCTATCTGCCACCTGGTCAGAGGAAGACACGGAGAGTGAATCTGAAGGAGAATCGGCTAAACATGTCACAGCTCTGACCAGTGTATGTGGTTCAGAGGATGACTCAAGCGGAGATGAGCTCAACTTGGATGAACTTGCTGCCTCATATAAAGAACTATGTGTTAAAAGTGCAGAAGTATGTATCCAAGGAGAAAAGCAGAAGAAACTCATCAAAGAGCTAGAATCTGAGAAACAGGAGCAGCTGAAAATCATAGAGGGTTTAAATGGTGAGATAACCCTGCTGACCTCCAAGATGAATCAAATGACCAAATCCATCAGAATGTTGAGTAAAGGATCTGACACCTTGGAAGAGACTCTAAAAGTGGGACAGAAGTCAGGAACCATATCTGATTTAGGTTTCACTAAGAACTCTTCATCTGAACTCAAAAAGTCTAAGGCTGGAGTTCAGAAATTCAAGCGGAAGTCACATCCAATGTCTCAACATCAGAGAACCAGAATGAGCAAACATCAAAAGAAGAAATTTCAGAGATGGAGATGTCATTACTGTGGTAGATTCGGTCACATAAAACCCTTCTGCTATAGGCTGCATGGTTACCCAAACCAGACCTCTCAAGGTAGGCCTAAGAAGAAGGTGTCTAAGCATAATGTCCCCATTAAGAAACAAACATGGGCGGCTAAGCAGACACCTCAGGTCAATCCTAAGCAGCAGGCATCTAAGCTTCATCCCTCTCCTGAGAATCAACTATGTGTTGCTAACCTTGCTCACACATCTCCAAGGGCACCTATCAAACAAGATTGGTACCTTGATAGTGGCTGCTCAAGGCATATGACTGGGATGAGCAACCTAGTGGTGAATCTACAACCTCCTACCACCAAGTTTGTGACATTTGGTGATGGAACTAAAGGAGAAGTCAAGGGTGTTGGTAAGCTGGACTGCTATGGAGTTCCAAAACTGAATAATGTGCTGTTAGTAAGAGGACAAACTGCAAACCTCATCAGCATAAGCCAGCTGTGTGATCAAGGGTTCCATGTTCAGTTTACTAAGGAGCTATGAATTGTGACAAATGGTGACAATCAGGAAGTTATGAGAGGAACCAGGTCCAAAGATAACTGTTATCTGTGGGAACCTAAAGTCTCTAACTTTTCCACAATATGCTCCTCAGCCAAGGAAGAACAGGAGGTGAAGCTGTGGCATAGACGTCTTGGACATCTCCACTTACGGGGAATGAAGAAGATTATATCCAAGGAAGCAGTCAGAGGAATTCCAAAGCTTCTTATTGATGAAGGAAGAGTCTGTGGAGAATGCCAGGTGGGCAAGCAAACCAAGATGTCACATCCGAAGCTGGGACATCCTACAACTTCCAGAGTTCTGGAACTGTTGCACATGGACTTAATGGGACCTATGCAGGTTGAAAGTCTTGGTGGGAAGAGATATGCCTACGTAGTGGTTGATGACCACTCCAGATACACGTGGATAAGCTTCATCAGAGAGAAGTCAGATACATTTGATGTCTTCAAAGATCTGTGCATAAGACTTCAAAGGGAAAAGGACAGTTGTGTGGTCCGGATTAGGAGTGATCATGGTACGGAGTTCAAGAATTCCAAGTTTGATGAGTTTTGCTCGTCTGAAGGAATAAGTCATGAGTTTTCCTCACCTATAACTCCCCAGCAGAATGGGATAGTTGAAAGGAAAAATAGAACTATTCAAGAATCTGCCAGAGCAATGATTCATGCAAAGAAGCTCCCCATGCACTTTTGGGCTGAAGCAATGAATACCGCGTGCTATGTTCACAACAGAGTTACCTTGAGAAAAGGAACCTCATCCACTCTATATGAAATATGGAAAGGCAGAAAACCCACAGTGAAGTACTTTCATATCTTTGGAAGTAAATGCTACATTCTCATAGATCGTGAACAGAGAAGGAAGCTGGATCCCAAAAGTGATGAGGGTATATTTCTAGGATACTCCACTAACAGCAGAGCCTACAGAGTGTTCAACTACAGGACCAATGTCCTGATGGAATCCATAAATGTTATTGTGGATGATAAAGAGGAAGGAATCGATGTCATAGAGGATGTTGAAACATTCCTTGACAGTTCAACTGACATTCCAGTCAAGTCTGAAGAAGTACAGGAACCTCCTCCTGAATGTGAAGTAGATGCAACCACCAAAATGCCATCTATCAGAATTCAGAAAGACCACCCTAAGGATCTTATCATAGGGGATCCTAATAGTGGTGTGACTACCAGGTCACGGGGAATAAGCTCAAATTCCTGCTTTGTATCCAAGGTTGAACCAAAGAATGTGAAAGAAGCCCTGACTGACGAATACTGGATCAATGCCATGCAAGAGGAACTTGAGCAGTTCAAAAGGAATGAAGTATGGGAGCTAGTTCCAAGACCTGAAGGGACCAACATCATTGGTACCAAGTGGATCTACAAAAATAAATCTGATGAGAAAGGAGTAATTACTAGGAATAAAGCAAGACTAGTAGCTCAAGGATACACTCAAGTTGAAGGGGTTGATTTTGATGAGACATTTGCTCCTATGGCTAGGCTTGAGTCCATCAGATTGCTGTTAGGGGTAGCATGCATTCTGAAGTTTAAACTATTCCAAATGGATGTGAAGAGTGCATTCTTGAATGGCTACTTAAATGAAGAAGTTTATGTGGAACAACCTAAAGGGTTTTGTGATCCTGTAAGACCCCAATTTTGTCCCTAAGATCCCTCATGGCATCATATCATACCATATCATTGCCTCAAGGATCTTTGTGCACCTTTGCTTCCCTCCTAGTGGGTGGGTTATCTTGTGAGTGTGGTTCTTGATCACCAAGCATGTTTTGCATTTGTATATCATTGCTTTTCATCTGTCTATTAACCAAAAGTACAAAAATATTGTCATCTAACCATGTTACTTGCAGATAAAGCCAGCTAGGTCAAATCAGTCAAAACAGTCATTGAGCAATAGATGGTGGCCATTCTTGAAGAATTTGGGCACCATGATCATTCATCAAGAGTTCATATGAGTTGTGACATCATTTTGAATCAAGATCTCAAGTAGTAGGGGCTTGGAAAATGGTTTAGTCAACCAAAACCCTAGCAAAGTCAACTGTGGTCAACTGTGCATTTAATCAGTGATTTGATGGTGGGAATTGGTTTGAGAGGTCTCATTCATGTCCATATAAGCCTAATATAACATGTCAAACATCCACAGTGAAGAATTGGAGGTCAGACAAAAAGTTTCCAAAAATAGTAAGTTGACCTGTAATTGGAATTTGCCAAAAATGGAAAGTTCTTCTCCTCAAAATTACTTCATCATACAAGCTTCAAATGAATTTTTGTCCAACATGAAAGTTTAAGTCTTGTTCTCCCATTTCCAAAAAGTCTAAGAACACTCATTTCTCATGTGTGGTTGGCAAGTTATGATCAAATCATTCTCAAAAATGTTTGAACTTCAAAGTGAGATAACTTCCAAACCATTTGGCCAAATTGAGTGAGGTTTTTTGCTACAAGTCACATTTGATATGCTCTATCCAAATTCTTCATCACATTTCACCAAAAATCATCCATTCAAAATGGCCTTTTTCAAGTGCATTGAATTAAAAAAGAGAGGGGTGAAAAATGGACTTTCAAATTAATCATTGCCTACATTTTCTACCATTTGCAATTGATCAAAAACCAAATTTGGGATGTGTCTAGGCCCATTTTCGCACTGTAGCATGCCATGCACATGCCACTTGAGTGTTTTTGCCAATTGACCAAAACACCTTCATTTAAGCTAATCTCATTTACCACTTCATTAACCAAACTTAGGCATTGTTAATCAGAGTATATATTGCACATTTCAGACTAAAAAACCCTAGCCACATTTTACAAAACTCAGATTCAAACATTTTCTCTCAAAAAACTCTCTCATTTCTTCATCTGGTTTTTTTTCTGAAAAAAATTCAAAGAGCTCGTGCCCTTGCTCATTGGTGCATCACCTACCATCATTTTTGAACCTTTTGCAAGCATCAATCTACAATTGTAGAGCTGTTTCCTTGGACTGTTGGAAGAAGCACCTCACATGGCAGCTTTTGATTTGAACACAACCAAGCAAGTTTGAGCCACGATTCTCCCTCTATTCATCATTTGGAACATCATTGTGCATCTGTTTCAACTCATCACAGCCAAATAACCACTGTTCCATCACTGTTCTTCAAATCTGGTAAAAATTCGAACCTAGCCATTGTTAAAATCATGTTATGCTTATTAAAAATCTTTCCATGCTGGTTGTGATGAGCTTTGAATCGTGGAAAATGGTTGAGTATTAAGAGAGATGTGTTGAAATGAAATTTGATGTTTAGATGTTATTTTGCTCGATTCATCCTTGTTAGTTCGAATTAGGGTTAATGATTGTTGTATTATTGATGTACTCTGCGAGATGTTTCAAATGATGTTTTCATTTTCCAAATCTGGAACAAAAGTTCATCACGATTGATGAACAGGGTGAACAATGCATAAACCCTAGTTTTTCTTCAACCCAGAATCGTGTTTGGCCATTTGGAGTTTTCGTTTTGCATGAGGTCACTGTTTCATTGGCCATGCACCAGTAAGCACGCGACACACCCTTAAGTGAAACGCGGCGTTTCACTTAAGGGACCAGATATTTACCAATATGCCATTGCCGTGTTATTATTTAATTAAATCATTTTCTTTTTTAAATATTTATTTCATTTTGTATGCCAATCTTCAAAAATTCATAAGTCACTCAATTTTAATCCAAATTTGATGGTTTTTTTTGTGAAATGCTCCTCGTGATCTCTAGTTTATTATGGTGATTTTTCCAGATTTTTTGAACGTGTGGATTTTTAAATGTGCTAGGGTTTGTTCATGTGTGTCCATTTTGTATATGCCATGCCATTTTGCTTATGAAATGATGATACTTAATCCAATGCCTCTGAAATATTTTGTGCTTAAACTAGACATGTTCATGGTGATTTTGGTGTAGAGTTTGTGATTTTATCATTGCTGGTTGGTGAGATATGATTTTTTGAATTGAGGTGTGACAATTTGTGTCACACCATTCATGTCCAACTTCATGATTTTAATTACCATGCTTATTGAACTCAAAATGGTCTGGATTTTTGCATGAATATACTTATGGATGTTGAGAATACATGTGAACTTTTCTGGAATTATTGATGGCATTTTCTATTTGATTGGAATTTTCTCCCCTATTTGGTCATTTGTTGATTTTTTGTGATACATGTTTGTATTTGGTTCATGAAATTCTGGTTATTAATTGGATGGATGTGAAATTTGGCATGAGTAATGTAGACATCTTGAAGTTTATCATGGATTTGGTCCCATTCATTTATCATGTGTTGTTTCTGTTTTATGATTAATTGAAGTTGGTGCATGTTTTGATGCTTTGTATGAGTTTGCTTGAACTTGCTTTGACTTTCTGATTTTCATTGACCTACTTCCCTTGATCCAAATGAGCTGAAATTTGGTATGCTTATCATGTTATGGATGATGTTTGATCATGAATTATTTGAGGATTTATTGAAATATTTGTGATTGGATTTGAGTGGAGTCTTTCTGTTGACTTCTATGAGGTTCTATTTGACATGCTTTGACCTAATTTGTTTGTAAAATGATAATGATGAATGATATGAATGTGAAACCACTTGGGTTTGTTTCTTAATTGTTTGAACTTGATTTTGGATATCTTTCACTTGCTGTTTTGGATTTTTTATCTCCTTTTGACCCTAGGCTTGTCCTAGTGGTCTTGTTTCTCATGTTTGAGTTTGCTTTTCAGGTTAAGAAGCAAATGCTTTAAGGAAATTAATGCAAGTTAATTGAGTTTGATTGATTATCATGAACTAACTTGTTTGTTTTGTAGGATGTTTAGTTCATATGCTTTGAGCTTTGTGCTTTGCACATGGGATTACTTATGTTGACTGTTGATCCTTATCTTATATTGGTTTTGAATTTGAGTTGTATACTGATTTTATTTGATTGATTTCAGGTACCATTAGTTGCTATTAGTTCTTTGAGAACTTGCAGTGCTTTGCTTGATAGCATTTGCATTGAGGTAGAATCTCTTGTCCTCATGTAGTCTGGAAGACCTGGCCTGTTACTTGGCCAGGCAACTGTCTGAAGTCCTCCTTAAGAGGCAATGTTTGTGCTTGTTTACTTTTGTCCCAAGCAGGAAAAGTCCTTTGAATAAGGCAATTGGTAGAATCCAAGAGATATGTAACCTATCTCCTACTATTCTATGTGTCACTCACCTTGCTCACACCACATGTGTTGATGCATAGTGAGTAAAAACCCAAGATCTATCGAGTCTAACTTGTGGAGAGAGTTCCTACTTTCTGAACTCCCACACCTTCTATCATTTGAAGCTCTCCCTGACCAGGGACAAGAGCATGAGGCACACCCCTCATATCCTTTCATCTGCTTCACATTGGCTCTCAATGTCAAGGTTAAGAGCACCATTAACCCTATTCCAGTTGGCTTTAATGCCTAACCCTTTGTATGGGCCTAATTGTTTGGTTATAGAATGTGCTGAATGACTTTGGTTGATTGATTACTTAGTTCATTTGTACATGTTTGCTTGCATGCTTTGTGCATTTATCATCATTAATTGCTCATTAGTGCATGATCATTTCATTTGTCTTTGTGACATATCTTCGTTGTTTGCCCATTGAGGACAATTGTAAGACCATTCATTGGCCATGGTTCCTATGATATGGAAGTGAGTATAAGACCATTTCATTGGCCACTCATCTTCTCTTTGCTTGATGCATTTTGTTTGTTGTATGTGAGGATGCAATTGTAAGTCCATGTAATTTGGCATTTGTTCTCCTATGATCATATGTTGGAGGTTAGAGTAAGCCCAGATAGATTGGCATCTGACATCCAAGTGTTTGCTTTGTTTTTGTTGGAGATTGGTATAAGCCCAGATAGATTGGCATCCGGTATCCACCTTTTATTTCTTTGTTGAGGAGATTGGTATAAGTCCATAGAGTGGCCTATGATATCCAGTTTTGTTTTAGGAGATTGGTATAAGTCCAGTGATTGGCATCCGGTATCCGCTTTCGTTGACTTTCTTCCTTTCCTTTGCTTGTTTATTATTGCTCATTGCCTATTCCAAAGGACACACTTGAGTCGTCTTCTATATGATTTCAAGAGGTGAACCTTCTAGGAAGTTTTACACTCCATCTTCATCCATTCATCCATTTTGTCCTAAACCTTTTCACACTACTTTCAAAACTTGAGATAAATATTATGCAAACATCTTCATGCTTTCAAATTAGAAACCTGGACCCTAAGTCCTTGACTTTTTCAAACTCTATTTCATAATACTTCTTTTGAATCAATCTTAATCATACTTCGACCCTACTTTCATGAATAATCATAATCAATTAACTTCACCCATTCAATTGTTTTGTGGCTTTGTCCATTCTCGTTAAGGTTTCATACATTAGCCATAGGTTTGATTTATCCTAGTTGGTTGATGTTAATCTCACCTATTTGTCCTTAGTTGATTGAATTGTAAGTCTTCCTTGCTTATTATAGGGTTAACCCCTCACTAGCAAGTTGAAGCTTTTCTCACATGGTGGACTCGTTGTTTGTATAAGGTTGAGTTTTCTCCCGTGGATAACGTAAGACCTTAGGGCTTGTGTTTAAAATTGAATCCACTAACTTTTGGAAATCTTTTAGCCGAACTACGGCGTTTTGATCCTTACCTTTGATGGAAGGTACGTAGGCAACGGGTTCATCCGTTCGAACACAAAAACAATAAAAATTGTATATTCTTTTCTCATCATCCCAATCGTGTTTGCACAATAAATATTTCATAACAAATAACAATTTAGTACAACAAGTGTGAAAAGGGCTCCCTAGGAGTACCTAGGACGTGATGGGTGCCTAACACCTTCCCATTGCGTAATTTACCCCTTACCCAGACTCTCTGATCTTTTCATTAGTTTTCTATGTGTAAAACTTCTTAGGCTTTTGTTCGCTTTTTAGCCAGTCCTTTGGATAAATAAAAGTGCGGTGGCGACTCGATTCATTGTATGCTTTGCTTTTGATTTAATCAATAAATCATATAGCGACGAATACCCCGCTACAGATCCTAACCAACATAAGCATGTATACAAGTTGAGAAAAGCCTTGTATGGGTTGAAACAAGCACCTAGAGCATGGTATGAAAGGTTGACCGAATTTCTGACCTCAAATGGATACAGAAAAGGTGGAATAGATAAAACCTTGTTTGTGAAGGATGAAGACGGCAAAATCATGATTGCTCAAATCTATGTGGATGATATAGTCTTTGGTGGTATGTCAGAACAAATGGTAACACATTTTGTTCAACAGATGCAATCTGAGTTTGAAATGAGTCTGGTTGGGGAACCAACCTACTTTCTTGGAATGCAAGTCAACCAAATGGAGGACTCTATGTTTCTCTCCCAAAGCAAGTATGCCAAAAACATCGTTAAGAAGTTTGGTATGGATAATGCTAGGCACAAAAGGACTCCTGCTCCCACTCATCTGAAGTTAACCAAAGATGATGGAGGGCCTAGTGTTGATCAATGCTTGTATAGAAGCATGATAGGCAGTCTACTGTATCTAACTGCAAGTAGACTTGATATTTCTTATGCAGTTGGAGTGTGTGCTAGATACCAAGCAGAGCCTAAGGTGAGCCACTTAAATCAAGTCAAAAGGATTCTCAAGTACATCAATGGGACTTGTGACTATGGGATGCTGTACTCACATGGGTCTGAGCCTGTCCTATCTGGGTACTGTGATGCTGACTGGGCTAGAAGTGCTGATGACAGAAAAAGCACATCAGGAGGATGTTTCTTCTTGGGAGACAATCTCATATCTTGGTTCAGCAAGAAGCAGAACTGTGTATCCCTGTCCACTGCAGAGGCTGAATACATAGCTGCTGGAAGCAGTTGTTCCCAACTGGTGTGGATGAAACAGATGCTCACTGAGTACAATGTCATTCAAAATGTCATGACATTATTCTGTGATAATCTCAGTGCCATAAATATTTCCAAGAATCCCATCCAACACAGCAGGACCAAACATATTGACATCAGACATCACTTCATCAGAGATCTGGTAGAAGACAAGGTGATTACTTTGGAACATGTAGCCACTGAACTGCAACTGGCTGACATATTTACAAAGGCTCTGGATGCTACTCAGTTTGAAAATTTAAGGGGCAAACTGGGAATATGTCTCTCTGAGACCTTATAGTAACCAATGATGTTTGGAATGTATTTATTGGAACTATGTTCTGATTGGTCAACAGATCATAGCTATACCACTTACAACAAGTGTGGCAACAAGAGGGTAAGGAGACACCCTAACGTGAGAAGGCCTATGCACCTGTAGGAATTCAAGGACGTTGTTCATGCAGGAGTGGTTCTGGATGTCAGAAACAAAGTCATGGCATCTGATATGGTTGTACCTACAGTAAAGCAAAAGTGGGTGATTACTTGATCAAAGCTGTGAAGCAAGATCAAGTGGGTGCCAACTTGGTTGAAACTGTGAAGTAAAACCAAGTCTGTAAGTCTGTCATTTTTTCTGTTGTTGGCTTTGGCAACATTTCTGACAAAAAGGGGGAGTAACCATGATACCCCAGACAACAGATTGGTCTGTTAAAAACAGACGTTCATGACAGATTCGACATCCCCTGCAGCTGATGTGTGTTGAAGTTTTTATTTAACTTCTGTACCTCTGTCTGTGTGCTGCAATTAGAAGTTTTTATTTAACTTCTGTCTGTGTACTGTGTTGTGAAGTTTTTATTTAACTTCCATGTGTGTGAGTGTGCTGCCACTCTGAGTGTATTAGCTAGGTCTATTTCCTGCTAGATGTGTGATTCCGCTGCTATGAACTCTGTTATGGGGATCAAAGTGTTTTAGCCAAAAATTTGCCAAATGGGGAGTTTGTAGGTGTTTAATTGGCTGCATTATATGGTAAAACACTAGCTGGATTCTAATGTCTTGACTGATGTCATGACATGGTGTGTTTTTGTGACTGCATTGTAGGTTAGAATATCTAACTGTACTCTGATGTCTTAACTGATGTCATGACACACTTGAGTAGTTACTGCAGGATTAGCTAATACAGGATTTATTGAATGTCAAACTGGATGTTGTGACATTCATCCCTGTCAGCAGATACTGAGGTATAGAACAGTTGGTGTTCTGTTAGAGCTCAGTATTTGTTTGCAGTCTGGTTATCAAGGAAATACCAGACCTGGCATAAGGCCTACTTTATGAATGTCAAACTGGATGTTATGATATTCATCATGGACAGTAGATACTGAATAATAGACAAAGTGGTGTTCTGCTACACTTCAGTATGTTTCTTAGTTTGTTCTTCAAGAGGATAACAGAACTAACTTAAGGCCAAATGTGTAAATGTCAAATTGGATACTTTGACATTTATTAATGTAAGTTGTTACTGTAGAATGGTCATTTTGGTCATCTACAGGTCAGCAAAATTGTACAGTCTGTTTTCTGGAAAAACAGACTTAGCATATGATCCTTGATGTCAAACTGAATGTCGTGACATTCATTCCTGACAGCATATGCTATATTGTAGGTTGTTCAGTTTTCTGTTTCAGCTTTTTCTCAGGCTATTCTTCAGGTATTCAACAGCTGAGAGAAAATCCAGGAAATCAACAACCAAGCTACATTTAATGAACCTAAAAAATAGCCTATTTGTTAGTAACCTAGATGTGGAATTTAGGGGAGCTCGCGTGACCTTAAATTCAGGAGAATACAAGTGCAAAGGCCCAAGTACTGCAATATAAAAGGAAGTCGTTCCTTCATTCAGAACTGGGGATTTTGAGGCGTGAAGATTTAGTGTGTCCATCATACTTCACTGCTGTATTTTTGTGAGTCTTGTATTAGACATATCTTGTAAGCCAAGCCATTATCAAGTAGATGATTGTTGTGGCATAGGGTGTTCATTGAGTTGTAAGTGTTGTGTCGCTCAAAGCTTTTAAGCGTGAATGCTGTGTATCTTGATTAAAGCTGTAAAGCACAATCAAGAGTTGTTTGAAGTGTGACTTCAAAGTTGTCTTTAATATTGATTAAAGGTAGTAATCACCGAGGTGATTGAGGGGGAGTGAGTAGGAACTCTGATCTTAGTGTAAGATTGAAATTGCATTGGGTAGGGATTAAGTGACAAGTTGTAAACGGGTGAGTTTAGCTTTGAATTAATACTACTGATAGTGGATTTCCTCCCTGGCTTGGTAGCCCCCAGATGTAGGTCATGTTGGACTGAACTGGGTAAACAATTACTTGTGTTATTTACTGCACTTACTTTTAAGTTCTACATAATTCTTGTCTGTGCAGAATTAGATGTCATAACAACCCGTGTGACATCTAAAGTCTGATAACTAGAATTTTAGTATCAGACCCTCCCCTCACAGGTGAATTCTAATAAGGTCATCCTAAGGCGGATAATGGTCTCGACAATCGGGCAAGATACTCAACGGGTTTGCCCTTTTGGGTGTTGTCGCAACCTGAAAAATACAGTGTGCGAAAAAAACAACCGGCGAGAGAGAATGACAGAAGAGTCGCCACCGTGCGTTATTCATCCCAAAGGAGGGAAAGGAAACGCTCGAAGTAAACCTAAAAAAGGAAAGGACAAGACGGGTCTCGTAACCAAATCTTGGGTTCGGGAGTCGGTTATGTGAAGGGAAGGTATTAGCACCCCTACGCATCCATAGTACTCTACGGGATCCACTTTTGTAGTTTTTGTCTAAAGGGTGTGAGTTTATCTAATGTACTATTTACTAAAAGGTTAAGAGAAATGACTCGCGTGGATGTCGCATCCACTGCATATGTATCTCATCTGAATATGAGAATCAGAGTCTTCGTAGCTCGGCTGACCTATGGGTTGGGGGATGTGTGCTCGCTAAGACATCGCGTCTTATGCCTACGTATCTCATCTGGAATGAGAATCAGAGCAAGCCGTAGTTCGGCTAACTACGGGGTCATGGAATGGGTTTTGGATGAACGACGTTACTACGCAATCTACCAGATGCTCGACCTTTGGAGACTTACTCACCTGTAGTAGAAGGAGTAAACGTGTGTTATGGGTTTTAGGGTTTGTGATGCGCGAGGGCAAACGGGCAGTCCTTGACGAAGGAACCGCGTTACATGTGGGGATACAAAACACAAAACAAGTATCTCAAAGTAAAATGCCATCAAGGGGCTCAAACATTTCCTCCTATCGAGGTCTTCCAGCTAAGAAAGCGATAAAGTACGAGAAAGGGAAAAAATTACCACACGGATAAAGATCCGAAGCTATAGGAGTTAAAGGAGCAAGAAACCCTGAAATCTCTCCAGCTGGACCGTCAAAGGAAATCAGTCAACACGAATAATCAGAATAAAACTCCAGGGGGTATCCCACAAATAAAGTGGGAAACCACGCGAGTGTCTCTGCAAAAGCCATGTGAGCCCTCACAAAACTCGACAAAGGGTTAGAGCAGCATGATGAAATCAAGAGAAAACAATGCCATGGAAACACAAGACATGTTAGAATAAAGAGAACAAAAAAAACGAATACTGTCACGTTCGCGACTGCTTCGCCTAGCGAAGGCTTAGCGAAGCTTCGCTACAGGCTCGCCTAGCGAAGCGGCTAGCGAGGGCCTGCGGGTTTTGGATTTTTCGTTGATACCTGCATGATGTTAAGGACTCCAAACCCTATGGAATTCATCTCAGAAACGAAATTATTAAAACATTTGATGCATTGTTCATATATTTATACACAAACATAAACCCGTGGGCAACACCTGATGTTACCTCATACAATCATAATATTCAAATTCAAGGCGTAAAGTAGTAGGAACAAAGGCATACCTGATGAGAGAGATCGATCGAACGGCGCGGCTGGATTTGTAAAGCTCTATTAGGTTTGTGTGAGGTGGAGGCAAAAGAGCGTGTGAATCGGAGTGAACTCCTCAGAGCTGCCTGAAGGTTGCTGCAGAGTAATTCCTAGGTCTCCTTCTCTCAAGATCTTTCTCCCGTGGTTCTCCCAGTGTAACTCCAAGTGTCTTTTCCTCTACTGAAACTTCAGTATTTATAGACTGATTTCGTGGGTAATGGCCTTGGGATGAGGTCAGCTGAGGCCCAAAGCTTTCTGATATTTTCTAAAATGCGCGCCCTTCGCCTGGTGAAGGATCTGCTCGCCTAGCGAGCATGACAATGTTCTTCGCTAGGCGAAGCATCTGCTCGCCTAGCGAGCATGACAGCTCATCAGCCGATTCTTGCTTCTTCAAGTCTGGCAATTTGCACGGTGAATAGGCCCCAATTGGACCTGTTGGTAGTACCTCAAGTCTATTCCTTGCGTTGACTGACCGTCTAAGTAGAACCCACAAAGTGTCCTGGATGATGTTCGAGCTTCTTGGAGCTAATTCTGATTGACGCGATGCAATATGGCATGAAATGCTAAATGACCTAAAAAGTGAATGCATGAATGAGGAGGGCAAATTTTGGGGTGTTACAGCTGCCCCTATTCAATCAACTAGGGACCCGAAAAGAAGATAGCGGCGGCTTTCGCACTTTCGAGGTATCAAGGGATTGAATACAATAAAAGCCCAAAAATTTGCACTGAAGTGAAGTGAAGTAACAATTCCTTGAAAGAAGAATTCGTCTGGTACGGTGAGAGTCAGTCCGAATACCGAAAAAGAATGCTAACCTGGATACCAAAATAAATGGTAACACAGAAATAACCATGGCCTGAATGTCGCTCATCAGTCTGAATACTGGAGATGACTTCGATCTGAACATCGGGAAAACTGGCCTGAATGCCACTTCGGTCTGAATACCTGAACATTGGCCTGAATGCCACTTCGGTCTGGATACCGGGAAAACTGGCCTGAATGCCATAAGTTGCGTTGACCTGATCGTCGGAAACTTCTTCAATCTGAATATCGGAAAACTGGCCTGAACGCCACTTCGGTCTGGATACCGGAACATTGGCCTGAATGCCACTTCGGTCTGAACACCGGAAAACTGGCCTGAATGCCATAAGTTGCGTTGACCTGATCGTCGGAAACTTCTTCGATCTGAATATCGGAAAACTGGCCTGAACGCCACTTCGGTCTGGATACCGGAACATTGGCCTGAATGCCACTTCGGTCTGAACACCGGAAAACTGGCCTGAATGCCACTTCGATCTGAATATCGGAACACTGGCCTGAACGCCACAAGTTGCATCGACCTGATCGTCGGAAACTTCTTCGATCTGAACATCAGACAACTGGCCTGAACGCCACTTCGGTCTGGATACCGGAACATTGGCCTGAATGCCACTTCGGTCTGAACACCGAAAAACTGGCCTGAATGCCACTTCGATCTGAATATCGGAACACTGGCCTGAACGCCACAAGTTGCATCGACCTGATCGTCGGAAACTTCTTCGATCTGAACATCGGACAACTGGCCTGAATGCCACTTCGGTCTGGATACCGGAACATTGGCCTGAATGCCACTTCGGTCTGAACACCGGAAAACTGGCCTGAATGCCACTTCGATCTGAATATCGGAACACTGGCCTGAACGCCACAAGTTGCATCGACCTGATCGTCGGAAACTTCTTCGATCTGAACATCAGACAACTGGCCTGAACTCCACTTCGGTCTGGATACCGGAACATTCATGCATGTCAGTATCGGCAGAGATAGAGAATGATGATAGAGGCGGCGCATGGGCCAATGACACTTGCTGGGGATAACAAAGGTAAGTCATGAACAATCTTCAGTCTGAGTATTGGAAACAACTTCTAGCTTATCACTTGGGATACCGAGAATGTTTTATGCTTACAATGCGTATGTTTGAATTTTTCAATGGCGTAATGCTCCATGAAAATGGAAATGCTACGCGATTTGGAAGGATGCAATGCAATATGATTCTACATGCAGGGATGCGAAATGCTGGGTAGAATGCCAAGCCGAGGCAAGGGGATCTGCTGGGGAAATGATTGCCATCCTCTGGGCTCTGGCCAGGCTGCTGGAGATACACACCACAATGAACTCTGTGGGGAGGTGACTAGTCATGCGGTGCTCTGGCCATACCGAGACTCTGATCGGGGAAAGAATGGCATTGGAAGCCTGCTGCTGAGGAAAGATACAATGATTCTGGCAACCACGATTTGCGAGAGATGACTCAGCAGGGGGAGCAAACACTGATACGGTACAGAGATTCTACTTCAAGGAAAGAAACCATGGATCTGGCATTGGGATTATCGATCTGGCATCGAACTCTAAAGAGCAGCCACTTCTGCTGGGAAGATACAGTCTGGCACTGTCAACTCTGCTGGGGAGTGTATGTCCTGAAACAACCGCTTGAGGAAGTACAATGGTGAGAACCTGCTGGGGATTGAGGAATCCAACGCTCTGATCAGCTCTACAGGGATAAGACACCGAATTTGTCTGTTGGTGACTTCACTGGGGAAGATATTCACGATCATCCACAGGGGATTTTAAGGAAATGCCCCGAGGGTATCTGTTCTGAATAGACGATCCAAAGCACTTAAAATTTACAGCAATTTTAAATGTTTATTAAGCATGTACCTGTAAAGCCCTTATGTGTCATGATGCAATATTTATCAAAAATTCGGACGTCATTTTTGCAAACAAAACAGTAAAATGAAAATGAAAACAGAGATATATTGAATAACATGATTTTATTGATTGAATGGCCTCTGAATAGGCATTTACATTAGGAAGCAATCCCTGGAAAGAGGTAATCGCACAAAAGATAAAAACAGAAATTAATCTAATGGCAATATGAAATGGATTTCTATTGGGTTCCAATTCTGCTATGACTTGCCCGTCTTCAAGATCCTCCAGATGATCAGCCTTCTGAGAAGGTGATTGGACTGTTTCCTACCTTTCGAAAATTTCCAGTCATTGGCACGAGATGAGATTCAGAACTACTCAGAACGCAGTCATTCGCTTAATCCCTAACTTTTGCCTGGATCGCCCTTTTCGGGTTTTCAATCCACCGGGATACCCATTTTTGCCTAAGTTGCCTTTTCAGGTTTTCAACTTACCGGGTGTACAATCTTTTTTATTTTTGTCCCTAATTTTTTCCTGAACCTTTTCATTTTCTTGGTTCGCCGGGACGCCCATTTTTGCTTGGACTACTCTTTTTTACTGTCCAGCGGGTCTATTTTATGCGAAGTATTTTTTAACTGCGTCTGAGTTCATAGGGGAAGTGAAGTTTTCACCATCCATAGTTGCAAGCATTAAGGCCCCACCATCAAAAACCTTGGTGACAATATACGGTCCATCATAGTTAGGAGCCCACTTGCCCCTGTGATCTGTCTGAGGAGGAAGGATCCTTTTCAAAACTAGATCTCCAACTTACAAACAACGAGGACGCACTTTCTGATCAAAGGCTCTCTTCATCCGACTCTGATACAACTGCCCACGACAAATGGCTGCCATTCGCTTCTCTTCGATAAGACTCAACTCATTGAACCTTGTCCGAATCCATTCAGCTTCGTCTAGCTTGACATCCAACAAGACTCTTAGAGAAGGAATCTCCACTTCAACAGGTAGGACTGCTTCCATACCATACACAAGGGAGTAAGGGGTTACCCCGGTCGATGTACGTACTGAAGTGCGGTACCCATGCAAGGCGAAAGGTAGCATCTCATGCCAATCTCTGTACGTGACGACCATCTTCTGCACAATCTTCTTTATGTTCATATTTGCCGCCTCAACGGCGTCGTTCATCTTAGGGCGGTAAGGGGAAGAATTGTGATGCTGAATGTTGAAGTTCTGACACAACTCCTTCATCATTTTGTTGTTGAGATTATAACCATTATCAGTAATGATTCTTTCGGGAATCCCATAGCGACAAATGATTTCTTTCTTGATGAAACGGGCAACCACATGTCTGGTGACATTCGCGAACGATGTTGCCTCGACCCACTTGGTGAAATAGTCGATGGCAACAAGGATGAAGCGATGCCCATTGGAAGCAGTCGGCTCAATCTTTCCAATCATGTCAATGCGCCACATGGCAAACGGCCACGGCGAAGACATCACATTCAGAGGATTTGGCGGTACATGCACCTTATCAGCATAAATCTGGCATTTATGACACTTCCGAGCATACTTGAAACAATCTGATTCCATGGTCATCCAATAATAACCCGCTCTCAACAATTTCTTAGCCATTGCATGTCCGCCGGCATGAGTACCGAAGGAACCTTCATGAACTTCCTGCATTAACATGTTCGCCTCGTGTCTGTCCACGCATCTGAGCAAAACCATGTCGAAGTTCCTCTTATACAGCACATCGTCTTTGTTCAAGAAGAAACTACCTGCCAATCTTCTCAAAGTCTTTCTGTCATTGTTGGATGCCCCTGCAGGGTACTCTTGATTCTTCAGAAAGCACTTGATATCGTGATACCAGGGCTTGTCATCGACTACCAGTTCAGCAGCAAACACATACGCGGCCCTGTCAAGGCGCATTACATCGATCCTGGGAGCATGGTTCCAACGAATTACCTTGATCATGGAGGATAGAGTAGCAAGTGCGTCTGCCATCTGGTTCTCATCACGAGGTATATGATACAATTTTACTGTTGTGAAGAAAGTCAACAGTCTTCTCGTGTAGTCTCTGTAAGGGACCAGAGTGGGCTGGAGAGTATTCCAATCACCATTTACTTGATTGATCACCAGAGCTGAATCTCCGAAGATGTCCAGAGTCTTGATTCTCAGATCAATGGCTTGCTCAATACCCAAAATACAGGCCTCGTACTCAGCTTCATTATTTGTGCACTCAAAAGTCAAACGAGTGGTGAAAGGCATGTGGGCACCTTTCGGAGTTGTAATGACAGCACCAATTCCACTTCCTCTAGCATTGACAGCCCCATCAAACAACAAAGTCCACTTTTCGTTTGGATCAGGTCCCTCCTCAACAACTGGCTCTTCACAGTCTTTCATCTTGAGGAACATGATGTCTTCATCTGGAAAATCAAACTTCATCGGCTCATAATCATCAATCGGCTGCTGAGCAAGATAGTCTGACAGAATACTCCCTTTGATGGCTTTCTGGGATGTATACTGGATATCATACTCTGTTAAAATCATCTGCATACGGGCAACACGTCCGGTGAGAGCCGGCTTCTCAAAGATGTACTTCACTGGATCCATCTTAGAAATCAACAAGGTAGTATGGTTCAACATATACTGCCTCAGTCGGCGAGCAGCCCAGGCCAAAGCACAGCAAGTTTTCTCAAGCTGCGAATATTTGACTTCACAGTCGGTAAACTTTTTGCTAAGGTAGTATATGGCATGCTCTTTTCGACCAGACTCGTCATGCTGTCCCAATACACACCCCATCGAGTTCTCAGTCACTGATAGGTACATTATCAGAGGTCTCCCAGGAACTGGAGGTATAAGGATCGGAGGTTTCTGTAGATACTCTTTTATCTTCTCGAAAGCCCTTTGACAATCTTCATTCCACCTGATAGCCTGATCTTTCCTCAGCAATTTGAAAATTGGCTCACACGTGGTTGTTAGGTGGGAGATGAACCTTGCAATGTAGTTCAACCTCCCTAAAAAACTACGGACTTGCTTCTCTGTTCTTGGCTCTGGCATTTCCTGTATTGCTTTCACTTTGTCAGGATCCACCTCAATCCCTTTTCCGCTAACAATAAAACCCAGCAATTTTCCTGATCTCACCCCGAAAGTGCACTTGTTCGGATTAAGTCTCAGTTTGAATTTCCTCAAACGCTCAAACAGTTTCGGCAAATTCACCAAATGTTCTTCTTCTGTCTGAGATTTGGCAATCATATCATCAACATAAACCTCGATTTCATGATGAATCATATCATGGAACAGAGTCACCATAGCTCGTTGATATGTTGCTCCGGCATTTTTCAGACCAAACGGCATCACCTTGTAGCAGAAGGTGCCCCATGGGGTTATGAAAGTTGTCTTTTCCATGTCCTCTGGTGCCATCTTGATTTGGTTATAGCCAGAAAAGCCATCCATGAAGGAGAATACCGAGAACTGAGCTGTATTATCCACCAAAACATCGATGTGAGGTAATAGGAAATCATCTTTAGGGCTAGCTCTGTTCAGATCCCGGTAGTCGACACACATCCGTACCTTTCCATCCTTCTTAGGTACTGGGACGATGTTTGCAACCCATGGCGGATAATTGGTGACTGCTAGAAACCCTGCATCCAACTGCTTTTGCACTTCTTCCTTTATCTTGACAGCCATCTCTGGTCTTGTTCTTCTGAGCTTCTGCTTGACCGGAGGACAACCTTCTTTGAGAGGCAAGCGGTGTACCACGATGTCTGTGTCCAGCCCAGGCATGTCCTGATAAGATCAGGCGAAGATGTCAACGTATTCTTGCAGCAATTCAATCAGCCCTTTCTTCACATCATCTCCCAAAACAGCCCCTATCTTGATTTCTCTCTTGGCGTCTTCGGTGCCGAGATTAATCACTTCAACAGACTCTCGATGCGGTTGAATAACCCTTTCCTCTTGTTTTAATAACCTGGTAAGCTCTTCAGGGAGTTCACAATCTTCATCATCCTCTTCTTCAGCTTGAAAGATTGGATTTTCAAAGTCGAAGCGAGCCATAGCAGAACCGTTATCAATAGGATCCGGTGATGTGCATCTGCATGAGTGATGGTATGTGCTTATGAGTGTGAACAAGAAGTGAAAACTAAACAAAACATTGCCATTTTTTTATTTTTTTTATTTTGGAAAACTGCAAAAATAGAAAGACAGGGAACGAAATATTTGAATGCAAAAATACGTCCTTTATTTATGATAAAAATGCAAGTGTCACATAGACGGGCCCTACAATGAGTCATTACGCCCTGGAACGTAAGACTTGGATATGCATGAATAAACAAAAGAAAATTACTCTTCAAGAAGAGTGACTTGGATAATCTCCTCAGAAGACCAATTGTTGATGACTTCGCCCGGGATCCTCGGACGCACCCAGTTGTCAATGTCACAATCACTATCCCCATCTTCTTCGTCGACTACAGAGACTTGACCATACTGAATGATGCCAGCACTGGAGAAAGTGATCGGCCCCTGAAGTGTTGTAGAAGTCAGAGCTGGCTGATATCCAATCCCGAACTTATCTTCTTTCACTGGTAATTCCAACAGACGCCCCCAACCGGGAGCAACACCTGAATCCACCACGGCCCGTGCCTGCTTAAAAGATGAGATAGAGGCACCCGCTTTAACCTCTTCCACCGGAGCTGCATCCTTGATTTGAACTGATTCAAAAGCCTGACACAGAGTCTCATGAATTTCACCTTCTACTTCTACATACTTGAACGTAGACAGGTTACTGACCAGGATGTCTTCCTCACCACAGACGGTGCTAATTCGTCCGTTGACCGGAAACTTAATCTTCTGGTGTAGAGTTGAAGAGACTTCCCCAGCATTATGGATCCAAGGATGACCCAGCAGGCAACTATAGGAAGGACTGATATCCATCACGTAGAAGACAATGTTGAAGGTTTGTGATCCAATCAGAATTGGCAATTCTACCTCTCCAAACACCGATCTCTTAGAACCATCGAAGGCTCTCACAATAAGATCTGAAGGTTTCAAGACCAAACCCTCTACTTCTAACTTCGACAGGGCTCTCTTGGGTAGCACATTGAGAGAGGAGCCTGTATCCACCAGAACATACGATAGCACGGTGTCTCTGCATTCCATCGAGATGTGCAGAGCCTTGTTATGATTGCGTCCGGCTGGTGTTAAGTCAGAATCAGTAAAACCTAACCCGTTGCTTGTATGCACATTGGCAACGATCCCTTCTAGTTGATTTACCGAGATCTCTTGAGGTACATAAGCAGCATTAAGAACCTTCAGAAGTGCCTCCCTGTGTGCCTCCGAACACAATAGGAGTGAGAGAATGGATATCTTGGACGGAGTCTGAATCAACTGATCGACTACCTTGTAATCGCTTTTCTTTATGATTCTCAGAAGCTCGTCCACATCCTTTGCAAAAGTGGGCTCAGAACCTCCCTGGGGTGCAGAGGTACCCCCATTCACGGCTTGCTTGCCCTTGGCTTTCGCCACAGCATCAGCATTATCAGCTTGGGTAACCGGTGGTGAGAACAGTCTACCACTCCTGGTGAATCGCCCGATTCCTCCCACATTATCCACTGTGGGACCGTCAAGTTCAGGCTTCTGACCCTCTTCTACTTACAGTGGCCGTTCCACCCTATGATCGTGCGTATACACGCTTCCCCCATAATGCCACGGAATGGCCCTTTCACTGGTGAAAGGTAAAGGACCAGGGGTTGTGATGGTCATAGTAGATCGTCGCACTGGTGGCACGGGTTGCGCTTCTGGCGCACTGATCTGATTAGTTGGGTAGAAAATAGTGATAGTGGCAATATCACAGTCGTACTCAGAAATCTCATTCATTGAAATGCAAGCATCCGAGACATCGGAATTAAGTTCAATTACATCATTATGGATTACAGAAACAGTAGGAACAACATCTGCGAATTCATCAGCAGCATCTTCAAACCCTTCTTTCTTAATCTCTTCCACAGACTCTTGGACAGACAAATCCTCAACCTGGAGGATACCTTTGTCGAGCAAGGCCCGGATACCTTGCTGTAGCTTCAAACAACCTCCGCCCTGAGTAGCACAATCCAGACAACCCTTCCCACAACCGGGGAAAACGTCGGCCTTCAGCAAGCATCCTTTGATATCCGACAATGGAATCTTCAACTTCAACACATCCTTAATGGACTTGGCTTCTCCCTCTACCAAATTAACGTTCGCACCACCATGCTGGGGCATGGGATTGTTGACGACATTCGGAGCTGGTGCAAGGTCGATGGCCTTTGAATCTATGAGGTCCTGAACTACGTGCTTAAAAGCTTTGCAGTTCTCAATATTGTGGCCAGGTGCCCCAGAGTGGAAGCTACACCTAGCGTTGGCGTCGTAACCCACCGGAAGTCTACCAACAGGAGGAGCCAGAGTGCGTAATTGCACAAGTTGTAGTTGTTGAAGACTAGAAAGCAACTGGGCGTACGACATTGGAAGGGTGTCGAAACGCCGGTCCATCATCCTTTGCCTCTATTGATAAGCGGGTCTGTTACCCGGTTGTTGCTGCTGTTGATACTGAGCTGGTTGACGTTGTGATTGTTGTTGTTGTAGTGGTGCTGCAGCTGGAATGGTCACAGCCGCAACATACGGTTGCTGATGATAATTCTGAAAGTTATTCCTCCGGTTATCCCTGTTTTGATAAGAAGATATGGCATTTGCATCCCCTTCTCTCCTCTTCTGTCCCTGAATGAACGGTTTCTTCACCCCTGATGAGGATCCACCTCCACTCTGGATCTTGTATGTCTTTAGGTAATTCTCCACCCTTTCTCCAGTGGAGACCACATCAGCAAAGTTGGATGCATTGCACCCCACCAGACGCTCCAAGTAAGGTCCGGGCAGAGTATTCATGAACATGTTGGCCATTTCCTTTTCCAACATAGGAGGCTGAACACGGGAAGCTGTATCCCTCCAGCGTTGAGCGTATTCCCTGAAGCACTCATTGCTCTTAAGAGACAGATTCTGAAGTTGAGTTCTGTCCGGAGCCATGTCTGCATTATACTGATACTGCTTCACGAAAGCCTCTGCCAAATCCCTCCAGCAACGGATGTGGGCTCTGTCCAGCCTCATATACCATTCCAAGGATGCCCCAGCTAGGCTATCCTGGAAGAAGTACATAAGTAGCTTCTCGTCATCAGAGTATGCAACCATTTTACGGAAATAAGCTTGCACGTGAGTTTTGGGGCAAGAGCTGCCATTGTATTTGTCGAATATCGGGACCTTGAATTTCGGTGGCACCCTCACACCTGGGACCAGCCCCAAGTCAGCAACATCTACTCCCAGAGGATTCTGTCCTTCCACTGCCTTCAACCTTTCTTCCAATCTCCTAAACATGGGGTCCATGCCAAAGTCTTCCTGAAGCAAGGGGAACTGATCATCCTGACCATCCTGAATGGGTTGTTGACCGGAGGTGACATGTAGGATTGGGATAGGCCCCGGTCCATTGGGTCCATTAGTCTCTCCAGCTGGAGGATCAGCCAACGTCTCCGGTTGAGTAATAGGGGGATCCCTCTGCACCAATAATCTAAGCTCCTGTTGTCCTTGAGCCACCCCTTGAACCAAATCCATGAATTGATTCATGCGAATCTTCATCTCGGCGAGCTCTGCCTGTAGGCTTTCCATTACTCTCTGTTGGTTCCTCCAGGTACCGTATCGGTGAATGCCTGAGTCAGCTATCCTGCTAGTGGGACACCAAACAAACTGAGAACACTGTGGCGGTACCTGTTATGCAAGACATGCGGATGACTATGCAAATGCAATGACATGTTTATCAATTCCAAAAGTATTCTACCCCCTTGATTCCAGTCTCACATTTGATAAACAGTGTGAAAAGAAAACCCCGACTAGAATCAAGAAGAAGATTTAAACCCCCTTGAAAAGGATAAACATGTGTTAAATGATATGAATGCAAATGATGTGATGATGTGAATGCAATGCAGTGACATGTCAATCAGGATTGCTGTATTTGCTTGAACATCTGTCAGGTTGCACTGTCTGGAGAGAAATCAAGAGCACACCAAACAAAGGTCATGGGATGGATCATGTTATCCTTAATATCAACCACCCATTTCGGCGGATTATGGTTTACACCTTATCAACACCCGAGTTTCATTGATATTAAGGATACCTGATCGGATCAACCATGAATCAAGGGTTTGTCGCAAGTCACGAGCATGGACTTTAGGTTAAGAACCACCCAAAAGAAGTGTACTAAGGTTTAAACCTGCCAAACATGTTCTACAAAAGGTTCCCATAGTCATAATCCCATCTTTCGGATATTATCAGAGGAACGACTACTCGTATTCCAACAATATTCTCAAGAGAGACTCTTATGAGTGTAGTATCGCGTAACAATCGTATCAAATCTTACACTTGAACGACTTTCGCACTACGTCCTACGAATAGGCCAAGATGGGTTTGGTAAACTAAGGTCCTTGGCTTCTTAGGTCTATATTGGAACAAGTAATGTCTAACCACAACTTACTTATGTGACATTATTGATCTCAACATGACCTCCACCAAGTGAATGGGCTTGCAAGTCAACTCGCTAAGGAATAACTCCACACAAGTTGACAGGACTATGCCATTCTCCTATCTTAAGTGCACTCGAGTTCGGGTATAGAACTCATCTCACAAAGATCACCAAGCAGCCATAGCCGGCCAACAGATACAACAATGATATGTACACAATGCAATAAGGTAAAGCAGGTAAATAAATAACTGTACAAAAGCATGAACACCCAATAAACAAACAAACTACAAAATCTAGGAGGGACTCGCTTAGGGAAGATGGACCAGCAAGAGGTCAACTTCTTAAAGTCCCCAGCAGAGTCGCCAGCTGTCGCAACCTGAAAAATACAGTGTGCGAAAAAAACAACCGGCGAGAGAGAATGACAGAAGAGTCACCACCGTGCGTTATTCATCCCAAAGGAGGGAAAGGAAACGCTCGAAGTAAACCTAAAAAAGGAAAGGACAAGACGGGGTCTCGTAACCAAATCTTGGGTTCGGGAGTCGGTTATGCGAAGGGAAGGTATTAGCACCCCTACGCATCCATAGTACTCTACGGGATCCACTTTTGTAGTTTTTGTCTAAAGGGTGTGAGTTTATCTAATGTACTATTTACTAAAAGGTTAAGAGAAATGACTCGCGTGGATGTCGCATCCACTGCATACGTATCTCATCTGAATATGAGAATCAGAGTCTTCGTAGCTCGGCTGACCTATGGGTTGGGGGATGTGTGCTCGCTAAGACATCGCGTCTTATGCCTACGTATCTCATCTGGAATGAGAATCAGAGCAAGCCGTAGTTCGGCTAACTACGGGGTCATGGAATGGGTTTTGGATGAACGACGTTACTACGCAATCTACCGGATGCTCGACCTTTGGAGACTTACTCACCTGTAGTAGAAGGAGTAAACGTGTGTTATGGGTTTTAGGGTTTGTGATGCGCGAGGGCAAACGGGCAGTCCTTGACGAAGGAACCGCGTTACATGTGGGGATACAAAACACAAAACAAGTATCTCAAAGTAAAATGCCATCAAGGGGCTCAAACATTGCCTCCTATCGAGGTCTTCCAGCTAAGAAAGCGATAAAGTACGAGAAAGGGAAAAAATTACCACACGGATAAAGATCCGAAGCTATAGCAGTTAAAGGAGCAAGAAACCCTGAAATCTCTCCAGCTGGACCGTCAAAGGAAATCAGTCAACACGAATAATCAGAATAAAACTCCAGGGGGTATCCCACAAATAAAGTGGGAAACCACGCGAGTGTCTCTGCAAAAGCCATGTGAGCCCTCACAAAACTCGACAAAGGGTTAGAGCAGCAGGATGAAATCAAGAGAAAACAATGCCATGGAAACACAAGACAGGTTAGAATAAAGAGAACAAAAAAAACGAATAATGTCACGTTCGCGACTGCTTCGCCTAGCGAAGGCTTAGCGAAGCTTCGCTACAGGCTCGCCTAGCGAAGCGGCTAGCGAGGGCCTGCGGGTTTTGGATTTTTCGTTGATACCTGCACGATGTTAAGGACTCCAAACCCTATGGAATTCATCTCAGAAACGAAATTATTAAAACATTCGATGCATTGTTCATATATTTATACACAAACATAAACCCGTGGGCAACACCTGATGTTACCTCATACATTCATAATATTCAAATTCAAGGCGTAAAGTAGTAGGAACAAAGGCATACCTGATGAGAGAGATCGATTGAACGACGCGGCTGAATTTGTAAAGCTCTGTTAGGTTTGTGTGAGGCGGAGGCAAAAGAGCGTGTGAATCGGAGTGAACTCCTCAGAGCTGCCTGAAGGTTGCTGCAAAGTAATTCCTAGGTCTTCTTCTTTCAAGATCTTTCTCCCGTGGTTCTCCCAGTGTAACTCCAAGTGTCTTTTCCTCTACTGAAACTTCAGTATTTATAGACTGATTTCGTGGGTAATGGGCTTGGGATGAGGTCAGCTGAGGCCCAAAGCTTTCTGATATTTTCTGAAATGCGCACCCTTCGCCTGGCGAAGGATCTGCTCGCCTAGCGAGCATGACAGTGTTCTTCGCTAGGCGAAGCATCTGCTCGCCTAGCGAGCATGACAGCTCATCAGCCGATTCTTGCTTCTTCAAGTCTGGCAATTTTCACGGTGAATAGGCCCCAATTGGACCTGTTGGTAGTACCTCAAGTCTATTCCTTGCGTTGACTGACCGTCTAAGTAGAACCCACAAAGTGTCCTGGATGATGTTCGAGCTTCTTGGAGCTAATTCTGATTGACGTGATGCAATATGGCATGAAATGCTAAATGACCTAAAAAGTGAATGCATGAATGAGGAGGGCAAATTTTGGGGTGTTACAGGTGTGCCGTTGCAGCTCTCATAAGATCATCTAAATCAAAGATCCGGGAAAGAACGGTCACCGAAGTCAACAGCTCAAAAGAGGTAACCCAACCAAAGTGGATACTCCACAATGGAAGAGTTCTCTCCAAAGAACCTAGTCCGACTTGTGGTATGTCACGTCGCCAAAAACATGTTGACCTAACATGAGAGGCAACATGAGACCACGTTAATCCTAGGTGTATACTCGGGCCTGGGTTTTAGCCCCACTCAGAACACCCACCCCAAATCAGAGGAACCAACCTGTACAAAATCCAACACAATGATAATATGATGCATGCAAACATATATGCAAATATATACAGTCACGGTATAATAATCACAAATGCAATAAATAAAGCAGTAGAAGCAACCAAAACTATCCTAGAGAGCGCTAGGATTGACTCGCTTAGGGAAGATGGACCAGCAAGAGGTCAACTTCTTCGAGATCCCCAGTGGAGTCGCCAGCTGTCGCATACGCGAAAAACAACCGGCGGGAAAAGACACAGAGCCGCCACCGTGCGTTATTTATCCCAAAGGAGGGAAAGGAAACACTCGAAGTAAACCTGAAAAAGGGAAAGGAATGGTCTTACGACCAGAGATTGCAAGGTATGGGAGTCGGTTACGCAAGGGGAAGGTATTAGCACCCCTCACGTCCTTCGTACTCGACGGGATCCACGCTCAAAAGAAAAGAAAAAGATTGCTTAAAAAACTGCTCAAAGAATGCACACACTGGAATAGGACACATGCGAAGGAAAACAGAGGAAGCGGACTCGGCAGGATGTCGCATCCTGGGCCTACGTAGTTTGTCAGAAACAAACATCAGAGTCGACGTAGTTCGGGGAAATGGGGAACGTGCTCGCTAGGACATCACATCCTATGCATACGTATCTTCTCCAACCAGAGTAAGAATCAGAGCACTCGTAGCTCGGCTAACGCACGCCGAAGCAAAACGTTGAAAAAAGACACGGAGACGTCAAAAGAAACACACAAACGGAAACAGACTGCCAATGGCTGGTCTTACATCTGACTCCGAACAAACAAACGCAAATAGGAAACGGAATGCCAATCGCTGGTCTTACATCCAACTCCATAAAAGAAACAGGAAACAGATAGCCAATTAATGGTCTTACATCTGACTCCACAAACAAACAAACGCAAATAGGAAACGGAATGCCAATCGCTGGTCTTACATCCAACTCCACAAAAGAAACAGGAAACAGATAGCCAATCAATGGTCTTACATCTGACTCCACAAACAAACAAACGCAAATAGGAAACGGAATGCCAATCGCTGGTCTTACATCCAACTCCACAAAAGAAACAGGAAACAGATAGCCAATCAATGGTCTTACATCTGTCTCCACAAACACACACGAAAAGAAGAAGGGTCTCGATTGCAACTAGGGCAAGAGAAAGGGAAGGTCTCAATCGCAACGAGGGCGAGAGAAAAGAATCGCAACAAGGGCGAAAACCAGCAATGGTCAGTGTTAGTCGTCAGTCAAACTCGACAAGACATCGCATCTCGTGCCTACGTATCTCATCTGAACATGAGAATCAGAGTTGTCGTAGTTCGGCTAAACTATTTCTGTTTGTTTTAGGTTTTTAGGTGAACAATGTCACTACGCAATCTACCGGATGCTCGACCTTTGGAGACTTACTCACCTGCAGTAGAAGGAGTTAACGTGTTCTTAAGGGAAGATAAAGTTTGTTTGTGTTTTAGGAGTGCTCACGCAAGAAAGGAAGTCCTAGACGAAGGAACCGTGCTACCTTAATTGACATGCAAACGAGAGACTATGCGAAGTCTAGCAAACCTATGGGGATACAATCACACCACAAAAAAACATATAACATGAAATAAACACACCAACAAGGGGCTCAAACATCCAAGGGTAAGGCTTTAGTCAAGGGGTCATATCAACCTCGACAAACAAGTCGGGCTTTAGTCAAGAGGGGTCATATCAACCTCGACAAACAAGCCAACTGGAAGGGTATCTGAGGCTCTTAACCACTGACATTGACCGTCAGGGTGAGCAGATGAAAGGTAATGAGGATTGGACCTCATAGCTCTTAACCCGGGCCTGGGTGAGCTTCAATCAATGAAAATGTGGGGATCCAGAATGAGGAACCCTACTCCACTTGACTGACTCTATATACAAGGATCTTGGGTTAGGTTCAAGAGCATCAGCACGTAGTGCGAGCATAATGAACGACTCAACGATTAATAGGGGACTGATTGTTAGACCCTTCTATCTGTCAATTGCCTCTTCACTTAGGAGGACTTAACAAGTGCATGGCACAAATATAAACAATCACAGTCGTTTCCTCTTAAGGAGGACTTCAGCCAAATGCCTGCCAAAAGAAACGATAGGGCTTCCAGACTACATGGAGTTAGAGAATAATTACCTAGGTGGTAAACCAACCACAAGCAAAGCAAAGCTCAAGCAATGAGCTAAAAGCGACTAATGCACCTGTAAGAAAGTCAAACAAGTCAATATAGTATTCAGAAAAACCAAACAGTCAACCACAGTGAGACATTTCCAATATGTACAATACAAGTCCTATGTGTAAACAACTCAAGTGAGTTCATCACCAAGGGACCTACAACACAACAAAGGTTAGTGGACAAAATAATTTGCATCTCAAGTCATGAGATTACATCAATCATTAGAGCTAATTGCTTGAACCTGAAATACAAAGCTCAAAAGGTGAGTACAAACCACTAGTGCAAAGACTAGGGTCAAAGGCAAAGCAAAAAGTCAAAACAGCTGCCAATATTCAACATGAAGCACATTTATTCAAGTAAGAACATCTCCTAAAAAGGACCAGACTCAAATCCTAAGGCAAATCCATCTAATGATCATGATAAGGCAAAGACATACAATGTGATCAACAATTGGGCATCAAGAAGAGAAAATGCACATTAAATCAGAAACACATCCAATGATCATGAAATTCTTTATGTAATATCAACATGTTAAACACAAGCATCATGCAAACATCTAGAATCATAGGAGCTCAATAGGCATGTCAATTAAAATGAACAAGCTCAACATCAAAATGTGTGACACAAATTGTCACACCATACATTCATGTGCACAAAACAGAGATGGAAAATGCTAAAAATGCCAAACAAAATCCAAAAGATCATGTTATGTGTCATGAATAAGCATGTCAAATTTCAAGGCATTTGGACAAGCAATGAGCACTTCACAATTAATTGAATGAAGCATGGTAGATTTGCATACATGTTCAAACATCAGTTCACATTCAAAAATCCAGAAATGACAAAATCAGGAAATGATCATCATAAAATAATAGACATCAAGATGAACATGTAGGAAAAAATTTGGAGCAATTTGAATTTGTATACTATTTTTAGTGATTTTTTGAATTAATGAACAAAAATGAAATATGTTGAAAATAATTGGGATATGGTATTTGAAAGGAAAATTGGAACAATGCCTCATGAAGGATTCGAACCAATGCCATGCAGGTCACATGAGAAGCGCTGGAAAATAATAGGAAAATGCTAAGCCAAGGATCGAACCCTGGTACCTTCAGTCAAACAAACGCTCAAATAAAACAAATGAGAAAATCCAAATCAAGCGCAAGCTGGAATCGAACAGAGGTGAGGTCGTATGCAAGCGCTTTTCCATCAAAACGCATCGTTTGGTGTTAAGTGAGGAATTAAAATGGATTTTCAAGAGTTCATGCAACGGTTCAAACACAAGACGCATCGGTTGCAAGCGTCCAGACAGGAAAACCCTAGGACTGAACCAGATGACCGGAACAGTGTTGCTGGTCATCTTCTCCGGCAGCTTTCCGGCGACACTCAACAAAAAAAATTCCAAAAACGTGCGTGGCCTATATGGATCGAACCGTCTCAATGCGTAGAACAAGGATCTAACATTGATTTAGTCTAAATCTTCATAGATTATGCAAATCGATTGAAAACATAATGCACTACAAAACTTCAACTCAACATATCTCATGCAATACTTCACCAAATTCAAAGATCTTTATATCAGAATCATCAGTGACAAAAACTCTACATGTTCATGGCAATAGAATGAAAAATTAGGAGTTTCGAATTCCAACCTTTTTTGAGAGCAGTGAGTGAAAACAGTGGATTCAAGAGCTCAAATCCTCCAGATCTCCTCTATCAACCTTGTAGTGAAGCTTTATGCACGAAATATGACTTGAAAAGGCTTGGATCTTGATTAATTTGCAACTTCCATGTTCATCTTCATGAACTTGTGCAGCTTGATTCTTCACCAAAACCTTCAATCCAGTGCTTGATTCTTCATCAACAATGCACAATAAACCAGAATATGCAAGGATCTTGATGTGTTATGTGAAGAATTTTGAAGTTTCAATTGAGAGAAAATTTTGAGGGAAAGAAAATTCTAGATCTAGAACTTGTAAAACTGAGCAATTATGTTACAATTAATCTTTTATATCACATGTTAATCACTTTGCTAATGATAATTAGGCTTGGCTAATGAAAAGTTAATGAGAAATGAGGTGTGATGTACAAATGGTAAATGCACCCTTGCATGGTGAAAGTGCACGTGAACAGTGCACATGCATGGTTCCAATCCACTTAAAATCAATTTATGAACATGATGGAATGATCAAAAAGCTTGTAGCATCAACCAATTTCAAATTATGGATTTTCCCTCCAAAAAGCACATGTATGCACCAATGGTCATGTGATATTATTTCATGCAATGCCATGATGGATTTGGAAAATATAGGTCACAAGAAGCAATATGCAAAAAGAGTTGCTTAAATTGGAGTTTTGAATCAAAAGTTATGGCACTTTGAAGTTTCATGTATACTTGGTGATCATTTGCTCATAACTTCTCAACTATTCATCAGATGCTTATGATCTTTGACTTTTTGGAAATGGGAGAGAAAGATCTTCAACTTTCATGTTGACCAAAATTTCATTTGAAGCTTCTTTGATGTTGGAAAGTCAATTTGAAAGTGGTCCAAAAACTTGCCATTTTTGGAAACTTGAAATTACAGGTCACTTTCCATTTTTGGAAATTTTTGATTTGGCTTCAAAATCTTCAAAGTAGATGTTTGACATGATGAATAGGCCTCTTTTGGACATGAATTAAGTGTCTCAAACCATTTCTCCACCTCAAAGCCCTCAGTTGACTGCACAGTTGACTTGTATGGGCCTCAGATGACCTGGGAATACACTGATGACTTTGGGCCTCTACCACTTGGCAAAGTTACTTCAAAATGACCCTTGGCTCATATAAGCTCTTTAGAGTAATCATGTGTCCTTTATCTCAAGGAAATACTTGCCCTCTTGTACTGATGAATTCTCTTGATGCCAATTCTTGTGGATATGATGCAATGCAATATGTAATGTTAATGACCTAAAAAATGAAATGAATGCATGAATGGCGGTGCAAATTTGAGGTGCTACAGCTGCCCCTATTCAATCAACTGAGAACCTGAACGTATGAGAGCGAAGGCTATCAGACCTTCAAGGTAAACAAGGATTGAATACCAAAAGAACCTGGGAATTTGCACTCTGCCGGGGACGAAGTGAAGGAAGCGAGGCTCATTTACTGATGGCGGCTTCCACTGCAGGACTTGATATCTTCCGAGGTCAAGGAAAGCGAGGCTCATTTACCAGATGGCGGCTTTCACTGCGGAGACTTGATATATGCGGATATCAAGGAAAGCGAGGCACATTTACCAGATGGCGGCTTTCAATGGGGAGACTTGATATACGCGGATATCAAGGAAAGCGAGGCACATTTACCAGATGGCGGCTTTCACTGGAGAGACTTGATATACACGGATATCACGGAAAGCGAGGCACATTTACCAGATGGCGGCTTTCACTGGAGAGACTTGATATACACGGATATCAAGGAAAGCGAGACACATTTACTAGATGGTGGCTTTCACTGGAGAGACTTGATATACACGGATATCAAGGAAAGCGAGGCACATTTACCAGATGGCGGCTTTCACTGGGGAGGAAAAAGATGTTTACGACTAGAGCAAGACCCGATGTTCACTGACGACTCTACTGGGGAGTTTGATATTTATCAACAAAAAGATACATGACCAGACACTTACCGATGACTGGGGAGAAAGGAACCACAACCAGACATCAACGGATGAATGGGAAGAGAGAAACCACGAACAGACATCAACGGATGAATGGGAAAAAGAAACCATAACCAGACATCAACGGATGAATGGGAAGAGAAACCACGACCAGACATCAACGGATGAATGGGAAGAGAGACCACGACCAGACATCAACGAATGAATGGGAATAGAAACCACGACCAGACATCAACGGATGAATGGGAAGAGAGACCACGACCAGACATCAATGGATGAATGGGAAGAGAGACCACGACCAGACATCAACGGATGAATGGGAATAGAAACGACGACCAGACATCAACGGATGAATGGGAAGAAACTCGATTGTTTATCGACATCGAAAGATGATGTCTACTGACACCAAAAGAAAGGAGACCCACATGGGGATCAACACGACACTCACCCATGTCAAAACAAGGCAGACACTTGTCGGGGACTACACTGGGGAGTCAAGCTTTCCTTTCACTGACGGGTGAGGAAATAAACCTCTCTGGGGATTATCAATCCTGAATGCTGCCAAGAGCGACCGCGGCAAATGTGCCATACAGATGTCGAAAAATGATCCGCCTCTGCTGGGGAAATGGTCCAAGCCTGCAAGATGCAAGGGGAGGAAAGCTCCTACTGAGAAAGCAAACGATCACTTTGCTCAGCACACAATTCCTGATTCAATCTACCAACTCTGTGGGGAGTAACACTGCTGGGGATGCTTACTGATCTGTCATTCTCGGAACGGCAGAGAAACCAACCCAACTAGGGAATCACTTGTTGGGGAAACACTAACCTCTCAACCATGCTGGGGAAACCAATTCTGAAATCGACCCAGATAACCCAACGCCGCGATGCTAAACTCCTCAGAGTAACATATTCACCAACCAGCTAAACCAATCCTCGAAAGGTAACCACGACTGGGGACCAGCTTATGCTTGCAATGCTAATGCATGAATTTTACAGTGTAATGCTCCATAACCATGGAAATGCTACACGATTAATGATGCAATATGCTATGCTTCTCTAAATGATGAATGCATAAAAATATCTCCCTCCGGGGACGGCACAAGCCACTCTGCTGAGGATCTCAATATCACTCCAATCTCCACTCTGCTGGGGAATAGCACTGCTGTTGGGGATAGAATAATCCTCACTGGGGAAGACCTCCACTGAACTCGATCGCTTGGGGACTTCGCTGGGGAAGAAACTACGAACACAAACCTCCGCTGGGGAAATAGCAACCTTCAGACTTGCTGGGGAAATAACATTCTCAACCCTGCTGAGGATTGCAGCAAACTCCAGGCCTGGCTGCTGAGGGAACGCCGATCTCGAATCCGTTGGGGAGATAACAATCCCAACCCTGTTAGGGGAAACAGCAACCTTCAGACTTGTTGGGGGGAAGTAACACTCTCAACCCTGCTAGGGGAAAACAACAACCTTCAAGCCTGGCTGCTGAGGAAACAACGGTCTCGAACCCGCTGGGGAGATAACAATCTCAAACCGCTGGGGAGGTACAAAGTTTTGACATGGAACACCTGTCGACTCGTCGAACACCGGCATTCACCATTTAATCACAGTGTCAATTTTTCACTTTTGAGAGTTCCCAGACTCCTCTGGTCTCTTCTGATTCACCTTGTATCCTCGGCTTTTCTCTACTTTGAGACAAACGATCTCCTCAGATCCGGGCCAACTCTCTAATCCTCAGACTTTGAAGAGTCTTCTTGATTACTCTCTAGGATCGTCACCATTCTTTCGCCGTCTTTTCACCGTTCTTCTATCCCTCTTCCCTGATTGGACTCCACGGGGATCTCTCGTCACAAGGCTTCACATCACAACCTGCAAGTGAGTGAAAATATCTAACAACACCTGCAAAAGAGATCATCAGATAAAACATGCCCCAGGCGTGCCAAAATTTCAACACTTAGGTCACTCAGACTTCCGAATAAGATTTCACGTTTTCAACCTTATAAACATGCATCGGAAGGGACCCCTATGTCTTAAAATGCACAGATTCTTTATCAAAATAAACAGATGTTTTTGCAATCAAAGCGGTAGAGAAAACAAAAAACAAAATTATTTGACTGAATATGCATTTTATTGATTGAAAAAGGTGGCTCGTAGCTGAGCAGTACACAGGAAGCAATCCCTGAAAAGAGGTAATTGCGCACAAAAAGAAAAATCTATCCTAATGGCAATGTGAACCCATGATCTCATCGAGTTCCAACTCGGTTACACCCCATATGTCCTCAAGACTCTCCGCATTTTCTGCCTTCTGAACAAGACGCTTCCAACCAATCCCTGTCGGGGATTATCCAGGTGTCTTAACCAAAGTACAAACGATCATGCTGGACGCAGTTGTTCGTTTCATTCCCTCTTTTGCCTGGACGTCCTTCCGGGTTTTCAGTCCACCGGGATACCCTTTTTTTCCCAAGCCGCCCTTGTGGGGTTTTCGGCTTGCCGGGTGTACAGTTTTTTTCTTTTTATCCCTAATTTTTGCCCGAACCTTTTTTCATTTTTTTTTTCGGTTCGCCGGGATGCCCCTTTTTGCCTGGACTATTTTATTCTTTTCGTCCAGCGGGTCTCTTTATACGAAGTATTTTTTAACTGCGTCCGCATTCACAGGGGATGGAAAATCCTCGCCATCCAGGGTCGTCAACGACAAGGCTCCGCCAGAGAAGACCTTCTTGACCACGAATGGACCTTCATAATTGGGTGTCCACTTGCCCCGACGATCGTTCTGAGGAGGAAGGATCCTTTTCAACACCATATCTCCTACGTGATACACACGAGGTCGCACCTCTTGGTCAAAAGCCCGCTTCATTCGCTGCTGGTACAACTGCCCATGACAAACGGCTGCCAGCCTCTTTTCCTTAATTAGGCTCAACTCTTCGTACCGAGTCCTTACCCACTCTGTCTCTTTCAATTTCACGTCCATCAGGACTCTCAATGACGGAATCTGGACCTCGACTGGTAGCACGGCTTCCGTCCCATACACAGCGAGAAAGGCTTTTCCCCAGTAGAAGCACCGAGGTTCGATACCCAGGATACAAGCTTCGCACTCAGCCACATTGTTGGTGCATTCAAATGTCAGCCGGGCAACAACAGCTCCAACTCCGTTACCATCCACGTTAACGGCCCCATCAAACATCAGAATCCGTTCGGATTCAGGGTCAGGCCCCTCCTCCGGGATCGGTTCCTCATAATCTTTCGAATTGAGAACCATGATGTCCTCATCAGGGAACTCAAACTTCATCAGTTGATAATCCTCAATGGGTTGTTGGGCGAGGTAATCAGACAATACACTCCCCTTGATTGCTTTCTGAGAGGTGTACTGAATATCGTATTCAGTCAAAATTATCTTCCATCTCGCAACCCGTCCGGTCAATGCTGGCTTCTAAAATATATACTTGATCGGATCCATCTTGGAAATCAACAAAGTGGTATGAACCAGCATATACTGTCTCAGTCGGCGAGCAGCCCATGCCAAAGCACAGCAAGTTTTCTCGAGCAGTGAATATTTTGTTTCACGATCGGTAAAGTTTTGCTAATGTAGTAATTTGCATGCTCTTTTCGACCAGACTCGTCATGCTGACCCAGTACACACCCCCTAGACCCCTTGAGGGCTGTCAAGTACGGATTCACGGTCGTCCCTCCACGGGAGGTATCAGAATCGGAGGCTCCTGGAAATATTCTTTTATTTTTTTCAAATGCCGCCTGGCAAACATCATTCCACCTGACCGTTTGATCTTTTTTTTTTTTGAATATGGGTTCACACGTGGCTGTTAGATGAGATAGGAACCGTGAGATGCAGTTCAATCTACTTAAGAAACCACGAACCTCTTTTTCTGTTCTCGGTTCAGGCATTCCTTGTATTGCTTTTTTTTTTTAGCGGGATCAACCTCGATTCCTCTTCCGCTCATAATAAGCCCCTGCCACTTACTGGACCGCACTCCGAAAGTGCACTTATTCGGATTCAACCTCAGTCTGAGTTGTCTCAACCAGTCAAACAACTTGGCCAGATCTGCCAGATGCCCCTCTTCTGTTTGGGACTTTGCTATCATGTCATCAACATAGCATTCGATTTCATGATGAATCATATCATGAAACAAAGTCACCATGGCTCTCTGCTGCGTGGCACCGGCATTCTTGAGACCGAATGGTATCACCTCCACTCTTGACACTTGCCTCCGAGGCGGCCCTAACCTTTACTTCCTTTCAGACCTCCTCGGTGCCCGAATTAACAATTTCAACCCGCTCCTCGTGCGGTTGAATCACCTTCTCCTCTGGATTCAACGACCTGGCTAATTCCTTCGGCAGTTCACAATCTTCTTCGCCTTCTTCTTCGGCATGATGGATCGGATAGTCAAAGTCATACAAAGGTGTAACCGAATTATTATCAATGAGATCAGGAGAATATTGATTCCTGCATTGCTTTTGAAGTCGGAACGAGACAAATCAAAAGGAAGGAAAATGAAAGTAAACATTGCCATTTTATTTTTTTTAAACTGCAAAAATAAATGAAAAACAGGGAACACCGCTTTTACTACAAAAACATCCATTTATTAATGATGCAAAATGTTGCAAAATGAAACACATGAGGTGGCCCTTACAATGGACCATTACATTTCGGGAAAAACGTATGGCTTTCATGCAGACAGAATTGCAAAACAGAAATATTACTCTTCACGTGGAGTGACAATGATGATCTTTTAGGCCTTCCAGTTCTGGATTTTCATCCCTGGTACGCACGATTTTATCCAACGATCGAGCTCGCAGTCACTGTCAATCTCTTCACCCACCGTACAGACGCGATCTGGATCTAGCATTCCGGCACTGGTGAACGTGAACGGTTGACGATGTCCTTTATTCTGTCCCGATGAGCCTTGGCCCAATTGATAGCCAACCCCAAACCTATCTGCTTTCACTGCCTGTTTTCCTTTTTCCCTGGCTAAGGCCTCGGCCTTATCCACCTTTTCGGCGATCGCTTGTTGTCTCAAGGCGAAACCTTGCATGACGTTGATTAACTCCCTCATCTTCTCTTTCAATTCGAGAATGTCAGCGTTGGGTGGATCCATCAGTCTAGGTTTGTTGCGCCTGGCAGGATATCTGAGCGGACGAGCTACGTGTAGAGGGAATGACTCGGCGTGCACGAGCAGTGATTCCTAAGTCAATCAAAGAGGTTAGATACTGACACCTGCAAAACAGAAAACAGGTTATTATGACTCACGCATGAATGCACTGTCTATCCATATGAGGAACACACTGCCTTTCGATTCTGGCTTCATCGAGACGGTTAATAATTTGACAATAACATTCTGACATCAGGATGTGTCTCAACCAGAGTCCCAATCGAGCATGTACCCTGAGTATGGATAGACATGAGTTAGATGCTGATGAATGCAAAATGGGAATGATGCAGATGCATGAATGCAAGTCACAATGCCATCCTCCAAGTCATCTGAATACCCACTGTACTGGATTCCTGTCTCCGAACTGATCACAGCCATCTGAGGGACCAAGTAACCACACATCTAACTTGGGGAGTTCCGAAATAAACGGAACAGAGGATATATCAACATCATCACAGGAACATCCACTGAACGGACGACAACAAGATCCTCTGAACAAGTACCCTTGGATTCAACCCGGGGATCCGAAATAAACGGAACCCGCTAATAAACAACACGGACAAACCTCCGGCGTCCCAGAAATAAATGTCCATAAATCCGACTGAACCAAAGTCACCATCACAGAGTCACTGACGGAACCTGTACTGTAGGTATCAGACCCTCCCCTCACAGGTGAATTCTAATAAGGTCATCCTAAGGCGGATAATGGTCTCGACAATCGGGCAAGATACTCAATGGGTTTGCCCTTTTGGGTGTGCCGTTGCAGCTCTCATAAGATCATCTAAACCAAAGATCCTGGAAAGAACGGTCACCGAAGTCAACAGCTCAAAAGAGGTAACCCAACCAAAGTGGATACTCCACAATGGAAGAGTTCTCTCCAAAGAACCTCGTCCGACTTGTGGTATGTCACGTCGCCAAAAACATGTTGACCTAACATGAGAGGCAACATGAGACCATGCTAATCCTAGGTGTATACTCGAGCCTGGGTTTTAGCCCCACTCAGAACACCCACCCCAAATCAGAGGAACCAACCTGTACAAAATCCAACACAATGATAATATGATGCATGCAAACATATATGCAAATATATACAGTCACGGTATAATAATCACAAATGCAATAAATAAAGCAGTAGAAGCAACCAAAACTATCCTAGAGAGCGCTAGGATTGACTCGCTTAGGGAAGATGGACCAGCAAGAGGTCAACTTCTTCGAGATCCCTAGTGGAGTCGCCAGCTGTCGCATACGCGAAAAACAACCGGCGGGAAAAGACACAGAGCCGCCACCGTGCGTTATTTATCCCAAAGGAGGGAAAGGAAACGCTCGAAGTAAACCTGAAAAAGGGAAAGGAATGGTCTTACGACCAGAGATTGCAAGGTATGGGAGTCGGTTACGCAAGGGGAAGGTATTAGCACCCCTCACGTCCTTCGTACTCGACGGGATCCACGCTCAAAAGAAAAGAAAAAGGTTGCTTAAAAAACTGCTCAAAGAATGCACACACTGGAATAGGACACAGGCGAAGGAAAACAAAGGAAGCGGACTCGGCAGGATGTCGCATCCTGGGCCTACGTAGTTTGTCAGAAACAAACATCAGAGTCGACGTAGTTCGGGGAAATGGGGAACGTGCTCGCTAGGACATCGCATCCTATGCATACGTATCTTCTCTAACCAGAGTAAGAATCAGAGCACTCGTAGCTCGGCTAACGCACGCTGAAATAAAACGTTGAAAAAAGACGCGGAGACGTCAAAAGAAACACACAAATGGAAACAGACTGCCAATGGCTGGTCTTACATCTGACTCCGAACAAACAAACGCAAATAGGAAACGGAATGCCAATCGCTGGTCTTACATCCAACTCCACAAAAGAAACAGGAAACAGATAGCCAATTAATGGTCTTACATCTGACTCCACAAACAAACAAACGCAAATAGGAAACGGAATGCCAATCGCTGGTCTTACATCCAACTCCACAAAAGAAACAGGAAACAGATAGCCAATCAATGGTCTTACATCTGACTCCACAAACAAACAAACGCAAATAGGAAACGGAATGCCAATCGCTGGTCTTACATCCAACTCCACAAAAGAAACAGGAAACAGATAGCCAATCAATGGTCTTACATCTGTCTCCACAAACACACACGAAAAGAAGAAGGGTCTCGATTGCAACTAGGGCAAGAGAAAGGGAAGGTCTCAATCGCAACGAGGGCGAGAGAAAAGAATCGCAACAAGGGCGAAAACCAGCAATGGTCAGTGTTAGTCGTCAGTCAAACTCGACAAGACATCGCATCTCGTGCCTACGTATCTCATCTGAACATGAGAATCAGAGTTGTCGTAGTTCGGCTAAACTATTTCTGTTTGTTTTAGGTTTTTAGGTGAACAATGTCACTACGCAATCTACCGGATGCTCGACCTTTGGAGACTTACTCACCTGCAGTAGAAGGAGTTAACGTGTTCTTAAGGGAAGATAAAGTTTGTTTGTGTTTTAGGAGTGCTCACGCAAGAAAGGAAGTCCTAGACGAAGGAACCGTGCTACCTTAATTGACATGCAAACGAGAGACTATGCGAAGTCTAGCAAACCTATGGGGAAACAATCACACCACAAAAAAACATATAACATGAAATAAACACACCAACAAGGGGCTCAAACATCCAAGGGTAAGGCTTTAGTCAAGGGGTCATATCAACCTCGACAAACAAGTCGGGCTTTAGTCAAGAGGGGTCATATCAACCTCGACAAACAAGCCAACTGGAAGGGTATCTGAGGCTCTTAACCACTGACATTGACCGTCAGGGTGAGCAGATGAAAGGTAATGAGGATTGGACCTCATAGCTCTTAACCCGGGCCTGGGTGAGCTTCAATCAATGAAAATGTGGGGATCCAGAATGAGGGACCCTACTCCACTTGACTGACTCTATATACAAGGATCTTGGGTTAGGTTCAAGAGCATCAGCACGTAGTGCGAGCATAATGAACGACTCAACGATTAATAGGGGACTGATTGTTAGACCCTTCTATCTGTCAATTGCCTCTTCACTTAGGAGGACTTAACAAGTGCATGGCACAAATATAAACAATCACAGTCGTTTCCTCTTAAGGAGGACTTCAGCCAAATGCCTGCCAAAAGAAACGATAGGGCTTCCAGACTACATGGAGTTAGAGAATAATTACCTAGGTGGTAAACCAACCACAAGCAAAGCAAAGCTCAAGCAATGAGCTAAAAGCGACTAATGCACCTGTAAGAAAGTCAAACAAGTCAATATAGTATTCAGAAAAACCAAACAGTCAACCACAGTGAGACATTTCCAATATGTACAATACAAGTCCTATGTGTAAACAACTCAAGTGAGTTCATCACCAAGGGACCTACAACACAACAAAGGTTAGTGGACAAAATAATTTGCATCTCAAGTCATGAGATTACATCAATCATTAGAGCTAATTGCTTGAACCTGAAATACAAAGCTCAAAAGGTGAGTACAAACCACTAGTGCAAAGACTAGGGTCAAAGGCAAAGCAAAAAGTCAAAACAGCTGCCAATATTCAACATGAAGCACATTTATTCAAGTAAGAACATCTCCTAAAAAGGACCAGACTCAAATCCTAAGGCAAATCCATCTAATGATCATGATAAGGCAAAGACATACAATGTGATCAACAATTGGGCATCAAGAAGAGAAAATGCACATTAAATCAGAAACACATCCAATGATCATGAAATTCTTTATGTAATATCAACATGTTAAACACAAGCATCATGCAAACATCTAGAATCATAGGAGCTCAATAGGCATGTCAATTAAAATGAACAAGCTCAACATCAAAATGTGTGACACACATTGTCACACCATACATTCATGTGCACAAAACAGAGATGGAAAATGCTAAAAATGCCAAACAAAATCCAAAAGATCATGTTATGTGTCATGAATAAGCATGTCAAATTTCAAGGCATTTGGACAAGCAATGAGCACTTCACAATTAATTGAATGAAGCATGGTAGATTTGCATACATGCTCAAACATCAGTTCACATTCAAAAATCCAGAAATGACAAAATCAGGAAATGATCATCATAAAATAATAGACATCAAGATGAACATGTAGGAAAAAATTTGGAGCAATTTGAATTTGTATACTATTTTTAGTGATTTTTTGAATTAATGAACAAAAATGAAATATGTTGAAAATAATTGGGATATGGTATTTGAAAGGAAAATTGGAACAATGCCTCATGAAGGATTCGAACCAATGCCATGCAGGTCACATGAGAAGCGCTGGAAAATAATAGGAAAATGCTAAGCCAAGGATCGAACCCTGGTACCTTCAGTCAAACAAACGCTCAAATAAAACAAATGAGAAAATCCAAATCAAGCGCACGCTGGAATCGAACAGAGGTGAGGTCGTATGCAAGCGCGTTTCCATCAAAATGCATCGTCTGGTGTTAAGTGAGGAATTAAAATGGATTTTCAAGCGTTCATGCAATGGTTCGAACACAAGACGCATCCGTTGCAAGCATCCAGTCAGGAAAACCCTAGGACTAAACCAAATGACCGGAACAGTGTTTCCGGTCATCTTCTCCGGCAGCTTTCCGGCGACACTCAACAAAAAATTTTCCAGAAACGTGCGTGGCCTATATGGATTGAACCGTCTCAATGCGTAGAACAAGGATCTAACATTCATTTAGTCTAAAGCTTCATAGATTATGCAAATCGATTGAAAACATAATGCACTACAAAACTTCAACTCAACATATCTCATGCAATACTTCACCAAATTCAAAGATCTTTATATCAGAATCATCAATGGCAAAAACTCTACATGTTCATGGCAATAGAATGAAGAATTAGGAGTTTCGAATTCCAACCTTTTTTGAGAGCAGTGAGTGAAAACAGTGGATTCAAGAGCTCAAATCCTCCAGATCTCCTCTATCAACCTTGTAGTGAAGCTTTATGCACGAAATATGACTTGAAAAGGCTTGGATCTTGATTAATTTGCAACTTCCATGTTCATCTTCATGAACTTGTGCAGCTTGATTCTTCACCAAAACCTTCAATCCAGTGCTTGATTCTTCATCAACAATGCTCAATAAACCAGAATATGCAAGGATCTTGATGTGTTATGTGAAGAATTTTGAAGTTTCAATTGAGAGAAAATTTTGAGGGAAAGAAAATTCTAGATCTAGAACTTGTAAAACTGAGCAATTCTGTTACAATTAAGCTTTTATATCACATGTTAATCACTTTGCTAATGATAATTAGGCTTGGCTAATGAAAAGTTAATGAGAAATGAGGTGTGATGTACAAATGGTAAATGCACCCTTGCATGGTGAAAGTGCACGTGAACAGTGCACATGCATGGTTCCAATCCACTTAAAATCAATTTATGAACATGATGGAATGATCAAAAAGCTTGTAGCATCAACCAATTTTAAATTATGGATTTTCCCTCCAAAAAGCACATGTATGCACCAATGGTCATGTGATATTATTTCATGCAATGCCATGATGGATTTGGAAAATATAGGTCACAAGAAGCAATATGCAAAAAGAGTGGCTTAAATTGGAGTTTTGAATCAAAAGTTATGGCACTTTGAAGTTTCATGTATACTTGGTGATCATTTGCTCATAACTTCTCAACCATTCATCAGATGCTCATGATCTTGGACTTTTTGGAAATGGGAGAGAAAGATCTTCAACTTTCATGTTGACCAAAATTTCATTTGAAGCTTCTTTGATGTTGGAAAGTCAAGTTGAAAGTGGTCCAAAATCTTGCCATTTTTGGAAACTTGAAATTACAGGTCACTTTCCATTTTTGGAAACTTTTGATTTGGCTTCAAAATCTTCAAAGTAGATGTTTGACATGATGAATAGGCCTCTTTTGGACATTAATTAAGTGTCTCAAACCATTTCTCCACCTCAAAGCCCTCAGTTGACTGCACAGTTGACTTGTATGGGCCTCAGATGACCTGGGAATACACTGATGACTTTGGGCCTCTACCACTTGGCAAAGTTACTTCAAAATGACCCTTGGCTCATATAAGCTCTTTAGAGTAATCATGTGGCCTTTATCTCAAGGAAATACTTGCCCTCTTGTACTGATGAATTCTCTTGATGCCAATTCTTGTGGATATGATACAATGCAATATGTAATGTTAATGACCTAAAAAATGAAATGAATGCATGAATGGGGGGTGCAAATTTGAGGTGCTACACTAAGTTAAGGAACAAATCTCTAAGTCTCACAATAACATTAATGCATGTCTTATATGAATTCTTATTTTCCCTATGGTTGTACTCCTCATCTATGTCTAAAGTGACTAATCGAGTGAATATGCATATTTTACTATTTTCAACCATTTTATCATGAGTTCCATTTGTCAAAGTATTTCTTAACATTAACAAGTTTATGCCTATTTATAAGATGATTAGACAAAGAATCAAATATATAGCAATATTACACATGATAAATTGCATCATTAGAATCACACCATTTAACACAAAAGACTAATTTTCATTAAATTTCATATTGCTCAACATAAAGAGCTTAGCTCATGGTGAGCAAGATAAATACAACAACACGGGTTCTTAAAATTAACATCTCAAAGCACTATGGAAAGAAAGTAAAAACCTAAGTGTAATATTTCTACTTCTTGCAATCTTTAATTAGAAAGAGGCGAGTTCTGTCACTCCTGATGGCACTGCATTCTTCAACAACGGAAAGATGAGTGGTTTTCTACTTTTGGTTTAAACTTCTTCTTCTCCATAATGAGTGTATTTTTCTAAGTTATTTCTCAAGTTTCTCAACTTTTGAGCCTCCTTTCATTTCTCCAAGATTGTCCTTTTATATCCTCCTAACTTTTATGATTTTCTTGAGTCATTGGAACACAAGCCTTATGATTATCCATTGATTTGGACCATGGAATTCACAATATTCCCTTATCTTATCCTTATGAAACAATAATAGGTGTGGTACATATGCATTCAAGGGATAAATCATATTGTGGCATACCTGTTGTGCAAAGAGACAAGCATCACGTTCATTTCAGTGCTAGGCATCTTTTGTAGGTTTTGTCACATAGTACTCATCCTTATCATATTAGCTTTCATATCAAATAGTGTTTTCATCCTCAAGCTTTTGCCACATTTGCCCAATTATTGAGATCATTCACTCATTTCAACATATTCTAGCTCTAAGGTCAGATGGGAAGTGAAGTTGCATTCTTAGTGTGACAAAATTTGCCACTAGACTACTCCTATACAAGCATAAAACAAACAAAAATCACAAAATAAAGCATCTAGTGTGCTCCATGATAAACTAAGCTAAAACCATTAAAACATACTTAATTAATCATAATTATGCTTATCAAAACAAAATAAAGTCAAGTAATAAGAGCTTAAATATGTCACAAATAGTGAGGTATCACACCCCAAACCCGAATCATTACATGTCCTCAGGTGATGCGACAGATAGACACAAATAACTAAGTAAATCTAACATCAACAACATATTTCACTTACTCAGTTAACTTTATTTAAACATTAGCACAAATCGTCCTATTACACTATTAACACATTTATTGTGTGTTTGTGTAACCCATAATGCCTAGTGTCATGCTAGAAGTCTTCATTGAAGATACATAGTATAAATCCTATTTTGGCTGTCTTATCCTAAGATCCAAGACATCAACTTTCATCTTTAGAAGGGGGAATTAACTAGCTTTTTATTCATAGGATTTTTGGATTCTATGTAACTTTGGGAATTCTACTTGCACTACTTTTTCAATCACTTTCTTCTAGGTACTCCACCTTTTCACCTTACAAGATCTCACTTTTAACGAGTCCAACCTGTTACTCAAAGTAGAATACCCATTATTTCTCCAGTTTTGAGCACAAGAACTTTATTCATCATACTTTTGAGCATTTTCAATTCTTTAATGTTTTTTTAACATGAATTAGTAAATGCAGTAGTACCATTTTAGATAGACATAACTACTAGTGTTTCCTCCCCTAAACTAAATCATACAATCATGTTTATTCCATAATCAAAAGACGATAAAAACTAATTAAAAGACTGACTATTTTTTTGACTTCTTCTAGCATGACAGCGGTTCATCACTTTTCCAAGTTATAAATTTGTGCATGCTTTATTTTAGCCTTATCAACAAGCCTTATTTCGAACATTTTTTATCAGTCTATCCATTTAAACTTGTTACCATTTATGTTGAAAACTTTTGCTGGTGAAAAATTAACTTAGTTAAAAAAAACTCCAATAATAAGTACTAAAGATTTAAACATTAAAAGGTGCCATACACCCCTAACTTAAAATTATTTTTTTCTAATAATTCTTCGTTGGTTAAAATAAACTAACTTAGATAAACAACACATAAAGGTTCCATACACCCCTTACTTAAAGTAAGGACAATGTCCTCACTATCATTCTGGCGAGTTCTGGCACATCAAAATAGGAAAAAAAGACAGAAATTAGAGGTGATTAGGTTGGAAATACCAGCTAGGCCTAAAATCTGGTGTTTTTCCTTGTTTCATGTGTTTTTTCAGTTATTTTTCTTTTCTTTCTATCCTCTTTTTTAGTCTTCTTTATTGTGCCTTTTAACTTAACTTGTGGGTATTTTACAAGATGTGCTAGTTCATTTCGATGGTTTGACCTTCCCCGCAGACTTTGTGGTGATTAACATGAAAAATGATTCACAGTAGTGATTCTCAGGCACCCATTCTTAGCAAATGGGAAGGCAAAAATAAATGTGGAGTTAGGTGAATTGATTTTGAAGTTTAATAAAGAGAAGGTGGTGCATAATGCATGTCAATGGAAACGACATGTAGAGAATATTAAGACATGATATCAGTTGAAAGAGAAAGGTAGTGAGTTCACAAGAGAATGGAAAAAATAGTTTTCACCGGCATGAGGATATCCCTTGCGCTTGACGTGTTTTCAGAATGAGACGTCAACCTATTGACGAAAAATAAGCAATGGATGAGAGGCAACTCACTAATTTTTTTTATCATTTTTTGTTTTGCATAATTTATTTTAACTCTATTCCAAACCATCCCAATAGGAAGTAGCTACTCAAGCATTACTTTTCCATGAAAATCATTGTCTTTAATAAACAAGTTTGTTGCTGTTTTGTTTCTTTAAGATTGCAAGTTTAACACTTTAGCATTGAACAGATGATCCAAAAGAAACTTGATCATCACAATATAAAATAGCAACTTGAAGGTGAAGTATGAGAAAAGAATCAACGAACTTGTACTCAACCTACATATACCTCATCTAGGAAGGTTTGAGCCAAATATTTCCATTGTTCAGTTTTCTTTCTTTATGAGTGTATCCATGCATTACTCTTTTATCTGGTTTGATCTATTTCTGATTAAGTTATCTGGTTTGACCAACACACATGAAGGAAATTCTTTTGTTTTATAACTTTGAGCCTTTGTAAACCACAATGTAGTAATATGTATATCCATTGCTAACCACTTTGAGCCTAAGTCTCTCTTGGAAGTGAGTAAAGTTTTAAGTTTGGGGTTGGGGTACTAGAGAACATGATCCAAAATTTCAAAAATTGTTGTGAAAAAGAAGTGGAAAAAAATACTTCTTCAAAAAAAAAGGAATGAGAAAAGAAAAGAATGATATTATAGGAAGGATAAAAACTCTATAGTACTATCAAAAAGGAACATAGAGGTATGATAATAGAAGAAGAACTAGGAACCTAACTCCAAAGGTTTAAACCTACTTCCCCCAAAAATATCCTACCCTAACATAAGCCAAGTTACAACCGGAAAAGTCCTTTAATGTGTGTGTTGTGATTTCTATGATGAACTCTATTAGAAGATGATCAAGCTAAGTTTAATTGATTTTGCATGTCGATTGAGAGATCATCATATCCATTGAGTGAGTATAGTAAGTTGAGAGACAGGTTGAGTACTCGTCAATATTGAGGACGTTTTTCTAAATTCGCTGGGTAGAACTTGGGAGCCAGAACAATGGTCAGGTAAAAGAAATATTTAATTTGGTGATGTTCGATTACTATTGTGCAACTTGTTGTCTGTTGAGATGTGCAATTATAAGCGAGTTACTTGAGGACAAGCAACGATTCAAGTTTGGAGTTATGATGACAATCCGTCATTACATATATTTAGTCGAAGAATCAAAGCAAATCAAGTGAAAGTTGAGCTAAAATGAAGAAATTTTTGCAGAAGATCCATTTGAATTTTTTATTACGGCAACGCATGACAATAACTTTCGACCTCGATGATGATAGTATAACCAAAGAAAGCATCTTATAACTCTTAAACAAAAGGACTCATCTAAAATTACTAATACGATCTTAATCGAGAAATGAATATAATTAATCACGAATTTCAAATACCACAAGTCACCCCCCTTTTGTGCTTGAAGTCACTTGCTCAACAAAAAGGTCTCTAGCCGCTTTCACTAGCACCATAGTAAAAAAGACCATGATCTCCAAATACAACCGACTTTTCCTACCAAGAGAATTTATAAGGGGGAATTGGTACTGCAAAAAGTTGACATAGGACGGAAAAATGCTCGGGACGACAAGCTGGCGAAAAACTGGGTAGGATAATACTTGGTGAAAATAAACATTAGGAAATAGGCCTACATCTTGAAACTATTGCAGGAGCGCGAATACCAAGGACTTGGAATGTTTCTAAACTAAAGCAACATTATAGTTAAAAGGGATGTGTATCTATCTGTTTCCTTATTTTTTCAGCAACAAATTGATATACTAATAAATACAATGATTTTCCCCTTTTATCATTTCAGCCAAATTCTTTTATATTCTTCTATCTTTTGGGGAAACATGAAGTCGGAAAGACTAAGTGCATTTCTACTCTACTAGCTTACCTCCCCCATTCGCATCTAGCCACTCCAATGGCGTAGGAAGTGGAGCCCGATAATGTCCATCTCGATTCGAGTCATAACTCAAGGGAAAGTATGAGGATCTTACCCTTGGCTGGGGATGTTCCTCTGTGAAGCGAAGAAGTGTTATGACCAGATCTGACCGATCCTGACCAAGGGAATAGGCACCAAAAGCAAATGATACATATAACGGTCAAAGCTAAACACAACAAGTAAAACATTGTAACAAAAATCCTTTAGTTTAAAAAGCAACAACAAATTACAATGAAGCATTTTTGGGTATAAATTTAAAGGAGCCATGCCGTGCTCAGAAGCCTGGAACAAGAAACTATAGGTTGTCCACAACATTCTTGAAGGAAGTTTCCTCTAGAATGCCTCTAGCTCCTTAAAATGAGTAGTTTTTTCTTTCTCAAGCTCCTTCGCAACATCATGGGCACTTGAAGACGAGACCTCCAACATAAGTTATGCTTCATGGGAACCTTTCTTCTCCTTTTGAAGTAAGCCCTCAAGTTCAGTCACCTGACCGGTCATGGTTGCAAGAGATCCATGGAAGTTCACCTCCTCTAAGAAAGGATACATATGATCTAGGTTTTGGAAAAAACTGGACGATTCCCCTTGTTAATTAGAATATTTCGACTCAATGATTCCATAAAGATCCTTAAAATATTCAACCTCTTGAGAGGGAGCACCGAGGAATATTATCTCCTTATGGCGACCACAACCACAATCATAATGGAGGCCGCTCGCAACATCTAAAAACCGAAATCCTCCAATAAGCCCAATTTACATGTCTTGTAGATTTTGAGCACACGAGCATAGTCTTCAACGAATACACAATCCTTTAGCTCTGGCGGATCCTGGGGTGTCCGACCAGCCACTGTAGGGGGAAATGAAAGAAGAGGACTCCCAACATTCTTCGACAAGTGGATAACAAGTGTGGACCCTGATTATAGTGGGGGTTGAATAATGACGTTTAAAACAAAAGTATATTCATTTTCAGAGTTTAACAATATTTTTAAGAGAACGATTAAATAAGCGGAAATAAAAAATGAAAAAAATAAAGAGATCAGGAAAAAGAGAAGAGACCGTAATTCATAGAGGTTTTGTCTAAATAAAGTGGCCTAATCCTCTCCAAAAGACTTAATCTTGAGAGTATCAAGTAATGCTTATGACATTTTAGTAAGTTAAGCTCACAAATCCCTTATACAAGGAAAATTAAGTTTCATATTAATTTCTAACCAAACAACGAACATCAGAATGAAACTGTTATTCTTTCTTCCAAACACGAACAAAACTTGGAGCGTTTATTCCCCAAGCTAAATTGAGATTTTATACAAATTTATCTCAAACAAAAGTGGAATTTTGAACTAGCTATCCTCCAAACTGAATCTGGGTTTTACATGGGCAAGCCACAACTGAATTAAGATTTTACAGCAGAATAATCTCGAAGTGCTATGACTATATTATAGTGAAGAAAACAGAAAAATAGTTTTAAAGAGAGAGAGAGAGAGAGAGAGAGAGAGAGAGAGAGTAAGGAAAGTGAGATAGCTCACGATTCTGGATATGAAAATGTGAAGGGAGAGACCTCGATTTATAAGCTAGAAGTTGGTTCAAAAAAGGAAAAGATCCATGGGGCAATTTAATGTCCCAATCAATTGGGTACTCAAGCTAATTGTTTGGATTACTAAAGTAATTGATTACAAGTGCCCATTTTAGAATTTTTTTATAGAGCTATTATCTTTCATTAAGAAATTGTCCTAATTAGTTATGGACACTATTTGCACTAACCCAATCGATATGAAATATGATATAATCGACTAGACAGTTCAAAAAACTTATCTAAATTATTCCGACAGTTCCTGATTCATCTGGCTAGGCTCCAAAACATTTTAAAGTTTTTTTATTTATGAAAAAGAGGCTTTTAAAAATGCTTTAGTATGTGTGATTTAACCATACTACTTTATGAAAATGCACTTTTGTTTTTACAACACACTGATCACTCATACACGACTAGACGAGCTTTCACACTCATTTTCTTTCACACTTTTAAGTTTCAAGACTTTTCCGAATATACCAATCACATGAGCACTTGATTGAATTTTTTCGAAGATGAGGTTTGAGATATCTTCAAGTTGGATTCCATCATCAAATGATAGATATCATTAAAGCCCTAGTTCATCAACTTAGTTAGGAGGAAGATATTTTAACAAACATTCTTATGCCTCTTTGATCGCTTAACATTTTTTGCATGACTTTATGATTTAGGATCAAATTGATTCTTCATAAGTCATCATTAAAGGTTGCATCATCCTCACAAGTTATCATTAGTAAAACCAAGTTGTCATTATAAAATCTAAACCATGATAGGTATGACTTTCTTAGATTTAATCACTTCTTGATTGAACCTGTAAACACATAGTTCCACACCAAACAGAACGAGGATGGATCAAATACCAAAGAGTTTCTGCTCTCCACATCAGATTTCGCGCCAGCGATATCCCGGTAACTTATCTCACCAGAAAAAAAGAAAAGCAAGGTCACCTTCATGGTTTTCTCCACATCGGTAAGAGAATCATATGGAACATAATAAGAACTGACCAACTCTACAAAGTGGTTTGAGGACCATAATTGTCTAACTCGATTAATAAACTGACCTGGCTTCGAGGAGGAAAGATGGAGCGACACAAAATTCTGCAGTAGAAGCTGAAGATATGAGGGTGACCGATAGATATTCAGGCTTCAAATTCTTCCAATTCTCTATGTTATTATGGAAGATCTTATCGTTATCCCGACGGAGGGAATCCAAGCCATGCCCAAGTCATTTCCTTGTAAGAGGGTTTACATAAAAAAGGTGGAAAAATAAGTTCTCGGTGGCTGAACCCATGTGTCCCTTGTATTCATACCATTATTAAAATAGTCAAGTACCCTAAGTAGGGGAATCATGCCCTAACATGTTCCCTTAGAGCCACACAATCAGAAGGAATGATGAAACATTTCCATGATGGAAAAACATTTAATCCACTTATCTCCCACTACTTTTGCAATCGATCCAAGGTGGTTCCACTTCTGACCAATAATGAACAACACACCTAAAGGTCAGCCATGAATTCTAAGACTTCCCTAACTAACACCCGTCCAATAAGCCTTGGGGGTAATTATTCTAGGCCAGCCAAATGACCAAAAATCCAATGTCCAATTCAATTCCAATCCATTCAAAACGACTCAACGTAAAAAAAATCATCACACATGAAATTCAAGGTACACTATTCCAATCTCAACTTTTTGACTACACTAATTTGAATTATGAACTGACTTAGATGTTAAAGTGATAACCTTACAGGTCCACCCCGTGCTGCTGTTTTGGAGATCAACACCATTAATTATACAATATATACTAATTATGATTCCAGAGCAGATATATATATATATATATATATATATATATATATATATATATATATATATATATATATATATATATATATATATATATATATATATATATATATATATATATATATATATATATATATATATATATATATATATAGGATTTAATTGAAATACACTGACAATGTAAAGAGATTTTACATCGTCAGTTAATCCTAGACGTTGGATATTGAAATAAGTTTGACTTTTATTTTAAAAACCTATAAAGTAATGCAAACGGGTGATGATGATGAATCGACAATGTAAAATTTTTACATTGACAGTGTATAGTAATTAATCCTATATATATATATATATATATATATATATATATATATATATATATATATATATATATATATATATATATATATATATATATATATATATATTCTTGAGTATTAGCCTAATTAGTCTTTTAAATTGTACTTTTTTAATCTTTTAATAAATATTAAAGATGTGTCGTTTATGATAAATATTAGAATACAATAATTTAATTTAATTTAACAAAATATTCCATAAAACATACTACAATTCAATATACACTCTCAAGATATTTAATTATTAGTAATTATAGTAGGTGTTATGATATTGACGACAATATATCAAATCCACAAGCACTTCGTGTGTTTTAATTCATGATAACACATAAACAAAGACTACACTGATAGAGTTAATGTGAACACAGGCTAGTTAAAGTCGATTATGATATCTATAATTGACGTACGTTTAAGGCATCAATGCTAATTCATCTTGGTCCCCATGCGGAAATAGACATTGTTTAGACAAGGATTTTTGCAAATATACTATGGAGAATGTTTGTTTATGGATAATTAATCTTAATATTTTGTTTGACTTCACGCACTAACGTGATAAAATTGTGTTAATCCGAAACAGATTATGTTGAAAAAATTAGAAAGACTAATTAGTAATACTAATTATGGAACCGCGTTGATGGTGACTTGTTCATACGGCAATTTCAAAAGCTCTTAGATTCTTATGGCCAACAATTATCACAACGTTTCAATATTTTGAAGATAATAATAAGTAATAATGTTTCCTGTTTTGTAGCACCCATGCACGTCATTTGCTAGTTTAATCCATGAATGTATTATTCCAATCAAGTTAAGCTACAACAATTTAAAACCAAAACAAAAACTATTATTCAAATTGCTTTTAATATTTGGTCAAGAGTTCAACCTTAGGTCGACACATATAAAACAAAATTACTTGTTACACGTTGTTAATTCCTTAGTAATTGTCAAACAGCTATAGAAATATAATATATCTATTATATTATATATTTATTTTTTTAAAAATAAAATTTAGAGTCACATGTTATTCATCATATTTATACTATGTTAGCACTTATAAGAAAACTTCTCATTAGCGGCATTTAAAAAAATTAAATAAATAAGATGACTTAAATGATTAAAGTTAATGGATTATCATCCATATTTATTTATGTTTATATAAATAAATTATTAATATTTATAAATTAATAATTATTTTTTTTAAAAAAATATTGAAGCTTAGAAAATCTTAATAATTGATGAACAAACTTCTTATATAGCATAGGCTCATCGTAGAAATATTCCTTTCACAAATAATATTAAATTTTTGTTGAGAATTAAACTACGGAAGGGATGGATATATATATATTATATATATATATATATATATATATATATATATATATATATATATATATATATATATATATATATATATAAAATTTATAATATCAGGATAGCTTGGAGTCACCACAAAGCAATTTTTCATTATAAAATTCTTCTTGTCCTCTTTATAAGGACTCTAGACTTTACCTTAGAGTCATGACAGGTGGCATGCCCTTTAGTTTTATACTCCATTTTTATCCTTCATTTCTAAACACAACTCTTGAAATAACAACAGTCACCTTATCAATCTTGACTTTGCATCTTTTTTAGACATAAGATACTTGATTGCAACATGATTTGTGTATCCACCATTTTGGTGTCCACCAAATATGATATAAGTTTGTAAAAAACAAAGACAACATATAACAATTCATTTTCTTTGGTGGTATGGTTGCATAGTAAATGGTGTGAAATATTTTGTCATGCCTTTGCCCTAACACAACCCCAAAAGCAAAGTCACTTGTATCACATCTTAATCAAAAGAATTTGTCCAATCCAGTGTTTTCACAATAAGAGCAGAAATCAACCCAATAGTAAAGTCACTTGTATCACTCAAAAGTTTGAAATAATTCCTCACTAAAGAGATATGTCACGTCATACTGCAGCAGTTGTCACATGAGCTTTGTGATCTTTGAAAAATCTTGAATAAACATTATATAAAAACTAGGACGACCGAGAAAACTTCCATTTCTCTTAGTAACTGTGGGTGTTGACAACTTCTCTATAAATTCAATCTTTGCTTGATTTACTTATATCCCTTCTTTGAGATATGTGACCAAGTATAATTCCTTCTTTTATCATGAAATGACACTTCTCTCAATTTAGCACTAGGTTTCTTTCTTCACATTTTGCAACACCAATTCCAGATTGTTCAAACATTTTCAAAATGAATCTCCAAAAATAGAAAAATTATCCATGAAAACTTCCATGGAATACTAAATTATATTTAAGAATATTGTGATCATCCATATCTGAAATGTACCAGGCACATTACATAGTTCAAATGGCATATGTTCTTTGACTAAAGCCTTGAATGAAGAGGTTCTCAAAGGTTCAACATGTTGAAAAAATTTCTAAGTGTCAAGCCATATACCTTAATATTCCACCTTACTTAACTTTTTATGTGAGCTTCAAATGAGAAAAGTGTATTCATAAAAGTTGTATCTCTTTCAAAGACCTTCAAAATGGTCACCAATTTCACGTCATTTGGATTTAGAATGATAGAGTTATGCATTTTTGAAGTTTGAATAAATCACTTGCTCAAAGGTATAGGTAAAAAATGACCTATAATGTTTCCTCATATCACATGCTGATAAAAGTTGAATTAGCCCTCACTCAAAACATCAAAGTTTAAGTAGACGTCTTGAATTTGATTTTGAAACTTGGAATCTTTCATATCAAAAAAATTGAGCAAGTTATGGCCTTGGGAAGTTGACTTTCAAATTAGGGTTTAAATAAAATGACCTATAATGTTTCAACATAGAAAATGACTTTCCAAGCAAAAATAGCTCTAGGTATCAACATGAAATTTGTTTAGGATGTCATTTAGAGTAACGTTTCTCTTGAAATCATTTTCATATGGTGAAAATTGTAGGAGATAGGGTCTAGGGAGACCCAGTTTTGATCAGATGAATTCATCTGGCCAACCACCACCAACCAACTTGCTAATCTTCAATTCTTTTGACTTTCTTGGCTCATGGTAGATCATATATGCATAATATGATGAATTTTGAAGTGTCCCTTGAGAAATTTGATCAATTGGTGAGATAGCTTGTTGGAGAAGTTACTCAAGATACCCAATCAAACTAGGGTTTCCAAGGCAAATCACCCTCAAACTCTTGAAGAACACTTGATGAATATATCATGTAGGAATAAATGGAACTCATATATGATGCTCATAACCAACCTTGGATCAATTCATGGTTGTGCTCTTTGTCATGAGGGTCTCAAACCCTATAGATGAACTTGATAGATCAATGGAGATCATGCCCCACCTACAAAGAGTTAGGCAAAAGCAAAGACATATTTCTGGTATTTTGGTTAGTAAAATGATGATATACAAGTATGATACAATCACATAGTTCTTGGTGATCTCTCCCAAAACCAACCCAATGAAAGAAGGGTAAGGATGATGTCAAGGTATGATCCCAATGCTAATGCATATGATGAAATTACATGAGGGATCTTAGGGTCAAAATTGGGGTCTTACACAAAGCATTGTTGAAAGTTCTGAATGTCGCTCATGTGATGCAAGACATCACGGTTGATCAGTTTCTTGACGTGGTTGCTAATATCACCGCCGGTAGGTGTCTGGGATTTAATGAAGCAGAGCTACCTCCTGAGGGAAATGTCCATGATAAAGCACTACACATTTCGGTCACGTGTACATACTCTCTTCTATCTCGAGTCCTCGTTGACACTGGTTCTTCGCTTAATGTATTGCCAAAATCTACATTAAGCAATTGCAGTTTAAGGGGCATGCGATGAGGACCAGCGTACTGATTGTCCGAGCTTTTGATGGTTCCCGAAGGAAAGTTATTGGGGAAGTCGATCTGCCCATATGTGTTGGACCCCACCAGTTCAACATTACTTTCCAAGTCATGGATATCAACCCAGCTTACAGTTGTTTGTTGGGTAGGCTGTGGATTCATGCCGCCGGGGCAGTCACTTCTATGTTGCACCAAAGGCTAAAGTTCTTGATTAATGATAAGATGGTAATTGTGTATGGTGAAGAAGATCTATTGGTTAGCGAACTCTCGTCATTCAGATATGTTGAAACAGATGAAGGGATTGTTGAGGTTCCACTCCACTATTTAGAATTTGAAGAAGTCAGTTCCGCTACCGCCAATAATGACCAACCATCCGCTACCGTCCTATCCTCAGTGAAAAGTGCCAAGCAGACATTGGAGAAAGGCCCGCTTCCCGGTTGGAGTGAAGTTGTCAACATGGCAGAGAAGCGCGACAAATTTGGTATCGGTTAACACCTAGCAGCACGCAAGGCAAGCCCAAAGAAAAAGCAGTTCAACCCGGTCAAATTCAACAGCGTCGACTTTCAAAACGAGCATACTATGGCAGTTATTGGAGAGTCCAGCGGCAACAAACCAGGAGCGCCCAGCCTCATACGCAGATGTCCTCCAGGGTTCAAGCTTCCCAATTGGACGGCTACCGTGATTCCCATAGTGTATTCGGAAAAAACGTAATGCATTTTATTTTCTCAATCCCTCGTCCTCGCTCGAGACGAGAGGATAGATTGTAAGGGCCTTCATGTTTAAAAGTATTATGTGAATAAATAAAAAGTACATTTTACATGCAAAACTTGTGTTCCTTTTTCTTTCAGTTATTTTTCTTTTTCACTAAAAACAACGAAATGGCAAAAGATTTCTTTTTCTTTTTTCCACTTTTCTCAAAAAAGCATACTAAAATAAGCTCATCATATGCAAAGCAAACAAAACTATTGATTACAACATGGCTAAAATCAACTGTAAATCTGGATTTCCAATCAACCAAGCTGAAGATGACAGTGAAGAAGATTGTGAATTACCAGTTGAACTAGCACGGCTCCTTGAGCACGAAGAAAAAGAGATTCAGTCATACAAAGAACCAGTGGATGTCATTAATTTGGGTTCTGAAACTGATAAGAAGGAAGTAAAAGTTGGGGCATCTCTTGCCAAGCATGTACACTCTGAGTTGGTAGAGTTATTGCACGAGTATGTTGACGTCTTTGCTTGGTCGTATCAAGATATGCCAGGATTAGACACCAGCATCGTTGAACATCACTTGCTACTCAAGCCTGAATGTCCTCCAGTCAAGCAAAAGCTCAGAAGGACTAGATCCGACATGGCGCTCAAGATCAAGGAAGAGGTTAAAAAGCAGCTTGATGCTGGCTTTTTGGCCATTTTTGAGTATCCGCAGTGGGTTGCTAATATCGTTCCAGTTCCGAAGAAATATGGTAAAGTCAGAATGTGTGTAGATTATCGAGACCTCAATAGAGCGAGTCCAAAGGATGACTTCCCTTTGCCTCATATTGATGTTTTGGTTGATAATACAACTCAGTTTTCTGTCTTTTCTTTCATGGATGGGTTCTCTGGGTACAATCAGATAAAGATGTCGCCAGCAGATATGGAGAAGACAACTTTTATCACGCCCTGGGGAACTTACTGCTACAAAGTAATTTTGTTCGGCCTGAAGAATGCAGGGGAAACATATCAACGCGCCATGGTAACCCTCTTTCACGACATGATTCATGAAGAGATGAGGTTTAAGTGGACGACATGATTGCCAAATCCAGAACTGAAGAAGATCACTTGGTGAACCTGAGGAAATTGTTTGTCAGACTCCGAAAGTTTAAATTGCGCCTGAATCCAGCTAAATGTACTGTTGGGGTCCAGTCCGGTAAACTCTTGGGTTTCATAGTCAATCAGAAGGGCATTGAGGTTGATCCAGACAAAGTTCAAGCCATCCAAGAAATGCTAGCTCCCCAAATAGAAAAAGAAGTCTGAGGTTTCCTTGGGCAACTCAATTACATCTTCAGATTCATATCACACTTAACGGCTACCTACAAACCGATATTCAAACTATTGAAAAAGGACCAATCGATTGTATGGAACGACGATTGCCAAGTGGCATTCGACAAAATAAAAAAGTACTTTCAAGAACCACCAATCCTGATACCACCGGTTCCTTGTAGGCCTCTCATTATGTACCTCACAGTACTCGATGAATCTATGGGTTGCATTTTGGGTCAACATGACAACACATGCAAGAAGGAACATGCTATTTACTATCTCAGCAAGAAATTCACTGAATGTGAGACCAAATACTCACTTGTAGAGAAGACTTATTGTGCTTTGACTTGGGTTGCTCGACGTCTGAGACAATATATGATTTGCCATACCATTTTATTAATATCCAAAATGGATCCGATAAAGTCTATCTTCAAAAAGCCTATTGTTACTGGTAGAATTTCCCGGTGGAAAATGTTGTTGACCGAGTATGATATTTAGTATGTGACCCATAAAGCAATAAAAGGGAGTGTTTTATCTGACTACCTTGCTCACCTACCTGTCGAAGGTTATCAACCGTTGTGTTTTGACTTTCCAGATGAAGACATTATGTTTATCAGAGACTTCAATATGCCAGGCTTTGAAGTCGGCCTCGAGGAAGGCCCCGAACCAGGATCGCGATGGATGCTTGTGTTTGACGGTACTTCCAATGCCCGAGGCCATCACATAGGTGTTGTTATCACTTCTCCAACTGGTTCCCACCTTCCATTCACTGCTAGATTGTGTTTTGACTGCACCAATAATATGGCAGAATATGAAGCATGTATCTACGGCTTGGGGGCGGCCATCAACTTAAGGATCAAGATTCTTGAGGTATACGGTGATTCAGCTTTGGTAATAAGTCATGTAAAAGATGATTAGGAGACTCGGGATAGCAAGTTGATACCTTACAAGGAGCATATCAGAAAACTGGTACCCTACTTTGATGAAATCTATTTTCACCATATTTCTAAGGAAGAAAATCAGTTAGCAAATGCTCTAGCTACGTTGGCATCTATGTTCAAAGTCAAATGGAAGAACAGAGCATCATCCATCCATATTGACCACTTAGATGAGTCGGCGCATTGTCTAGCAATTGAGGTTGATCTTGATGATAAGCCCTGGTTCTATGACATAAAGACATTTCTGGAAAAACGGAAGTATCCCTAGGGTATATCCATTACCGATAAGAAAGCTTTGAGAAGACTCTCTTCCAAGTTCTTCCTAAACGGTGATGTGTTATACAAGTGAAATTATGTTTCTGTACTGCTCAGATGCATGGATAGACACGAAGCTAGTACAATCATAAAATTCATACATGAAGGATGTGAGGGTGTACATGTGAAGGGTCCTGCTATGGCCAAGAAGATCCTCCGAGCTGGGTATTACTGGACGACAATGGAAGTTGACTGTTACAACTTTGTTAAAAGATGTCACAAATGTCAGATATATGGTGACAAGATCTTTGTGCCACCGACTCTGTTGAATGTTTTGAATTCCCCATGGCCCTTTTCTATGTGGGGGTATCGATATGATTGGGATGATAGAGCCTTAAGCTTCTATGTGAGGACATTCTTACTAAATGCCTTCTTCAACCGTTTCTGATATAATTGTCTGTGGCACAATGTTGTTAAGCACTTTTACTCGATGAGGTTGAGTTGATCGAGTCGTGTCTGGACCCATTCGATTTCTTCGAGCTCAGTCTTCATAAGGAGCTGGAGTGAGCGAATGTCTACCTCAACAGGAAGTACGACCTCCATGCCATAAACAAGAGAGAAAGGTGTTTCTCAAGTCTAAGTACGTATTGAGGTATGATAGTCATGTAATGCAAATGGAAGCATCTTGTACCAATCTTTGTATGTTTTCACCATCTTTTGGATGATCTTCTTGATGTTTTTATTGGTTCAGTAAGGTGACGTATTATGATGCTCAATCTTGAAGTCATCGCATAACTCCTTCATCATTTTGTTGTTCAAGTTAGACCCATTATTTGTGATGATCTTATTAGGAACCCCATACTGGGAAATGCTATCTCGCTTGATGAACCGAGTTACTACTTGCTTTGTCAGATTTGTATAAAAGAGACTTCAACCCATTTGGTGAAGTAGTCAATGGCAACTAGTATGAATTGGTGCCCATTAGAGGCCTTTGGTTCAATAATCCCAATCATGTATGCGCCCCACATGGAGAAAGTTCATGGTGAAGTTAGGACATTCAGGGGAGTTGGTGGCACATGTACTTTGTCGGTGTACATCTTGCATTTGTGGCATGTCTTGGCATAATGGTAACAGTCAGTTTCCATTGTCAACCAGTAGTAACCCGCTCTTAATATTCTCTTTGCTATAGCATGTCCGTTTGCATGAGGTCCAAAAGGTCCCTCATGGACTTCTTTGATGATCATGTCTACTTCGTCTCTATCCATGCATCTGAGCAAGACCATGTCATATCTTCATTTGTATAACACCTCCTCATTCAAGAAGAACTTCTCTGCTAGCCTTCTTAGAGTTTGCTTGTCTATCATTGAGGCATTTTCTGGATATTCTTAGTTTTCTAGATAGCTCTTGATGTCATAGAACCAAGGCCTATTATCAAGCTCTCCTTCGGCTATGAGACAATGTGCAGGTTCCTCGAAGTGTCTGATTCTTACAATTGGCTCAGTGGTTGGGCCAAGTCACTTTGAACATAGATGATAAGGTTACCAAAGCGTCAATCATTTGATTCTCTTCTCGGGGAATGTGAGTAAAGGTGATTTCTTCGAACTAATTTGCCAATTCTAACACATGATCCCGATATGGAATCAATTTGGGAAGTCGAGTGTCCCAACTGCCATTGACTTGGTGTATAATCAAATTTGAATCTCCATATACTTCAAGGAACTTAATCCTTAGATCAATAGCTGCCTCTAATCCCAGGATACAAGCTTCATAATCGATAGTAACATTGGTACAGTCAAAACACAACCTTGCGGTGAAAGGTTTATGATAGTTCTTTGGAGATGTTAAAACTACCCCAATTACATGTCCTAGAGAGTTTGAAGCACCATCAAACATGAACGTCTATCATGCCCCTGGTTCGGGTTCTTTCCTGAGTCCTAGGATTTCGTAATCTCTTATGAGCATGACATCTTTGTCTGGGAAGTCGAACTTCATGGGATGATACTCTTCCATTGGTTGGTGAGCTAGATGATTTGCCAACACATTAATTTCGATGGCTTTTTGTGTAACATATTGGATGTCATACTCGAATAACAATACCTGCCATTGGGAGATTCTTCCTGTAAGAGTTTTTTCCCAACAATGTACTTTAGTGGATCCGTTATTGCTATTAACCATGTGGTGTGAGTTAACATGTATTATCTTAAATGTTTGGCGGCCCATGAAAGTTCACAACAAGTCTTCTCGAGCAGCGAATACCGAGCCTCACAGTCGACAAACTTTTTTCTTAGGTAGTAAAAGGGGTGCTACTTTCTACCTGTTTCATCGTGTTGGCCCAATACACAACCCATACCTCCATCAAGCATGATTAAGTACATAATGAGTGGAATTCCTAGAACAAGTGGTACCAAGATCGGTGGCTCTTGCAAATACTGTTTGATTTTGTCAAAGGTTATCTGGAATCTTCATTCCACTCGATCGCTTGATTCCTTCAGAGTAATTTGTAAATAGGTTTGCAAGTGGTTGTGAGGTGCAATATGAACCTCACAATGTAGTTAAGTCAACCTAGGAAACAACAAACCCATTTTTATGTCCTATGAGTTAGCATCTCTTGTATGGCCTTCACCTTGTCGGAGTCTACCTCGTTTCCATGTTGACTTACAATGAACCCGATAACTTGCCTGATCTTACACTGAATGTGCACTTGTTAGGATTCAAACTTAGTTTGAACTTCCTCATACGATCAAATATCTTCTGCATATTGACGATGTGATCTTCTTCTGACTGAGACTTAACAATCATATCATCGATATATACCTCGATCTCTTTTTGAATCGTGTCATGAAAGAGAGCAACCACTACTCGCTGATATATTGCCCATGGATTTTTTAAACCAAAAGGCATTACTTTATAGAAAAAATTTCCCTAAGGGGTTATGAATGTAGTATTCTCCATATCTTCAGGATCCATTTTAATCTGGTTATATTTGTAGAAACCATCCATAAAAGAAAATACTGGGAACTTAGTTGGGTTGTCTGATGACACTCTGTCATTGCATGTTTTCGATCGAAAAAATGGATCAAAAAAAGTTAAAGAGGGTCAAAAATGAATAATAAAGACCCAAGAAAGATAAAAAAAATGACAAAGTATGACTTAGTGAAAGTCATGTGGAAAAAGGAGAAAAAACGTGCAACTACAGGAATAATCACATGCAGCATCACGCGTGTGATAGAAAAGCAAAGTCGGCATCACACGCACAATGTAAGTTATCATGCATGCGATAGGTCTTTTTCTGGTCCTCTTCTAATGCGTTCTGCATTGATTTGACTGATAAAAAAAGGAATGTTTGGCATATTTTCAAGGTTATGCGATTTAACACTAAAAGTGATGATTTACAACATCAGAAGGCATATTGGGAGTGTATTTGAAGCCATTGGAGGCCAATTCTTCAAGGGATCTCTTATGCAAACCTCTTATTTGTATTTGGTATTGTAATTTGCATTATGAGTAGCTAATTGTCTTTAGGTTAGGGTTTTGTTTGATGAACCTATTTTAATATTGTTGGAACATATGTTTGATTTGATATTCCATGAATAATTTGACTTATAATTCTATTCGATTGCACCTTGTTCTTAATGCTTTTTATGTGAGATACTTTGTGCGCATAGGGAATATTGACCATTAATTTATGTGTTGGACCTATGGCAATTGTTGTGCTTACGTCGGTTGAATAAGGATAAGAGACCTCGAGTTGTGGCTTAGGAATAATCTTACTTACGCTGGTGGACTAGGGATAGGAAACTCCGAGTATAGATTAGTGAGCTATACACCAAGGGATTGGGTATAGCAATTTTGTTAACTCACTGTGGGTTTATAGCAACGATATCATTTATGCAACACACCATGGTCAAATATTGGATGGATACGACCGCTTCTAGGGCGTTGATGGTCGGGTGCCCCAGGATGATGTTGTAGGGCGATGTGGAATCTACAATGAGGTAGTTAACATTGATGGCTTTGGCGTCAGTTACATCCCCGCATGTGTTTTTAAGGTCAGATAACCCATCATTTGTATCTGATCCCTCGACAAGCCTGTTAGAGAGCCTGTGAACCCTTGTATGTCGTATAGATTTAGTCGTAACTTCTAGAAGACATCCCAGAATAGGACATCGACTGAGTTACCCGAGTCTATCATGATGCGCTTGATATCCTAGTTGCCATGTTGGATTGTGATAACCATGGATCATCATCATGAGGATTGATGCCCAGGGAATCTTCTTTAAAGAAAACAATATTGGCCTCGGTTGTTCCTGCGGTGACCTTAGGAAAACCGGAGGATATGACGTTCGCAGTAAGTACCTGCCTCACGTATCTCCATCGAGTGGTCCTAGAGAGGCCCCTCTCAGAGATACCTCTTGGGATGATTTTTGGTGCGTGGTGTAGGACCCTGTCAATAATTTTCTCTAAGAAAAAAAAGGATGATTGAGTCAGAGTGAATGGTTTTGTTTGTTAAAAGGAGGTATGGCCCATGTCATTTTATTGGGGCCCATAATGGGCGCCACTGTATTGTCTAAAAATGTATTTTGTGTGTGTGTGTGTGTGTGTCCCCCCTACAATGACGAGGAGACTCAAAGGCCCTAGTAGCTATATTACACAGATAGGGCGAGGCTAGCTCACGGTTGTGAGTAGACCTGTATGATGTTTTGAGGCTGTTTTAGGGACCGAATCACGTGAGGTGAGGGGTCCTATTTGTGGTCGGTGCTACTAGATTGCAAATGGGCGGTTAGATTATCAGTGTTAGTACTGTTGGGAGCGAAGTGCTCAATGAGCAGTATTGGATGGTATTGAGTGAATATGACTTGATCCCTTATCCCTTTGAGGGATGCGGTATTTATAGGGATTCCTGGTTCCTAGGGCTTTCTTGGAAAAGTTTGCTTCTCACTTAGTCAAAAGATGGACCGCTGAATTCCTATTTCCATGGGATACGTGGGTCAGTAGCTATCTTGAATTTCCCGTTATCCAAGATATATCTTATCCCCTGTTTCTTATTCCCATGGGCGAGGAAAATGTACGGGGCGAGGTGGTACCTCCCTTCCGGCGACTCTGCGTCGTCGCCCTTTTTCCTAGAGGGATCCCAAGTTGTCTCCCTAGGCATGTTATTTGTGAATATAACACTACAAATATTTCTTCTTCTTTTGTTATGACCATCAACAACACTTCATCTTCTTCTTGTTTTGTAAGTCTTGTATGACTTTCTTGATTTTCTTTCTTTCCTCATCGAAATTGACTTGCATTATGTCCATACTTCTAAATGTTATAACACTAAATATGGATTTTTTCAAGTTTTCTTCCATCATTTTTTCATCTACCTGCAACACCACCTATGTGATTGCTTTGGTTTGAAGATTGTCTATTATTTGATGAACTACCTTCTTATTGGTTTCCTCTACCAGCCGAATTGTGATAGCCTCCTCTATCTTTGTTTCCATTCCATTTTCCATTGCCTTTCTTATCTTTAGATGATTGTGCATGTAGAGCCACATCACTCTTTGTGTTTCTTGCAAATCTTTCAACCATTCTTTGTTCATGAGATTTAAGTGTCCTTTGGAGATCTTCTTTTATCATGCTTGATAGGTCCTTCGATTCTTCTATGACTACTACCACATGATCGAATTTCAGACATGACCTCAGGATCTTTACAACTATTGATCTTTATGTCAATATTTCTCCATACAACTTGATTTGATTCACCAATCTTTTTACTCTAGTGAATAAATTAGTAAAACTTTCATTTTCTTCCATCTAAAGCAATCCATATATTCTTTTGTGAGTGTGTAACCTCGCCTCCTTCACCTTTTCAGCACCTCCTAAATACTTTTCCAGAATGTCTCATGCTTCTTTTGATGAGTCTACATCCCCTACCTTGTCAAAACTATCAGAATTAACAGATCGATTAATTATTAAGAGAGCTTTCTAATCTTTCTTCTTAAAATCTTTATGTGCAACCTTTTATTCATCTGTGGCATTCTTTCCAATTGGTGTTACTTCATTCTTCACAAGATCCCAAACAACTTGATAGCATAAGATAACTTTTATCTGTTTACACTAATTATCATAATTCTTGCCATTTAAGATGGAAAGATTTGTTCGAAAATGGCCATCAGGAAGAGAAGTCATTGTTCTATGCTTCCCAAGAATTGCAACCAGTGCTTTAGATACCAGATATTAGAATTAAATCCCATCTTGAAGATGATACAAATCAATCTTGATGAACAAGAATCAATATTTTTGATTGATTGCGCCTCTTGCTCTTCACCGTTTACTTGAGTGAATCAACCACACATTGGTTAAAAGATGATTCTACTTTGCACTTAGATTTGATCAGATGAAAAGAAAAGATAAATTTAGGTTTGAGAGAATACATACTTTTTAGAGGAAGAAGAATAATATATTGCACTATGCAACTGCACTAAATTATATTTAAAAAAATGATATATATATATAGTCTCCTTCTATTTATAACGAGATTACTTGCACTCAAAATAATCTCAAAATAACTAATTCAATTATTATACGAAAGTAATAAGTTCAATACTCCCGAATTCTAATTTATTCAACTCTATTGAATTTACATTTTCTTAAATTATGTCAAGATAAACTTTTTTGATAACTTCGTACAGGCTTCGAGAGACTGTCGAATATAATCTTAACACAAAGATTATATATTTAACATGCACTTGCATATTATGACAACAATTAAAAAGGAATTGAAGATTGAAGTTCTTTTCTATCTTTCCGAGAATAAGGTAGTTTAGATTACAAGATAAGACCTCAAAATTTTAAATTAGATTATAATTAAATAAAAGCTCATAATAAATTTATCATAATTTAATTAAAATTAAATAATTTTTTTAATTATTTTATTGTCAAAGTTAAAATTATATTTTCATACACGTGACTTCTAAAAAGTCCATGAGTATAATACTACAAATTTGTAATTTTGTTAATTTTGTTAATTTTATCCTTTGCGCACCTTATATTTATTATAGATTCTTTTAATATATTATTTTTCTTTTTTAAAAATGTTTATATAACTGCCAAATAAATTGAGACATGTAGTATTTAAATAATGTAGGACATACACAAAGGTCTTATTTTGCTTTACTAATCGCTGGCAAATACTTATATGTCTCTTTTAACAACTAATAGCTACTACTCTTACGTACAAGATAATGTCTATCATATTATATAAAAATTTACTAAATATAAAGTAGTAATATTAAGTTTTTAATAACTTGAATTGTTTTATGTTTTTAAAACTAAGAAAGATATTAACTCGTCTTTTATCATATTAAGTCTTTTATTATAAATTATTCTTTTTAAAAATTATTCTATAATATAAGTCAGTATATAATTAATGTTTTTTTATCATATCCTTAAAATTTTATTATTATCTCTATTTTCAATTATATAAATTTACCAATTTTATAAAAATATTTATAATTTTTTAATTTTAAATAACAATTATTTATTTTTTGAAAAATCTAAAACAATTTATAATAAAAAATAGAGATAATAATATTTATTATTAAGTAAAAAATAAATTATAATAATTAAATATATTTTAATAAAAACTACTGTAATTTTTAGAAAAGGACATAAAATTCTTAAAGAGATTTCTATGATACGATATAAATGAATGATGAAAGGAGCCAAAAATGCATAACAAGTCCATAAATGCAGTTCACGTGCTCTTTCCGTCATGGGCCATCCTCGTTCACGTGATGCCCACCACGTCGGTGACCTTAGATAGATGAACGAATGTCCAAGAAACTGCCACGTGGAAAGCTAAAAAACTGAAACTCTGAAACGTTGAAAGCGTGTGAATGTGATGCGTTTAAACGTGTGTGTTTTGGGAGATAGATAGTCACAATTGGATTGGGTGGGAGCCACCAAAAACGCGTAATGACCTTCTGTTCAATAGGGACAAGGTTGATTCATAGAATCGATTTATAGCCACTACTAGGTTTTTTCGAAAATTTTAATGTCTCATTCTCATATAAGTTCACATGTTTAGAAATTAATAGGGACTTCAACTATTATATTTTATAAGATAAAAAAACAATACTCATACATAAATCTATAGATTCACCAACTTGTGCACTTTGGGGGAGTAAATATAAATATCATTATGAGTTTTATTTGAGTCAAAGATCTCTTCTACCTTAAGTTGGAATATCTTCTTACTTTAAGATTTTCTTATTAAAAATATAATAATTAAGAATTCTTTGACACTACCTATCAAATTTTACATAAAAGTTGATAAATGTGATCTAAAATTACGACTACATATTTCATTTTACAAGATATTTTTTTTGGAAGTTGATTAAATTAATTGAGTCATTAAATTGAAATATTTTTTAACTATTCAAGTTTATAAAATACTATTGTCAAGTGTGAAAGTTAGTCAATTATGTTGAAGAAATGAATTTTGTTTTTTTATAAGTTTTTTAACTCGTCAAAATATATTAAATATAAAATTAGTTTTTTTATAATTTACTTAATTAAATTTTTCATATAAGTAAGGTAAATAAGAAACATAATTCGTAATAGTTTATTTGATTGTTTGTGCTTAAAAAATGTAGAAATGTATATTTATAACCTAGAAAGTAGTCTTATCTACCAAAAGATAATGTATGTGTGTTTTGGATTCTTGAATTACATGATGTATGAAGAAGCTGAGAAGGCATAACATAGGAAGGTTTTTGACCCTGAGGAAAGTCATGCGCGTAACATCATGAGGGTCAAGATCCAAGAACTGATCAAAGACCTTGAGAATGCTCATTCTCATATAGTTTCAGATAAAAAGCAAGACGCTCGTAGAAAACAGGCTCAGCTGTAGGGTTTCAGAGATAACATAATGATGTATAAAAATATGATTATAGGAGAAATTTTCAATGCCTTGGATAACCAGGATCAGCAGGAGGAAGGAATGACGAAAATAGATGAGGAGGAGAATCGAATTTGTATCGAGGAGCATAAAGTAGGGGGATATGAATGCCCTGAATTCATTTTATTGGCGATGGAAGAGAAATGCATAGAGAAACCTTGAGAAAAAGGTATCATTATCAAAATGCTTGGACGCAAAATATGATTCAAAGCTCTTGAAAACCGATTGCAATTGTTGTGGGCGAAAAAGGGTGTGTTGAGTATCGTTGATCTTGGGCAGGATTACTATCTTGTCACTTTTTCTTGTGATGAGGATCATCAAACGACGTTAATAGAAGGTTTGTGGCTCATTTATGATCACTTTCTCACTTAGCATGAATGAAGCCCAAACTTTTTTCCTTCCAATGATATTGTTAATTAACTAGCTGTATGGGTTTGTATTTCGGGACTTCCTATTGAGTATTATGACCAAAGGGTGCTTACCTACATTGGTAATCAGATTGGCAAGGCGATTAAGGTGGACAAGAACACCCTCACTCAGGAAAGGGGAAGTATGAGAGACTCTGTATTCAAGTTGATTTGTCCAAGCCCCTCCTGGCCATGTTTTCTATTAAGGTACGTCATTACAAAGTGGAGTACGAAGGTTTCCATCTGTTGTGCCTTAGTTGTGGGAAATATGGTCATTTTCCTAAAAATTGTCCGCATAAGAAGTATGATGATCAAGACAAACTTGGAAGTATGACTAATGATCAAAATACAGTGGAAGAAAGTATCATTAAATCTAAATCTCAAGATGTCATTAGAGGCCCATGGATGGTTGTGAATAAATCGAGGAGAAGGAAAATGGATAACAAAGTGGATAATAAGGACATGGTTGTTCATAAATGAACAAAAGAATCTAGTAAGTAAAGGCTCCCGATTTTCAGCCTTGGAAGAGGAATGGGACGATGGAGGTATGGATATCTCTATGAGACATGACAGAAAGGAAGATACCACTGAAAAAATGGTAAATTCTGCTAGCAATGATAGGCAAAGTATGGAAGAGGTTCAGGAAGTTCTCAATACAAAGCAGTTGTTGTCTCAAGGAGTGCAGAAGAAGAAACAAAGCAAGGTTGGAGGAAAGAAAGAAGGCAATATGAATAAGAGTCTGAATATGTCATCAAGAGGGATAACCAAGGAGAAAAGAAAAGGGGGATCTAGGAATACAATCAGGCATACATTGGTCAAATTTAAGTTTACCATAGAGATGGGAGAGTTGCTTAAGGATTGTCAGGTGGAATTAATCAGTGATGTGAATATTCATGTTAGCTCTGATGTGCCAACATGGATTATGCATAAACTTTATCCATTAGAACCTAAACACTTAAGGGCTCAGGGAGAAAATTTAGAAAGCATAAACTTTATCAATTAGGACCTAAACACTTAAGGGCTCACGGAGATAATTTAGAAAGCAGACATCCTGTGTAATGTTTATGTCAAAGAGAAACGTCCTAATATTCTTATTATTATGGAAACTAGATTGGATCTTGGGAAACTGCAAAATAAATTTGGTTGTTTGGGCTATCATGGCTTTGGTAGCACTGAAGTGAAATTTTATGTTGGTGGTATTGCTATGGGATGGAAGGATGATTTGGTGGATATCCATATTCTAAAATTAAATTTTCAATACATATATGTTATTGTTCGTGTTAAGGACGAGCTTAGTTGGAATTTGACTGTGGTTTATGCCAGTCCTAGTGAGGATACTAAAAAAGACTTATAGAAGGACCTTATTCATATTTGGAAGTACATGTCTAATGAGTGGCTTGTGGAAGGCGACTTTAATGATATTTTGCATATTACGGAGAAACGGGGGTGTGGGGTGTATGTATGTGTGGGTGGGTGGGGGGGATGGTCGGCTATTAATAGACGCAGATGCAGCTGTAAGACCCCAATTTTGACCCTAAGATCCCTCATACTATCTCATCATATGCATTAACATTAGGATCATACCTTGACATCCTCCTTACCCCTCATCCATTGGGTTTGTATTGGGAGAGATCACCAAGCACCATGTGATTGTATCATACTTTGTATTTTTTTTATCATTTACTAACCAAAATACCAAAAATATGTCTTTGCATTTGTCTAACTCTTTTGTAGGTAGGGCACATGATCACCTTTGATTTATCAAGTTCACATCTAGGGTTTAAGACCCTCATTGCTAAGAGCTCAACCATGAAATGATCCATAATGGCTTTAGGCATCATATATGAGTCCCTATGATATTTAGATGGTATTATGATCAAGAATTTTTCAAGAGTTTGGAATTGGTTTGTAGTGGAAACCCTAGTTCATCTGGGTATCTTGTATAACTTCTTCAATAAGCTTCTTCAACAATTGATCAAATATTTAAAGGGATACTTCAAAATTCATCATCTTATTCATATATGATCTCTCATGAGTCCCAAAAGTCAATAGAATTGTAAGATGGCAAGTTGGTTGATGGTGGTTGACCAGAGGAATTCATCTGATCAAAACTGGGGTTCCCTAGACCCTATCTGCTACAATGTTTTTCATATGAAAATGATTCCAAGAGAAAAGTTACTCTAGATGACGTTCCAAACAACTTTCATATTGAGGTCTAGAGCTAGTTTTTCTTGGAAAGTCATTTTTTTGGTGAAAGATTATAGGTCATTTTGTCTAAACCCTAATTTGGAGGTCAACTTCCTAAGGCCATAACTTGCTCAATTTTTATTAGATGAAAGATTTCCAAATTTCACAACCAAATTCAACGTGTCTACTTCAACTTTGATGTTTTGTGTAATAGCTAATTCAACTTTTATGAGCATGTGATATGAGGATACATTATAGGTCATTTTGGACCATTGCCATTGAACAAGTGATTTTCCTCAACTTCAAAAATGCATAACTCATTCATCTTAAATCCAAATGAGGTCAAATGTGTGACCATTTTTAAGGAATTTGAAATAGCTACAACTTTAATGAAGACATTTTTCTCATTTGAAGCTCACATAAAAAGGTAACCCAGGTGGAATAAGTGAACACATGGCTTCACACTTAGAAAAAAAAATTATATGTTAAAATTTACAAACTTCCACCTCAAAATTAATCATGATACAAGCTTCAAATGGAAAAGTGTTCAACATAAGAGTTGTTCCTCTTGATCTAACCTTTCCAAAGAGTCCAATTTCATCCATTTTGGACAAGGTTTGAGCGGTCTGCACATGGCTTGAACATGCCATCATCATTTGGAAAGATCAAACTTCAAACAACTGTACACATTTGCCTTGCATTCCAAGTTGCATTCAGACTCATTCGCACTTGATTATGGACCTAATTGAGTGGCTTCATGGGCCTGTACACGCCTATGAAAGCATGCATCATCCATTGCTAAATTTGGAAGTTGAATTTGAAGGTGCAAATATCACAAGTTGCAACTATAAATAGAGGCCTCTAGCATCTGAATTAAGCACCCTTACGCGCCAACTTTGCTCCAATACCTCAAACCCTCACATTTGAAAGGAGAAACCTGAGAATTTTCTTTAAAAATTGAGTTTGAATCTCACTGTTTGGAGATTCAAAACTCCAGGGATCCAAAGCTTTTGTTCCATTCTAATCTACTTCTGCAAGCTTCCTGAGTGAGATCAAGCAAGAATCAAAGCAAGAGCAATCGAATTCTGCACAACATTGAAGGTATTTTCCAGATTTTTTCTTCTCTTTGATTCTCTCTCAATTCTCATCAATTCTCTTGGATCCTTGGTTGTCTGAAGTCCTACCAATGTAGGCAAGAAGATTGAGTTGCTTTGAGGTCAAATTGGAGCAACTCAATTCATGTACCTCAAATTTCAACTCCATGTATCTCTCAGTATACTTGGAGTTAGAATGAATTGAGGTCAGATTCGTGATCAGTGTCATTTTTACTTTGAAATCATGTTGTTCTTTTTATTTTTGTGATGGTGATGGGTGAACCAGTCCGACCAGGGTCGCTTGAGAAGATGACCAGCATTTTGCTCTGATGATGAGCTGTAATGGTTCAGAGCCACATGATCATTTCATTTTGTTTTAATCACGAGCGTTGGTTTTGAATACCGTTTGTGTGGCACACTGACTCAAGTGCATGGTGGAACGCGCGTTTGGATCCACTTGATCTACCACCTCAATTAATGAGGGAGATCAAGTGGTCCACATTTTTTTCTGATTAATTGATTTTCATTTTAATTGTGTTATTTTCATTAATTCATATTAAATTTAATATTGACCCAAAAAATATGAGAGTTTCACCAAAAAATTTAAATAAATTCCTCTTTCATTTTCTGAATTAAAATTAATTTTTGGATCATTATTAATATTTTTCATGATTTAATTGTTTTTGTGAATATTTTTAATTGTTGAAAAATACTTTTAAGTTTCCAAAAATTATGATTTTTTTTCTCCAAGGTCCTTTGACCTTGTTTGACCTATGATAAATCTCATGGCCATTTCTTTGGTGTTTCGATGAGGTTTTAGGAAATTGATCAACCATTATTTAATTTAATGCATATTTTTATTATTTTTAATTATTTAAATGTCAAATTAATTGTGTAGAGCCATTTTAATTGACTTTGTGAGTTTGACTTGTGTTGTTGGGCCTTGGTCAAGGTTGATTTGACTTTGTTATGTTACGATCATTGGATTTAGGGGATTGATGGAATGTACATTCCATCTCTCAAAATGAATGAATGATCTTAATTTGGTAAAAGTCCTCCTTTGACCAATTTGTGTTGAATCCATTCCCCATTCCTCTTCATCTCATTCCCCTTCTTCATTCATTTATGTCATGGACCTATGACATATCTATACCCTAAGGCTAGTTGATTGCAAAATCAACATAAGTACGGATGAGATTAGGCCCACCTCTTTGCATATTCTTTTTGTGTGTGGTATGTTTCATGAGCATAGTTCATTATACTATGACTCTAACATGCATTAACACAAAAATTCTATTGTCCGACCTCAAATAGTTGTGACTTCTACATAAGTCAAATTACGATTGCTTAACATAGCGCTAAATTTGTGACACAAAAAGGCATAGCATTCTAGTTAGTGAGATTGTAAGTCTCCCCTCTTTCATGGTATTGTGTGGAAACTTGGCCTTTTTTCCTTCCTTTGGAAGATATCTTGGTTCAAGGATCCACGCTTGTGATAAGTGGGTTGAGTGTTCTCCAAAGAATGACTTAAACAAAACAAAAGCAAAAGCAATACTAACTTCTAATTAACTAACAACTAACATTTAATTTCAAGTCATTTACTTTTATGCACTTTAATTTTTAAGCTTTTATTTCATTTGCCATTATTCATACTATTCAACTTGTTTATTTTAATGCCATTTTCACTTTGCCCACTTGGGCTATATTTTGTGATACATTGTGTTTGTATATACTTGTTTGTTTGTTTGGTCTTTTGACCTTAATGTACATAATAAGAACAAAAACCTTAAAAAAACATCTTGTGTGGATTATTGGTTTGATCTGAGACTATTGGACTTAGAGTTTAGGCAACATTCCCTATGCAAAGGACTTGGCCAATGCCAACATTCATGAAACCAAGTGCTTGTGAAGTGAACATTCATCTGATATAATATTGAAGATCCATTTGAGTTCATCTGCAACATGACCACTGTGAAACTGTTATTATGAACCTGTGTCTCATGCCATCTTTGAAGTCATCTGATACATGGGAAATTTTGAAGAAGATCATGGAGTTGCTAAGCTTGGATGTTTCTATCTGTAGTTGTAAATTCACGACCATCAAGTTATGAATAAGCTAGACGTCAATAAAACCAGAGTCGCCACCACACTTTTATTGTTTCCAAGGGAAAAGGGAAAAGTACAAAATTCATTAATTATATCTTTGTGTTTGACAATACCTTCGGACTTGTGCCTACATACCAACATAAAAATTATAGATCAAAACCTCGTAGTTCGTGGTAACAATTTCAAAGTGGGTGCATTGCTTTTAACAAGATTTTAAGTTTAAAAGGCACAAGGGCCTAAAAATGGTTTGAATGAATGTTAATTATTTTTGGCTTTTGAAATTTTAAGTCAATTATAGTTAAATTTATTTACAAGTTTGATTAAGAAAAAGTTTGAAAATGCAATGGCATAAGGCCAAAGTTTCTAGTTTGCAATATGGTCAAAGTTTAGAAATAAACAAACACAAACAAAGAAGATTTTAAAAGGAGGGAGAGATTTTGAAATTAAAGAAGTGGGGAGGAGATGAAGAGACTAATCCTAAGCACAAAATTAAAAGTTGAGAGTTGAAAAGATCTGACCAATGGGTTGCAATCCAATAAACAAAAGTGTCATATAGAAACCCAAATTTCCCTTGGAATTTAGAATCACACAACAATCAATATACAAATAGCAAGTTGAAAGAGCAAGGCATCAAATAAAGATAGCCACGTCCAAGCTTAGCAACTTCATGATCTTCTTCAAAATTTCCCATATATATGATGACTTCGAAGATGGCATAAGTCATAGGTTCAAAATAACAGCTTCACAATGATCATGTTGCAGATGAACTCAAATGGATCTTCAATGATGTATCAAATGAAGTTTCAATCACAAGCATTTGGTCTCATGAAAGTTGGCATTGGCCAAGTCCTTTGCATAGGGAGAGTTTCCTAAATTCTAAGCCCAATAGTCTCAGATCAAACCAAGAGTCCACACAAGATGTTTTTTTAGGATTTTTGTTCTTATTATGTACATTAAGGTCAAAAGACCACACAATCAAACAAGTATATGCAAACACAAAATATCACAAAATATGGTCCAAATGGACAAAGTGAAAATGACATTAAAGTAAACAAATTGAATGGTATGAATAATGGCAAATGAATAAGGCTTAAAAATTAAAGTGCATGAAAATTAAATAACTTAAAATTAAATGTTAGTTGTTAATGAATTAGAAGTTAGTATTGCTTTTGCTTTGCTTTTGTTTAAGTCATTCTTTGGAGAATACTCAACCCACTTATCACAAGCATGGATCCTTGAACCAAGACATCTTCCAAAGAAAGGGAAAAAGGTCAAGTTTCCACACAACACCATGAAAGAGGGGAGACTTACAATCTCACTAACTAGAATACCATGTCTTTTGTGTCAAAATTTAGCGCTGTGTTAAGCAATCGTAATTGGACTTATGTAGAAGTCACAACTATTTGAGGCTGGACAATAGAATTTTGGTGTTAATGCATGTTAGCGACATAGTATGATTAACTATGCTCATGAAACATACCACACACAAAAAGAATATGCAAAGAGGTGGACCTAATCTCATCCATACTTATGTTGATTTTGCAATCAACTAGCCTTAGGATATAGAGATATCATAGGTCTATGACATGAATGTATAAAGAAGGGGAATGAGATGAAGAGGGAGGGGGAATGAATCAAACACAAATTGGACAAAGGAGGACTTTTACCAAGTTAAGATCATTCATTCATTTTGGGAGATGGAATGTTCATTCCATCAATCCGCTAAATCCAATGATCTTAACCTAACAAAGTCAAATCAACCTTGACCAAGGCCTAACAACACAAGTCAAACTCACAAAGTCAATTAAAATGGCTTTACATGATTAATTTGACATTTAATCAATTAAAAATAATAAAAATATGCATTAAATTAAATTATGGTTGGTCAATTTCCTAAAACCTCGTCAAAACACCAAAGAAATGGCCATGAGATTTATCATAGGTCAAACAAGGTCAAAGGACCTTGGAGAAATTTTTTCAGAATTTTTGGAAACTTAAAAGTATTTTAAAACAATTAAAATGTTTAAAAAATCAATTAAATCATGAAAAATATTAATAATGATCAAAAAAATATTTTTAATTCAGAAAATGAAAGAGGATTTTATTTGAATTTTTTTGGTGAAACTCTCATATTTTTTGGATCAATATTAAATTTAATATGAATTAATGAAAATAAGAGAAATAAAATGAAAATCAAATAATCAGAAAAAACGTGGACCACTTGATCTCCCTCATTAATTGAGGTGGCAGATCAAATGGATGAAAATGCGCATTCCATGGTACACTTGGGCCAGCACGACAGACAGTTGGTAATCAAAAGGAGCGCTCAAGATTAAAACAGTTTGAAATGATCCAATGGCTCAGAACGTGTCCAGCACATCGCCGGAGCAAACTACCCGTCATCTTCTCTGATGACCCTGGCTGGACTGGTTCTCTCATCACCATCACATAAATGAAAAAAGAAGACATGATCTTAAAGAAAAAACGACGTAGATCACGAATATGACCTCAATTTAACCTAACTCCAAGTATATTGAGAGATACATGGAGTTGAATTTTGAGGTGTATGAACTGAGTTTCTTCGATTTGACCTCAAATCAACTCAATCTTCTTTCCTACATTGGTAGGACTTCAAACAACCAAGGATCCAAGAGAATTGATGAGAATTGAGAGAGAATCGAAGAGAAGAAAAATCTGGAAAAATACCTTCAATGTTGTGCACAACTTGATCTCTCTTGCTTCAATTCGTGTTTGATCTTGCTTGTGGAGCTTGTAGAAGTAGGTTAGGAATGGTACAAGGCTTTGGATCCTGGAGTTTTTGAATCTCCAAACAGTGAGATTCATACTCAAATTTCAAATGAAATTTATCATATTTTTCTTTCAATTATGAGGGTTCAAAGGTTGGAGGCAAAGCTAGCGCGCAAGTTCCTTCAAAACTGATGCAATGGACCTCTATTTATAGCAAATGCAAGTGATATTTGCATACTCGAAAATGCTTCCAAATTTGGCAATGTGAAGTGCACGCTTGCATGGGCATGTACAGGCCCATGAAGCAACTCAATTAGTTCCAAATGCAAGTGAGATTGAGTCTGAATGAGAATTGGATTGCAAGGCAAGAGTGTATTGATATTTGGAGAATGATTTTTGCCAAATGATACAACCATGTTCAAGCCATACGCAGACCCCTCAAACCTTGTCCAAAACAAATGAATTTGGACTCTTTGGAAAGGTTAGATCAAGAGGAACAACTCTTATGTTGAACACTTTTCCATTTGGAACTTGTATCATGCTGAATTTTAAGGTGGAAGTTTGGAAATTTCAACATGTCAAAATATTTTCTAAGTGTTAAGCCATATGTTCAATTATTCCACCTTGGCTAAATTTTCATGTGAGCTCCAAATGAGAAAAGTGTCTTCATCAAAGTTGTAGCCCTTTAAAAAAGTTCAAAACGGTCACAAATTTGACATCATTTGGATTTGGGATGAATGAGTTATGCATTTTTGAAGTTGAGAAAAATCACTTGTTCAATGGTATTGGTCCAAAATGACCTATAATGTATCCTCATATCACATGCTCATAAAAATTGACTTAGTTCTTCCTCCAAACATAAAAGTTGAAGTATACACCTTGAATTTGATTGTGCAACTTGTAAATCTTTCATATCATAAATATTGAGCAAGTTATGGCCTTGGGAATTTGACTTTCAAATTAGGGTTTAGACAAAATGACCTATAATCTTTCAACATAAGAAATGACTTTCCAAGAAAAAATAGCTCTAGACCTCAACATGAAAGTTGTTTGGAATGTCATCTAGAGTAACTTTTCTCTTGGAATCATTTTCATATGAAAAACATTGTAGGAGATAGGGTCTAGGGGAACTCAGTTTTGATCAGATGAATTCCTCTGGTCAACCACCATCAACCACCTTGATAACTTGAACTTATCTTGACTTTTTGGACTCATGGGAGATCATATATGCATAAGATGTTGAAATTTGAAATTTCTTTTGAAATATTTGATCAATTGGTGAAAAATCTTGGTGAAGAAGTTACATAAGATACCCAAATGAACTAGGGTTTCCAAGGCAAACCAACTCCAAACTCTTGAAGAATTATTGATCAAAATAACATGTAGAGATAATGGGGGCTCATATATGAAGCTTTAGAGACATTGTGGATCATTCTTTGGTTGATCTCTTAGCAATGAGGGTCTTAAACCCTAGATGTGAACTTCGTAGATCAAAGGTGATCATGTGCCCTACCTATAAAAGGAGTTAGGACAATGCAAAGATATTTTTTTTGGTATTTTAGTTAGTAAAAATGATAAAATACAAAGTATGATACAATCACATGGTGCTTGGCGATCTCTCCCTAAACAAACCCAATGAAAGAGGGGTACGGAGGATGCCAAGGTATGATCCCAATGCTAATGCATATGATGAGATAACATGAGTGATCTAAGGGTAAAAATTAGGGTCTTACACTATCTTTATTTGATTCCTTTCTCTTCATCTTGCTATTCATGTATTGATTTTTCTTGATTCTAAAGTCCAAGGGAAATTTGGGTTTCTATATGACATTCTTGTCTATTGGATTGCAACCCATTGGTCAGATCTTTTCAACTCTCAACTTTTAAATTTTGCTTAGGATTAGTCTCTTCATCTCCTCCCTATTTCTTTAATTTCAAAATATCTCCCCCTTTTTAAAATCTTCTTTGCTTGTGTTTGTTTTCTAAACTTTGACCATATTGCAGATTAGAAACTTTGGCCTTATGCCATTGCATTTTCAAACTCATTTTCTTAAATAAATTTGTAAATAAACTTAACTATACTTGACTTTAAAATTTCAAAAGACAGAAAGAACTAAGACCCATTCAAACCATTTTTAGGCACTTGTGCCTTTGATAAACTTAAATTTTTGTTAAAAGTAATGCACTCATTTTGAAATTGATACCACGAACTACGAGGTTTTGATCCCTCATTTTTATGTTGGTATGTAGGCACAAGTACGAAGGTTTTATCAAACACAAAAATATAATTAATAAATTATTTTCTCATTCCCCCATTCTATTTATTACAAACATCATTTGTACAAAAATACATATGGACACAAAAAAGGGCTCCCTAGGAGTACCTAAGATAATTTGGGTGCTAACACCTTCCCTCTGTGTAACCAACCCCCTTACTTGTAATCTCTGGCATTTTATTAGTTTTGATTTGAAAACTTCTTATCTTTTGGGTTTTGTTTGTACTTTTCCCTTTTCCCTTGAAAACAATAAAAGCACGATGACGACTCTGGTTTTATTGACGTCTAGCTTATCCATAGCTTGATGGTCATGAATTTACCGCTACAGCAGTAAGTTTCAAGATCGTATTAACTCTTGCTCTTTGATGGATCTTGGATCTACAGGCTATAAATATATGTGGTGTGGCCCTATTTCTCAAGGTGGTAGAAGAGTTTATGAAAATCTTGATAGAACCTTCATCAATGATGTATGGTGTAGTATGTTTCCTGAAGCTCATGTTGAAGTGATGCACAGGTTGGAGTATTCTGACCATCATCCCATCTTTATTTGTCTTTAGGATAAAGATCTTAGTCAGAGGAATAGAGATCTCAGATTCGAAAGTGCATGGTTAGTTGACAAATCCTTTGATAGATTGCTTAAAGGAAACTTGAAATAATTGCGGTATTCTTAGTGGAAGTTTGAAGGCTCTTCAAGAGCAGGCGGCCCAATGGAATATTCATAATCTTAAGAGTATACACAAGGAGAAGAATTGGCTTTTGGGGCGTATTAAAGGCATCCAAAAAACTGCGCAGGGAGGAGGTGATCATGCTGGTCTGAGGAAGTTTGAAAGTAAGTCACAATGTAGCCTTGACAAGTAGTTATATAAATAAGAACATATATGGTTCCAACATGCCAAAGTTTAATGGATGGTTGATGGCGATAAGAATACCAAAATTTACCACACTAAAGTTGTTCATAGGCGTAGAAATAAAGTGGTTAACATGATTAAGCATGATGACTAAAGATAGATTGAGGACGAGGAAAGAATAATAGATTTATTTAAAGCTAAATTTCAAGACCTCTACACCAAAGACCTTGAGGTATCTGAGTAGTGTAATATGAAGCATGCCTTTTTTTGTGTTAAATTCACAATAAAGAAAGATCCTGATGGCAGAGATGCAACCTATGGAAATCAAGAATGCTCTTTTTAGCATGCTAGCTTGGAAATATCCTGGGCCTGATGGTTTCCCGACGAGCTTCTTTAAAAGTACTTGGAAGACAACAGGGAATAGTTTATGTAGGTTCATTCAGAGTTTGTGGCTCAGAGAATCTAGTATTTTTGAGATTAATTTTACTAACATGTGTCTGATTCCAAAAATTTCCAGTCCTTAAATGGTTTTGCAGTTTCTCCCTATTTCTCTTTGTAATTACGTCTATAAGTTGTTCACTAAAGTTATTGTTAATAGGATAAATCCTTTTATGAACAACTTGATTATGCTTAACCAGACGAGTTTCATTCCCAAGAGAAAAATTCATGAAAACATTGTGGTGGCGCAAGAAATTCTTCATAATATATGTAGCAAGAAAGTAAAAAAAGAGAGGCTATTTTACCATAAAGATTGATCTGGCGAAGGCTTTTGATAATATCAATTGGTGTTTTGTGTAGCAGGTTTTGCAGGGAGTTGGTATTCTTGATGTTGTGTGTGATCACATCATGGAAGCTATCTCTACTAACAAAATGAGAGTTCATTGGAAAGGGGAAAAAGTGAGTATTTTTATGCTAAAAAAGGTCTAAGACAAGGAGACCCCTTGTATCCTTACCTTTTCCTTCTGTGCGTCGACAAACTTTCACATCTGATTTTGGATTATGTTGAGGCTAAACAATGGGGGTGTTTGAAGATTGGTAAAGGATACCCTAAAGTTTCACATCTCATGTTTCCAGATGACCTTATCCTCTTTGGAGAGGCTACGGAAAAACAAATTGATATTGTTCTAAGTATTCTTCATCTCTTATGTCAAATGTTTGGGCAGCTGGTGAGCATGGAAAAATATAACATCACCTTCTCTAAGAACACTAGTTAGAATGATAAACGTTTAATTCTGAGTAAGACATGATTGCGGGAAACTAAATTTTTGGGGATGTATTTAAGAGTTCCATTAACCGGTAGCAGCCATCATTGTAAAGACTATGGATATTTGATCAAAAAAGTCAAGTCCAGGCTATCTAACTAGAAGAGAAATCAGATGTCTTTCACTGGTCGTGTTACTCTTGCCAAAGCTGTGGTTGAAGCTATTCCAACTTATAGTATGATGACTGTAGTTATTCCTTAGACGTGTCTTAAAGAAATTTAGCAAATGAAAAGGGCATTTATTTGGGGCGACAATGTTGATCGTCATCATATTCACATTATTCGGTGGAGTGATATTTGTTGATTCTAAGTGTTGGCAACAATTTTGGTAAAACAAAGAATGTTCACAAGATGTTATGTGTGATGTCTTAACATGAGATATCCTATGTACCTGTTGGAGTTCAAGAACATGTTCATGCAGGATTGTTTCAGAATGCCACATACAATGTCATGGCTTCTGATATTGGATGTACCTGCTGGAGCTTAAATGAAAGACATGTTCATGCAGGATTGTTTCAGATGACATACACAAGGTCATGGCATCTGATATGGTTGTACCTGCTGGAAGTTATAAAACGAATTATTGGATTATGCAGGATTTTTCCAGGATGTCAGACCCGATGTCACGACATCATGTACACAAAACATTCAGTATAAATGTCTAGTGTTTTGTGATTGCACAATTAATGGCAATCTTTGTATGATTAAAGATCTGATTAGCTGGCGCATTCAATCATGGATTACAACCAGATTTACTTATTTTCCAAGGAGATCTAACCAGCTGTTATAAAAAGATTTGATTGTAAAATAAATTTAGGGTTTTCAAGATGTCCAAGCCCAGCTGGATGCTTCTATAATAAGGGACTTAGAAAACCTGTTTGAATACACAACCAAGACTGAGGGAAATATAGAGAGAGAGCTAGGGTTTGTGTCTGTTTAGTCGTGAGACTTGTAAGCCATTCAAGTCACCCATTGATGATTTAATTGGACTGCTTTGTGGTTGTAATTTGTCACTCTAAAGCTGTTAAGCAAGAGTGTGTGTCTTCTTGATCAATGTTGTGAAGCAAGATCAAGAGTGTGTCTTCTTGATTGAAACTGTGAAGTAAAATCAAGAGTGTGTAATTGAAAAGTATTTTCTTTTCTCAAGGGATTGTTGTTTAAGATCACATGTGTGATTGTAGGGAAGTGAGTGGTGTAACGCCTCAAAATTTGCCCTCCTCTCTTGGGACTAGCATAACATATTGCATATCATTTGTAGGTCTTTAGGCATTGCATATTGCATATCACGTGGTTACATTGTGCAAGTCATCCTTCCAAGTCTTGAGCAGAAGATGAAGAGGTTATGTGCAAGCTAGGGTTTCAGTGGATTGGATCATTAATCATCTGAGGGTGGTGATTCAAGTTAGGGTTTTGATTCTCAAGGGATTAGTCTGCATCTTGTTTGAAATGATTCATCATCATCATGGTTTGTCATCATCAAGTGTTGGAGCACATTCCTTGAGATTAGGGTTTTGACCACTGGTCAACCCTAATCAGTTGTATTGGGCCAATCAGGGCATGGCTAGGAGATGGGGTCTATGATGGATATGAGGATCATTTCATGATTGTATTGAGCTTATTGAGGCTAGGGTTTCATCCTTGAGCCATTTCATCAGAGAATTGGGGCTCAGATTGATCAGTGCATTGCCAGATTCATCTATCAGTTGAAAAAGTCAACTGTGGTCAACTGTGCATGATTTTATGGATTTGGAGGTAGGAGAGAGTTGGATACACTTCATTCATGTTGAAACAAGTGTTATTTGACATGACAAAGCTCAAGAATGGAGAAAATCAAGTCAGGACAAAAAACTGCCAAAAATAGAAAGTGACTTGTAATGGAAGTTTCCAAAAATGGAAAGTTTTTGATCACAAAATTACGTGTCCAAGGAAGCTTCAAATGAAAATTTGTTCAACATGAAAGTTGTAGATCTTGTTCTTACCTTTCCAAAAAGTCCAAGAACTTGAAATTCCCATGTATGGTTGGCAAGTTATGGTCCATTCAATTTCAAAAATGACCCATAATCAAAGTGGCATAACTTTCACATGGAGTGTCCAAATTGAGTGATCTTTTTATGTGCAAACTCCATTTGACATGTACTTTCATGGTGCATAATTGGAATTCATCAAAAATGGTCAATGCAAAAGGTCACATTTCAAGTGTACAATTAAAAATCCAAGGGCAAAATGGTCCAAGTTGAGAAATAATGGGAATTTTGGTATGGGGATTTTTGCAACACCTCACATATGCCAAATAGAAGTGGTTTGAACTGTCATAAGCTTGCAAAGTGCAATATTTGACTAAGTCATTTTGGAATGGTACTTGAAATTACACAATTTGGCATGACATAGTGAAAATGAAAATTACAAGTCCAATTGCCATGAGACAAGTTGCAACACATCACAAATGGAATTTGGAGAGTGTGTGAGCTGTCATACAGCTGTCATGGGCCCTATTGTGAAATGGCATTTTTGCCCTTGCTTTGTAAATTACACATTAAGCTAATCACTTTCATTTTGGTTAATTGGATGATTAAGAGTGTGATTAAGGGGAAGTATAAGAGCCTAATCATAACTAACTTTGGATCAGAATCACAATTTCACAAAATCTCTAACAGTTTTTCCCTCCAATTCTCCAAATTCATCAAGAAGCTTCAAGAACCAAATTCAACCAAACTCCTTCAATTCTTCATCAATTCGAGTGATTCTTTTTGCTTTGTGCTCTATGAACATGGATCTTCAACTGTTTTGAGGAATCATCACCATAACCATCAAGATTCGCAACTGTTCATCTTTGGTTCATCAATGGCAAATCGTGATTTCTCACAATTGGAGTGATCTTGAGCTAATCTATCTTTTGCATTCACCTTCCCTATCATCAAGCTTGGACTGTTTTGAGGAATTGCGCGCAAAGGCTTCCAAATTCACCACTGCCATCACTTTAAGGTGAGTTTTTGAATATCATGATTCCTTCAATTGTTATGTGCTTTGTGTAGAGCGTTCCACGTAGATCAACATGCTAGGTGTAGTTTTTGGAATGATTAACTGTAGAGGAAGAAATCGCGTTTTGAAGTTGGATGTATGTTTAGGTTTTTGCTCGATCCGTGAGATACAGTAGGAATTAGGGCAAATCGTTTACATATTTGTGATCCTGGTGTTCAGACCTTTCCATTGGTTATAAGCATGATAATTTTAGTGAAGATTCATTGTTCATGCGTTCTTGAATATTTCTGGAAAATTGATGATGTTGATGATGAATTTCTGGAAATTTTGGTTGTTTGATCTTCATGTTGCGCCTTTGCTTTTGAATTTCTGTTTCCCTCCGCTTCCAACCAATCGCGTGCTGACACTTCAATTAATGAAACGCCTGCGTTTTGGCATGGCTAGCGAGAATTACATTTTTGCCACTGAATCTATTTAATTCATTAAAACATTTTAATAATTATTTCAACAATTCATTTAACTTTAAAAAATCATAAAAAATTAATTATTAATCCAAAAATAGTGAGACTTTTTTTGATAGATCCCAAATTCTCTCTAGTTTTTTATAGGCATGGTACCATAAGTTGTGCATGGAGAAATGTTGACCTGGCCTATTGATCTTTGACTTGTGTACATTTTTTTGCATGTTTTGCCATTTTCATCATGAAATGCTCATACTTGTAAAGAAATGATTGAAATTTTTTGTGCTCATTCTGAACATGTTGATGGTGATTTCCATGTAAAGTTTATGATTTTTGGATACCTGGTGATTGAGATATGATTTTTTGAATCTAGGTGTGACAATTTGTGTCACACCTAGCTAGGTCAATTTCATGAATTTATTTGCATGACCTATGATTGTTTGATTGAGTTGAAATTTTGCGTGGATGATCATTGATATATCAAGATAACATGTGAATTTTTCTGGATTTTTCTATGGCATTTTCAATTTGATTGATAATTTTCTTCACTGTATGCTCATTTGGTAACATTGTGTGACACATGTTTGTATATTGTTTGTGAAATTCTCATATGGTTTTGGATGAAGATGAAATTTGGTATGCTGATTGTAGACACATTATAGGACATCATAGTTTTGTTCCCATTCATTTCTTAATTGTTCTCACTGTCTTGTGAATTTTTGAAGTGAATGCATGTGTTGGTGCTATGAATTGGCTTGAATAATTGTGTCTGGATTTCTTGATTTTCATTGACCTAGTTCCTTTTGTCCAATTGAGCTGAAAATTGACATGCCATACCTTGAATATGTCCTGCTTATGTGTGAATTATTTGAGGATTTTTGGAATTGTTTTGGTATGCTTTTGATTGAAGTCATTCTGTTTGGATATTTGGTGTTGCATTTGACCTAGTTTGTACCAAATTGTGCATGAAATGAATATGGTGAATGATATGAGCATGGGACCAATTGCATTTGCTTTTGATTTGCCTTAATTTGATTTTGGTTGAACATCCCTTGCTGTTTAGAATTTTTTCTCCCTTTTGGACCCTAGGCTTGGCCTAGTGGTCTAGTTTCTCACATTTGGTTTGGATTTTCAGGATGAAATGCACAATGCTTAAGGAGATTGCTTCAAGGCAATTTGAATTGAGTTTGGTTGGTGTTTATGAACTAACATGACTTTGTTTTGTAGGGATTGATGCTTGAGCTTGAGCTTATAGCTTGCACTTGTGTGCATTAACTTGTGTTGCTTGTACAGATTAACTGATTAACCATTTGCTGTTTACTGTTTGTCTGTCTGAGTACTGATGATACTTGATTGATTTCAGGTACATTTAGTCGCTTACAGTTCTTTAAGAACTTGCTTGCTGCTGCTTGGTTTTTAAACCACTTGAGGTAGGACTTCTATTCTTCATGTAGTCTGGAAGACCTGGCCTGTTACTTGGCCAGGCAACTGTCTGAAGTCCTCCTTAAGAGGCGATGTTTGTGGTTGTTTACATTTGTGCCAAGCAGGTAAAAGACCTCTATGAGGCAATTGGTGGATCAAAGGGATATGCAATCTATCCCCCACTATTCTGTGAGTCGTCCCTCTGCTCACACGGCTGTGTGTTGATGCATTGGGACACAAACCCAAGATCTTGTGTTGTTGCACAATCGAGTCAGAGTCTTTGAGCGTAGAAGGGTCCCTCCATTCTGGACCCACGCTCCTTTGTCTGAAGCTCTCCCTGGTCAGGGATAAGAGCTGTGAAGTCTAATCTTCACTCACCTTTCATCTGCTTCACCTTAGCCTCGCAATGGCAAGGTTAAGAGCGAATACTACCCATGTACAGATGACTTGCTTCGGCAGTCAAACCCATTGTTTGAGCCTCACTTGATTGGTTATAGTGTGTGCTATGTGAATATTTGCTTGAAATGCTTGTTTTGATCTGTATGCTTGTATGCTTGCTTTCTTCCTGGATAGGATTAGCTTGCAGTTGTGCAAGTAGGTAGAAACCTGAACATAGGGTAATGATGCATGACAACACTAGGCTCGAGTCCAGCTCCCTGGTAGTGTGTCTTCCCTTGGTTTCTGGCTAGATTTTCTTTCCCTTTAAGGGGAACTACATCGCCCTGATCCTCGTTCCAGACGAGGTATGTAGGCAGGAGACCGTGCGAGGTCTCTCCGGGCACTTTTTTTTCTTTTTATGTGTGTTTGTTTGTTAATTTGCTTGTGTGTCAGGATATGGACGTAAGCCCAACGATTGGCTGTACGTATCCTGATTGTGTTTGTTTGGTTCGGAAGCTGACGTAATTCCATCGAGTGGTTGTCGGGCTCCATGTTGGCCTGTTTGGGTGCGTGTGTTGTTTGGCGTGCGTGAGCCGAACTACGGCAGCTCTGATTCTCGTTCCAGACGAGATACGTAGGCATAGGATGCGATGTCCTATCAAGCTCCCTTCTCTTAACCCCACCTGCGTTCCCTGTGTGTGTGTGTGATGTTTAGCAACCTTTTCTTTTCTTAGAGCGTGGATCCCGTCGAGTACGACGGACGTGAGGGGTGCTAATACCTTCCCCTTGCGTAACCGACTCCCTTACCCTTTCTCTTTGGTCGCGAGACCATTTCCTTTCCAGGTTTCTCTGAGCGTTTCCTTTCCCTATCTTGGGATAAATAACGCGCAGTGGCGGCTCTGTGTTGTGTTTTTATTTCAGCTCGCCGGTTGTTTTTTCGCGGATGCGACAGCTGGCGACTCTGCTGGGGAACAATTAGATGTTGACCTGTGCTGGTCCATCTTCCCTAAGCGAGTCCTTCCTAGCGTTCTAGGATGGTTTAGGTTGCTTGTTTTGCTTTATTTATTGCATTTATTATTCTAACAATGTATATATTTGCATAAATACTTGCATGCATCATACTATCATGTTGCCGTCCTCTGTGCAGGTGGTTCCTCTGTTTGGGGTGGGTGTTCTGAGTGGGGCTAAAACCCAGGCCCGAGTATACACCTAGGATTAGTGTGGTCTCACGTTCCTCATTTGCTAAATCAGCATATTGTTGCAACGTGACATGCCACAAGCCGGACGGGGTTCATCTGATAGTGCTTTCCTCTGTGGGGTACCCCACTTTGGTTGAGTTACTTCATTTGAGTTGTTGACTCTGGTGACCGATCATTTCCCGGATCTTTGGTTTAGACGATCTTAAGGGAGCTACAATGGCACACCCGAAAGGGCAAACCCATTGAGTATCCCCGCCCGATTGTCGAGACTATTGTCCGCCTTAGGATGACCTGATTAGAATTTACCTGTGAGGGGAGGGTGGTTCTTTCAGATGCATAATCAGACGGTGACTAATTGTTCCGTGGATCAGAGTCATATTTATAAGTAGGATTTATGGCCATTTATTGCCGAGACGCCGGAGTGCTGTCCGTGTTATTTATCAGTGGGGATCCGTTTATTTCAGGATTCCCTGGGCCGATTCAGATGGTTATGGGTATCTGCTCAGAGTTTATCTGATGATGATGATGATGATGTATCTTTCTTCCGTTTATTTCGGAACCCTTGAGTCGGATTTGTGGTTATATATTCCCTCAGATGGTTGTGATCAGTTCAGAGATTCGAGCTGTGACTCAGAGCAACAGATGATCAGATGACTTGGAGGATGGCCCAATGCATTGCATACATCTGCATCATTCTCATTTTGCATTCATCTGCATCAAACTCACGTCTAGTCATATGGGGAGTATTATGGATTGAGAATCTGGTTGAGAATGTTATTGGAAAAATATTATCTGTCTCGATGAAACCAAGATCAAAGGACAGAATCTTCCTCATATGGATAGACGTTGCATTCATGCATATTAACCTGTTTGCTGTTTTGCAGGAATCATTGCTCGTGCTCGCAGAATTGTACCTTTGCACTCAACCCGACCTCACAGATACTTCACAAGGCGCAATACTCCCAGGCTGATGGATCTTCCAAGTACAGATCTCCTCGAGCTGAAAGACAAGATGAATGAGCTGATCAACATTATGCAAGGCTTTGCAGTTGGTCAGAAGGCGTTGGCTGATAAGGTTGAAAAGCTCGAGCGGGCTTCTGCAGCAAACAGCGGGGTTAACCTGGATGGAGTCTCCAACCAGGGGCTGGGGTCTCGTGATGGCGGAAAGAGGACAACCATTGGTGTGGTGAGTAATACTGGTGCTGGTGGCCAACCGGGGCAGAATTTGAAGGACAATATGTTGCCTCCGTTCTATGGGTTTGATGAAGATAGGGAGGAAGACAGGGAGGCTGATCAGTTTTCAATGCAGAATGAACCGTTTGTTCCCTACAGTGCTCCGCCTCAGAACAAGGAGATTCAACTGTTGGCTGAAAAGATTAAAGTACTTGAGAGCTATGCCACTCCTGGGGTGGTCAACATGTCGAATATGGGGCTTGTTGAGGGGATTGTGATCCCGCAAAAGTTCAAAGCGCCCACATTTGACAGATATAATGGAAGTTCTTGCCCTGAGACGCACCTTCAGGCCTTCGTCCGCAAAATTTTTGCATATACAATGGATCAGAAACTATGGATGTACTTTTTCCAGGACAGCCTGTCCGGAGGTTCCCTGGAATGGTATACCAAGTTGAAATCCTCGGACATTAAAAATTGGCAGGATCTTGGGGATGCTTTCTTCAAGCAATATCAGTTTAATGCTGACATGGCTCCGAGCCGTACCCAGCTGCAGGGTATGTCTCAGAAGAACAATGAAGGGTTTAAGGAGTATGCCCAGCGGTGGAGAGAGTTGGCAGCCAGGGTGCAACCTCCTCTTGTTGATAGGGAGATGTCAGATTTGTTCATGGGAACCCTGCAGGGGGCCTTTACTGAGAGGATGGTCGGATGTCCTGTCACCAACTTCTCAGATATTGTGGTGGCTGGGGAACGGATAGAAAGTTGGCTGAAATTGGGGAAAATCCAGGGTACTGCGTCTTCTTCTTCTTCAGGGTCAAAGAAGCCATTCGGTAATGGTGGGCAGAGGAAGAAAGAAGGGGATACCAGTGCTGTGTACTCACAACGAGGACCCAGTAGGGACCGTTATTTCCAGCACACTGCTGCGGTAACCATTCCTGCTGAGTCTCAGCCTGCACAATCGCAACAGCAGCAACAACAACAACAAAGACAACCTTTTCAACAGAGGCCACAGAGGGCCGGGTACCAGGTCAGGGGTCGGATGAATGATAGGCAGTTTGACAGGCCTCCGGTGACTTATTCTTTTTTGCTGAAGAAATTGCAAGACCTAGGGCTGGTACAGTTGAGAACGCTGGCACCTTTGAGACCTGATCAAAGGCCAGCTAGTTATAATGAGAACGCGAAATGCGAATTCCATTCGGGTGCTCCCGGACATAACGTAGAGGACTGCAAAGCTTTTAAGCACGTAGTCCAAGACCTGGTGGATTCGAAAGCGATCAATTTTGCACCATCTCCCAATGTCAATGCCAACCCCATGCCCGCGCATGGTCAAGGGGGAGTGAATGCCATTTCTGCAGAGAGTAGGTTTGGGCTGTCTACTATTGACCAGTTGAAGACTCCGTTGGAGGAGGTCAAGGGTTTGTTGTTGAAAAGTGGGGTTTATCCGGGCTGTGGCCATGAGTGTGTTGAGTGCATTGTCTCTATCAATGGGTGTGAGCTTCTGAGGAAGAATGTCCAGGGTCTGATGGACGAGGGGAGTATCTTGATTGAGAGGGCTGATAAAGAAAAAGAGGAAGTCTCCACCATAACTATATACTTTGATCCGGTGGATTTGTCAAACCTTGTTGAAGCGGCTCCAGTTACCATCACGGTACCTGGACCAATTCCTTACGACAAAGATGATGCCGTGCCGTGGCATTATGGTGGGGAAGTGTACTGTAATGGGGAGAAGATAGAAGAGCAATCTGCAAGTGAAACCACTGTGCTAAAGGTGGATAATGCCGGTCCCAGCGGTTTCACTCGCAGCGGAAGACTGTTTGCTCCTGATACGTTGAGGAGGGGAGAAGAAGAAAAAGAGAAAAAAGAAAAGGCCGAGGCTTTAGCCAGGGCGAAAGGAAAGGCAGTGGTTGATAATAGTACTCCTGTGGTGACACCGGCGCCTGCGGGGTCGGATGAAAAATTTGATGATGATGCTGAAGAATTTCTGATAATTATCAAGAAGTCCGAGTACAAATTGGTGGACCATCTGCAGCAGACCCCTTCCAAAATCTCGATTCTATCATTGCTGTTGAGCTCTGAGGGGCATAGGGAAGCTTTGTTGAAAATCTTGAAGAAGGCCTATGTTCCTCAAGAGATCACTATTAATCAATTGGAGACGGTCGTGTCCAATGTGCATGCTAGCCATGGGCTGGGCTTTACGGACATGGACCTGACAGTGGATGGGAGGAATCACAACAGGGCGCTACACATAGCAATGGAGTGTAAAGGGGCCGTGCTTTTGCATGTGCTGGTTGATACCGGCTCCTCTTTAAATGTGTTGCCGAAGAAGGCTATGGCTAAGTTGAACTGTGATGGGCTGATTCTCACTCCTACAGATTTGATTGTGCGGGCTTTTGACGGGTCAAAGCGGGCTGTATTTGGAGAGGTAGAGCTGCCAGTGAAGATTAGACCGGAGGTGTTCAAGTCGACATTCTATGTCATGGATATTCAGCCGGCATACAGTTGCCTGTTGGGTCGGCCATGGATTCATGCTGCTGGGGCAGTTACCTCGACTTTGCACCAGAAATTAAAGTACATCTGGGAAGGCCAAGTCGTCACTGTTTGTGGAGAGGAAGACATCTTTGTCAGCCACCTGTCTTCTTTCAAATACGTGGAGATGGATGGTGAGATCTGGGAGACGCCCAGTCAGGCGTTTGAAACTGTTAAGGTGGAGAATGCTCTGTTTGCTAAACAAGAGGAGGAGAAACCGTCCATTTCTTCATATAAACAGGCCGCTGAGGTAGTTAAGAGTGGAGAGGCTCCTGGTTGGGGCAGAATGATGGATGTCCCCGCGAAGAAAGACCGATTTGGAGTTGGGTATCAGCCGGGCCGAGGCTCAGGGCAAGGCAGAGGACGTCGTACGTCGGTAACCTTCACAAGCGCCGGAATGCTGGATCCGGATCACATCTGTATGATGGGTGAAGATACTGATAGTGACTGCGACATGGACCAATGGATAAAGCCGTGTGCACCAGGGATGGGAATCCAGAACTGGAAGGCTGAAAAGATCATCCGGGTCACTCTCCTTGAAGAGTAATATTTTTCTTGTTTTCATTTTATTTGCATGAAAGCCATACGTGTTGCCCGACACGTAATGGTTCATTGTAAGGGCCACCTCATGTTTAAATTTGCAAATTCGCATCATGAATAAAAGGATGTTTTTCAATTAAAAGCGGTGTTCCTTGTTTTTCATTTATTTTTGCAGTTTAAAAATAAAAACAAAATAAAAATGGCAATGTTTTCATTTTTCTTTTTCAATTTGTCTCGTTCCGGTTCTAAGCAATGCATGAATCCACATTCATGCAGATGCGATTCTTCTCCGGATCTCATTGATAACAATCCTGTTACACCCTTGTATGACTTCGACAATCCGATCTATCTTGCTGAGGAAGAAGACGAAGAAGATTGTGAACTGCCAGGGGAATTAGCCAGGTTGTTGAAACGAGAGGAGAAGGTGATTCAGCCGCATGAAGAGCCGATTGAGGTTGTAAATCTGGGTACCGACGAGGTTAAGAAAGAGGTGAAAATCGGGGCTGCTTTGGAGGAAAGTGTCAAGAGCAGAATGGTAGCATTATTGAAAGAATATGTCGACATCTTTGCCTGGTCTTATCAAGATATGCCAGGATTGGATACCGATATTGTTATGCACAAGCTACCGTTAAGAACAGATTGTCCTCCAGTGAAGCAGAAGTTGCGCAGAACTCGACCTGACATGGCAATGAAAATTAAAGAGGAAGTGCAGAAGCAGTGGGATGCTGGTTTCCTTGCTGTCACTAATTATCCGCCATGGGTTGCGAACATTGTGCCAGTCCCGAAGAAAGATGGGAAGGTGAGAATGTGTGTGGACTACCGAGATCTGAATAGAGCTAGTCCGAAAGATGATTTTCCATTACCTCACATTGACGTGTTGGTAGATAATACAGCTCAATTCTCGGTGTTTTCCTTCATGGATGGCTTTTCTGGCTATAATCAAATTAAAATGTCGCCAGATGATATGGAGAAAACAACGTTCATCACACCGTGGGGTACTTTTTGTTACAAGGTGATGCCATTCGGTCTCAAGAATGTCGGTGCTACTTATCAGAGGGCCATGGTGACTTTGTTTCATGATATGATTCATCATGAAATTGAATGCTATGTTGATGACATGATAGCAAAGTCCCAGACAGAAGAGGGACATTTGGTAGATCTGGCCAAGTTGTTCGACCGGCTGAGACAGTTCAGACTGAGGTTGAATCCGAACAAGTGCACGTTTGGAGTGCGGTCCGGTAAATTGCTGGGGTTCATTGTAAGTGAGAAAGGAATCGAGGTTGATCCTGCTAAAGTAAAAGCAATAAGAGAAATGCCTGAACCGAGAACGGAGAAGGAGGTTCGTGGTTTCTTAGGGAGATTGAACTACATGTCATGGTTCACATCTCATCTAACAACCGCGTGTGAACCCATATTCAAGATGAAAAAAAAAAGATCAAACGGTCAGGCAAAATAATGATTGCCAAGGGGCAGTGAAAAATAAAAAATAAGTTGCAGGAGCCTCCGATTCTGTTGCCTCCCTATGGAGATAGACTGTTAATCGGTACTTGACAGCCCTCGAGGGGTCTACAAGGTGTATTGGGTCAGCATGACGAGTCTGGTCGAAAAGAGCATGCAATTTACCTTTGCAAAAAGTTTACCGACTGTGAAACAATACATTCACTGTTCGAGAAAACTTGCTGTACTTTGGCATAGGCTGCTCGCCAATTGAGACAGTGTATGCTGGTTCATAACACTTTGTGGATTTCCGAGATGGATCCGATCAAGTATGGGTGTGAGAATCCAGCATCGACCGGATGGGTTGTGAGGAGCAAAATAATGTTGACTGATTTGTGGTGCTCTCAGAGAGCAATCAAGGGGTATTGTCTGATTACATCGCTCCGCAACCCATTGAGGATTATCAACCGATGAAGTTTGAAGTCCCTGATGAGGACATCTCGAGGTGCTCCAATCGAAAGATTCAGAGTAGCCGATCCCGGAGGAGGGGCCTGACCCTGAATCCGAACGGATTTTGATGTCTGATGGGGAGGTTAATGTGAAGGAGTTAGTACTGTTTTGGTTACGCCAACAGGATCTCACATTCCTTTTGTTGCCCGGATGACATTTGAATGCACCAACAATGGTGGCTGAGTATAAGGTTTGCATTGCATGGGTATCGAACCTCGGTGTGCGCCTACTGGGGCAACGCCGTTCTCACTCATGTATGGAATGGAAGCCGTGCTACCGGTTGAGGTCCAGATTCCCTCTTTGAGAGTCCTGATGGACGTAAAATTGCAAGAGGCGGAATGGGTAAGGACCCGGTACGAAGAGTTGAGCCTGATAGAGGAAAAGAGGCTGGCGGCCATCTGTCATGGGCAGTTGTACCAGCAGAGGATGAAGCGTGCTTTTGACAAGAAGGTGCGACCTCGGGTATATCACGTGGGTGATATGGTGCTGAAAAGGATCCTTCCTCCTCAAAACGATCGAAGGGGCAAATGGACACCGAATTATGAAGGTCCGTTCGTGGTCAAGAAGGTTTTCTCAGGCGGAGCCTTGTTGTTAACGACCATGGATGGCGAGGATTTTCCATCCCCTGTGAATGCGGACGCAATTAAAAAATACTTCGTGTAAAGAGACCCGCTGGACGAAAAGAATAAAATAGTCCAGGCAAAAATGGGCATCCCGGCGAACCAAAAAACAGAAAAAAGGTTCGGGCAAAAATTAGGGATAAAATGAAAAAACTGTACACCCGGCAAGTCGAAAACCTGAAAAGGCGACTTGGGCAAAAAAGGGTATCCCGGTGGACTGAAAACCCGAAAGGGCGGTCCAGGCAAAAGAGGGATTGCAACGAACAATTGCGTCCGGCATGATCGTTCGCTTTGGTTAAGGCATCATGGATAATACCCGGTAGGGATCAGTTGGAATTGTCTTGTTCAGAAGGCAGAAAGCACGGAGAGTCTGAGGACATATGGGGTGTAACCGAGTTGGAACTCGATGAGATCACGGGTTTCACATTGCCATTAGGATAGATTTTTCCTTTTGTGCGCGATTGCCTCTTTTCAGGAATTGCTTCCTTTTGTATTGCTCAATTTGAGCCACACTTTTCCAATCAATAAAATGCATATTCAGTCAAATAATTTTGTTTTTTTTCATTACCGCTTTGATTGCAAAAACATCCAGATATTTTTGATAAAGAATCTTGCATTTTAAGACATACAGGTCCCTTCCAATGCATGCTTATAAGATGGAAGCTTGAAATCTTATTCGGAAGGTTGAGTAACCCAAGTGTTGAAATCTTGACACGCCTGGGGCACGGTTTTATCTAACGATCTCTTTTGCAGGTGCTGTTAGGTATTTTCACTCACTTGCAGGTTGTGATGTGGAAGCTTTCGACAGAAACAAATCCCCATGGAGTCCAATCAGGGACGAATGAATATGAAGGGACGATGAAGAGACGTTGAGACGTACGACGATCCTTGATTTTAATCAAGAAGACTCTTCAAAATCGGAAGATTGGAAAGTCTGTAGAGATTCCCCGCAGGGTCCAGTCAGGGACGAGGGACGATGGAGACGACGTCGGGACGTCCGACGACCTTTGGAATTAATCAAGAAGACTCTTCAAAGTCGGAAGATTTGAAAAGTATGTGTAGTCCCTAGGAGTTCGCTTTTTGTCGGGAGCGGAGTGATTGGGAATACAAGATGATGGAGCAGAAAGGGTCTAGACGAGTCTGGGAGTTCTCAAAAGTGGAAAGCCGATACGGGATTGGGAGGCGGATACTGGTTCGACAAGTCGACGGGTGTTCTGTGCCAACTTTTCTCATTTCCCCAGCTAGGTCCCCAAGCAGAATCGGAGGACTAACTCCCCAGCAGATCCAAGGTCTGTGGATTCCTTAGCCGAGTCAGGATGGTTATCCCCGGCAGGTTTAAAACGGTGTTTCCTCAGCAGCCAGGCCTGAAGGTTGCTATTCCCCGAGTGGAGCGGGTTTCAATGAAATATATCTCCAGCAGTGCTCATCCTACCAGTGGATCAGATAATTTTCCGTAGCAGACTGATATCTGCATCCCCAGCTGAGTGTATCCTACGTGTGGATTGCATGGGTTGTCCCCAGCGGAGTAGCATTCGTTTTCCCTAGCAGGGTTTGGATGGTTATCCCCAGCAGGTGTCAGATCGATGCTTCCCCAGTTGCCAGGCCTGGAGGTGGCTATTTTCCCAGCAGAGTATCGGTGAGCATTTCCCCAGTGAAGTCGTCAGGTATCTGTGGGGTTTCCCCAAAGCAGGTTCGGGATTGATATCCCCAGCAAGTCAAAGATTGTTGTATCCCCACAGAGTGCAAAGGAGGTTCTTCCCCAGCAAGGGTTGCCTTTTTCCCAGCAGCAGTGCTATTCCCCAGCAGGGTGGAGTTGGAGCAATGGCGAGTTCCTCAGCAGAGTGTCTCGTGCTTCCCAGAAGAGTCCCTTGAGGGGGATATTTTTTATGCATTCATCATGTAAATAAGCATAGCATATTGCATAGAAAAATAATAAATCGCGTAGCATTTCCATAATTATGGAGCATTACGCAGAAAAATCAATCATGCATCATTGCAAGCATAGGCTAGTCTCAAGCCGTGGTTACCGTTTGAGATATGGTTCTGCCAGTGGGTGAAGATGCTACTCGAGCCGTGATTACCGTTTGAGATTTGATGTTCTCCAGTAGTGCGATACTGGAGGAGATTTTTTCCGTCGGACAGAGATGGAGATGTGACGCGTTCAGCGCGATTCAAGCCGTGGATACCGCTTGATATTTGGTTTCGCCGGATGGTGAAGATGTTACTTGGATAAGTTCAACATCATGACGCGTTCAGCGCGATTCAAGCCGTGGATACCGCTTGATATTTGGTTTCACCGGATGGTGAGATGTTACTTGGATAAGTTCAACATCAAGACGCGTTCAGCGCGACTCAAGCCGTGGATACCGCTTGATATTTGGTTTCGCCGGATGGTGAAGATGTTACTTGGATAAGTTCAACGTCATGACGCGATCAGCGCGACTCAAGCCGTGGTTACCGCTTGAAGGTTTGGTTTCACCAGATGGTGAAGATGTTACTCTGAGGAGTTTAGCATCATGGCGTCAGATCAGCAATGTTCCCCAATAGTGCGATATTGGAGGAAATTTTTCTATCGAGCAGAGATGGAAATAAAATCAGAGGGCGTTACGCGATCAGCGCGATCCTGGGGTTCAAACTGGAGAATGGGGTTCATTATTTTGGCAAACAGGAGAACGGGGTTCAAATGCAGTGATCGGGGATCATTCGCGAAAGAGAAAATTTTGGGGTTCAAGAAAATGGAAAAAATAGAGAAAACTTCGGGGTTCAAGAAAAGCATAAAAAGAAGGAGATAATCCCCAGCGGATAGGTGGTGTTCAGGCCATGGTTATCCCTGTGTTACCATTTATTTTGGTATCCAGGTCGACGCTGTGATTCGGTGATCAGGCCGACTTTCTCCGTACCAGACGGATTTTTCTTCGAGATTGTGTTTCTTCGCCGATTCTGACAGGCGTTGTTAATTATTTTCCCATCAGAGTGCAAATTGTTCGTCTGTTCTTGGTATTCAATCACTCTTCATCCTGATCATCTGAAAGCCGAGGCTATTCATATCGACAGGTTCACAATGGATTGAATAGGGGCAGCTGTAACGCCTCAAAATTTGCCCTCCTCTCTTGGGACTAGCATAACATATTGCATATCATTTGTAGGTCTTTAGGCATTGCATATTGCATATCACGTGGTTACATTGTGCAAGTCATCCTTCCAAGTCTTGAGCAGAAGATGAAGAGGTTATGTGCAAGCTAGGGTTTCAGTGGATTGGATCATTAATCATCTGAGGGTGGTGATTCAAGTTAGGGTTTTGATTCTCAAGGGATTAGTCTGCATCTTGTTTGAAATGATTCATCATCATCATGGTTTGTCATCATCAAGTGTTGGAGCACATTCCTTGAGATTAGGGTTTTGACCACTGGTCAACCCTAATCAGTTGTATTGGGCCAATCAGGGCATGGCTAGGAGATGGGGTCTATGATGGATATGAGGATCATTTCATGATTGTATTGAGCTTATTGAGGCTAGGGTTTCATCCTTGAGCCATTTCATCAGAGAATTGGGGCTCAGATTGATCAGTGCATTGCCAGATTCATCTATCAGTTGAAAAAGTCAACTGTGGTCAACTGTGCATGATTTTATGGATTTGGAGGTAGGAGAGAGTTGGATACACTTCATTCATGTTGAAACAAGTGTTATTTGACATGACAAAGCTCAAGAATGGAGAAAATCAAGTCAGGACAAAAAACTGCCAAAAATAGAAAGTGACTTGTAATGGAAGTTTCCAAAAATGGAAAGTTTTTGATCACAAAATTACGTGTCCAAGGAAGCTTCAAATGAAAATTTGTTCAACATGAAAGTTGTAGATCTTGTTCTTACCTTTCCAAAAAGTCCAAGAACTTGAAATTCCCATGTATGGTTGGCAAGTTATGGTCCATTCAATTTCAAAAATGACCCATAATCAAAGTGGCATAACTTTCACATGGAGTGTCCAAATTGAGTGATCTTTTTATGTGCAAACTCCATTTGACATGTACTTTCATGGTGCATAATTGGAATTCATCAAAAATGGTCAATGCAAAAGGTCACATTTCAAGTGTACAGTTAAAAATCCAAGGGCAAAATGGTCCAAGTTGAGAAATAATGGGAATTTTGGTATGGGGATTTTTGCAACACCTCACATATGCCAAATAGAAGTGGTTTGAACTGTCATAAGCTTGCAAAGTGCAATATTTGACTAAGTCATTTTGGAATGGTACTTGAAATTACACAATTTGGCATGACATAGTGAAAATGAAAATTACAAGTCCAATTGCCATGAGACAAGTTGCAACACATCACAAATGGAATTTGGAGAGTGTGTGAGCTGTCATACAGCTGTCATGGGCCCTATTGTGAAATGGCATTTTTGCCCTTGCTTTGTAAATTACACATTAAGCTAATCACTTTCATTTTGGTTAATTGGATGATTAAGAGTGTGATTAAGGGGAAGTATAAGAGCCTAATCATAACTAACTTTGGATCAGAATCACAATTTCACAAAATCTCTAACAGTTTTTCCCTCCAATTCTCCAAATTCATCAAGAAGCTTCAAGAACCAAATTCAACCAAACTCCTTCAATTCTTCATCAATTCGAGTGATTCTTTTTGCTTTGTGCTCTATGAACATGGATCTTCAACTGTTTTGAGGAATCATCACCATAACCATCAAGATTCGCAACTGTTCATCTTTGGTTCATCAATGGCAAATCGCGATTTCTCACAATTGGAGTGATCTTGAGCTAATCTATCTTTTGCATTCACCTTCCCTATCATCAAGCTTGGACTGTTTTGAGGAATTGCGCGCAAAGGCTTCCAAATTCACCACTGCCATCACTTTAAGGTGAGTTTTCGAATATCATGATTCCTTCAATTGTTATGTGCTTTGTGTAGAGCGTTCCACGTAGATCAACATGCTAGGTGTAGTTTTTGGAATGATTAACTGTAGAGGAAGAAATCGTGTTTTGAAGTTGGATGTATGTTTAGGTTTTTGCTCAATCCGTGAGATACAGTAGGAATTAGGGCAAATCGTTTACATATTTGTGATCCTGGTGTTCAGACCTTTCCATTGGTTATAAGCATGATAATTTTAGTGAAGATTCATTGTTCATGCGTTCTTGAATATTTCTGGAAAATTGATGATGTTGATGATGAATTTCTGGAAATTTTGGTTGTTTGATCTTCATGTTGCGCCTTTGCTTTTGAATTTCTGTTTCCCTCCGCTTCCAACCAATCGCGTGCTGACACTTCAATTAATGAAACGCCTGCGTTTTGGCATGGCTAGCGAGAATTACATTTTTGCCACTGAATCTATTTAATTCATTAAAACATTTTAATAATTATTTCAACAATTCATTTAACTTTAAAAAATCATAAAAAATTAATTATTAATCCAAAAATAGTGAGACTTTTTTTGATAGATCCCAAATTCTCTCTAGTTTTTTATAGGCATGGTACCATAAGTTGTGCATGGAGAAATGTTGACCTGGCCTATTGATCTTTGACTTGTGTACATTTTTTTGCATGTTTTGCCATTTTCATCATGAAATGCTCATACTTGTAAAGAAATGATTGAAATTTTTTGTGCTCATTCTGGACATGTTGATGGTGATTTCCATGTAAAGTTTATGATTTTTGGATACCTGGTGATTGAGATATGATTTTTTGAATCTAGGTGTGACAATTTGTGTCACACCTAGCTAGGTCAATTTCATGAATTTATTTGCATGACCTATGATTGTTTGATTGAGTTGAAATTTTGCGTGGATGATCATTGATATGTCAAGATAACATGTGAATTTTTCTGGATTTTTCTATGGCATTTTCAATTTGATTGATAATTTTCTTCACTGTATGCTCATTTGGTAACATTGTGTGACACATGTTTGTATATTGTTTGTGAAATTCTCATATGGTTTTGGATGAATATGAAATTTGGTATGCTGATTGTAGACACATTATAGGACATCATAGTTTTGTTCCCATTCATTTCTTAATTGTTCTCACTGTCTTGTGAATTTTTGAAGTGAATGCATGTGTTGGTGCTATGAATTGGCTTGAATAATTGTGTCTGGATTTCTTGATTTTCATTGACCTAGTTCCTTTTGTCCAATTGAGCTGAAAATTGACATGCCATACCTTGAATATGTCCTGCTTATGTGTGAATTATTTGAGGATTTTTGGAATTGTTTTGGTATGCTTTTGATTGAAGTCATTCTGTTTGGATATTTGGTGTTGCATTTGACCTAGTTTGTACCAAATTGTGCATGAAATGAATATGGTGAATGATATGAGCATGGGACCAATTGCATTTGCTTTTGATTTGCCTTAATTTGATTTTGGTTGAACATCCCTTGCTGTTTAGAATTTTTTCTCCCTTTTGGACCCTAGGCTTGGCCTAGTGGTCTAGTTTCTCACATTTGGTTTGGATTTTCAGGATGAAATGCACAATGCTTAAGGAGATTGCTTCAAGGCAATTTGAATTGAGTTTGGTTGGTGTTTATGAACTAACATGACTTTGTTTTGTAGGGATTGATGCTTGAGCTTGAGCTTATAGCTTGCACTTGTGTGCATTAACTTGTGTTGCTTGTACAGATTAACTGATTAACCATTTGCTGTTTACTGTTTGTCTGTCTGAGTACTGATGATACTTGATTGATTTCAGGTACATTTAGTCGCTTACAGTTCTTTAAGAACTTGCTTGCTGCTGCTTGGTTTTTAAACCACTTGAGGTAGGACTTCTATTCTTCATGTAGTCTGGAAGACCTGGCCTGTTACTTGGCCAGGCAACTGTCTGAAGTCCTCCTTAAGAGGCGATGTTTGTGGTTGTTTACATTTGTGCCAAGCAGGTAAAAGACCTCTATGAGGCAATTGGTGGATCAAAGGGATATGCAATCTATCCCCCACTATTCTGTGAGTCGTCCCTCTGCTCACACGGCTGTGTGTTGATGCATTGGGACACAAACCCAAGATCTTGTGTTGTTGCACAATCGAGTCAGAGTCTTTGAGCGTAGAAGGGTCCCTCCATTCTGGACCCACGCTCCTTTGTCTGAAGCTCTCCCTGGTCAGGGATAAGAGCTGTGAAGTCTAATCTTCACTCACCTTTCATCTGCTTCACCTTAGCCTCGCAATGGCAAGGTTAAGAGCGAATACTACCCATGTACAGATGACTTGCTTCGGCAGTCAAACCCATTGTTTGAGCCTCACTTGATTGGTTATAGTGTGTGCTATGTGAATATTTGCTTGAAATGCTTGTTTTGATCTGTATGCTTGTATGCTTGCTTTCTTCCTGGATAGGATTAGCTTGCAGTTGTGCAAGTAGGTAGAAACCTGAACATAGGGTAATGATGCATGACAACACTAGGCTCGAGTCCAGCTCCCTGGTAGTGTGTCTTCCCTTGGTTTCTGGCTAGATTTTCTTTCCCTTTAAGGGGAACTACATCGCCCTGATCCTCGTTCCAGACGAGGTATGTAGGCAGGAGACCGTGCGAGGTCTCTCCGGGCACTTTTTTTTCTTTTTGTGTGTGTTTGTTTGTTAATTTGCTTGTGTGTCAGGATATGGACGTAAGCCCAACGATTGGCTGTATGTATCCTGATTGTGTTTGTTTGGTTCGGAAGCTGACGTAATTCCATCGAGTGGTTGTCGGGCTCCATGTTGGCCTGTTTGGGTGCGTGTGTTGTTTGGCGTGCGTGAGCCGAACTACGGCAGCTCTGATTCTCGTTCCAGACGAGATACGTAGGCATAGGATGCGATGTCCTATCAAGCTCCCTTCTCTTAACCCCACCTGCGTTCCCTGTGTGTGTGTGTGATGTTTAGCAACCTTTTCTTTTCTTAGAGCGTGGATCCCGTCGAGTACGACGGACGTGAGGGGTGCTAATACCTTCCCCTTGCGTAACCGACTCCCTTACCCTTTCTCTTTGGTCGCGAGACCATTTCCTTTCCAGGTTTCTCTGAGCGTTTCCTTTCCCTATCTTGGGATAAATAACGCGCAGTGGCGGCTCTGTGTTGTGTTTTTATTTCAGCTCGCCGGTTGTTTTTTCGCGGATGCGACAAGTGGGTTCTCATATCTAAGAGTGCTTAGGTAGAAATTGCACGGGTAGAGATTAGGTGAGAAAGACTGTAACTTGTTGAAGTGTACGGAGAGTCTTTGAACTAATTCTATTTTAGTGAATTTCCTTCCTGGCTTGGTAGCCCCCAGACGTAGGTGAGTTGCACCAAACTGGGTTAACAATTGCTTGTGTCATTTGCTTTACGATTCTGTATCTTTATCCTATTTGTGTTAACAAATATTAGTGTCGTGACATTACCTTCGACATCTCATATCTGATACCAGAATTTCAATTGGTATCAGAGTAGGCATCCTGCTCTGGTTCTGGGTGAGATCTAGGGACAATACTTTCTGGTACAATGGAGAGAGATGGAGGATCTGTTCATAGGCCACCAATTTTGGATGGTTCTAACTATGACTATTGGAAACCTCGAATGGTAGCTTTCCTGAAATCTCTTGATAACAAGGCTTGGAAAGCTGTGTTAACAGGTTGGGTGCATCTTATCATTACCAAAGAAGGAGAAGCCAATACTGAGAAGAAGCCTGAAGAACAATGATCCAAGGAGGAGGATGATCTTGCTCTTGGAAACTCTAAAGCATTGAATGAAATATTCAATTGGATAGACAAGAATATTTTCAGGCTGGTAAACAACTGTGAAGTGGCGAAAGATGCTTGGGACATTCTCAAGAATACTCATGAAGGCATCTCTAGGGTAAAGATGTCTAGACTTCAGCTGCTCACCTCCAAGTTTGAAAACTTAAGGATGAAAGAAGATGAAAATATTCATGAATTTCACATGAGTATCCTTGAAATTGCTAATGCTTCAGGAGCCTTGGGAGAGAAGATGACAAATGAAAAACTGGTAAGGAAAATACTCAGGTCACTCCCTAAGGGATTTGCAATGAAGGTGACTGCCATAGAAGAGTCTCAAGACATTTCCAATATGAGGGTAGATGAGCTAATTGGTTCCCTCCAAACCTTTGAGATGGGATTGAATGATGGAACTGAAAAGAAAACCAAAAGCATTGCCTTTATCTCAATCACAGAAAAGGAAAACAGTCAAGATATGGATGAAGAGTGGGCCAATGAAGTTGCAATGTTGGGGAGACAGTTCAACAGATTGTTAAAGAAAATGGATGTAAGATCCAAGGCAAATGTCAAGAACATCTCACCTGACATCAGCAATGGAAGAAGAGTAAGGTCAGATGAGAAGCCCAAAGAAGGAAAAGAAGTAAAGTGCTATGAATGTGATGGGTATGGACACATTAGAACTGAATGTGGAACTTACCTCAAGAAGCAGAAGATGAGTCTTGTTGCCACCTGGTCAGATGAGAGTGATACAGAAGAGGCTGCAAATCTGGTGACTGCATTAACAGGAAAATGGGGTTCTGATGAAGACTCAAGTGATGAAGAAGTGACTTTTGAAGCATTGGCCTCCACCTACAAAAAGCTGTGTCACAAAAGTGTAGAAGTGTGTAAACAGGTAGAAAGCCAGAAGAAGGGGATAACTCAACTTGAGAATGAGAAGGGAAAACAATTGGAAACCATCTCCAAATTGAAAACAGAAGCTGTGGCTCTGAAGGTCAAGTTAGATGAAAGTCAATAAGTTGAAATCCAGAAGATAGTACAGCTGGAGAATGAAAAGGCAGAACATGTGGAAACCATCTCCAAGCTAAAAACTGAAGCTATGCTCTTAAACTCAAAACTAGAAGAGATGACCAAGTATGTAAGGATGCTGAACAATGGATCTGACTCCTTAGACAAGATTCTCCACACTGGACCAACACAGGAGCCAAATCTGGAATAGGGTACCATAAATCTAAGGCTGAAAGCAGTTACATTAGTTGCAAACCTCAAGCTAAACCTAAATGCAGCAACAGTAAGAGCAGTCCTAAGATGTCACATCATATGTCACATCATCAGAAGAGAAAGCAGCAGAAAGGCAAACACCAAAGATGGAGATGTCATTACTGTGGGAAATTTGGTCACTCACGGCCCTTCTGCTATAAGCTGTATGGTTACCCTACCCCTGATCATCAACAGACTCACTATCAACCAAGACCCAAACAACACAGGCCTATCAACAAGAAGCAATGGGTTCCTAAGACTAATGTTACAAGTCTAATAGCTCACGTTCCCCTCAAAGGAGAATGGTACTTTGATAGTGGATGTTCTAGACACATGACTGGAAACTCAGACTTGATAACTGATCTTCACCCTCATGACATAAGCTATGTAACCTTTGGTGATGGAGTAAAGGGTGAAGTAAAGGGGATATGCAAGCTTGAGTGTCCTGGAGCTCCTAAACTTGACAATATTCTACTGGTCAAGGGCTTGACTTCAAATCTAATAAGCATCAGTCAGCTAGGGGATCAAGGTCTGAATATCATCTTCACTAAAACTGAATGTCTGGTTATTAACAAAGACAGTGAAGTAATTATGGAAGGAATCAGGACCAAAGACAACTGTTACATATGGAGCTCTCAAATGGATGACTCCTCTAAGATGAGTACAGTTGCTAGAAGAACCTTCAAGGGTAATGAAAGACAAGTCTGTGGGAAATGTTAGACAAGGATGTTACACCAGAAGCTAAGACCTAACCTCAATGAAGAGAAGGTCATGATGGCCCAAACATCTGAAAAAGGGGAACATGTGACTGGTTATATGCAGTCTGAAATTAGTGAGAGCGTTGTTGGAACTGGACCACAAGGGACTATGTGTGCAAGGAACAATGTAAAGAAGAGTGAGATAGAAAGTGAAAGGACACCTGCTCCTACACATTTGAAAGATGAAACTGTTGTTTATGATGAAAATATATCAGATGAAAGCAAAAATTCTCAACCAGGTTGGATGAATCTACTGATAATTATATACAATGTCACACTCAATGTTATGACATTGTATTATGACAACCTGTATGGTACAACTATGTCCAAAGATCATATTCAGCACAGCTGGACCAAGTACATAAATTGTTGTCATCACTCAATTAGAAAATATGTGGAAAATGAACTCATAGTTCTACAGCATGAAATGCAAATGTCCAACTGAAATATGAAAGGGGGAAATTAGGGGCTTGGTTTCTTGAGAAAATATGGCAATTAATGTGGAGTGGAAAAGGTAACAAAAATATTGTCTGCCCAATGAAAAGAAAAAGCCACATTAATAATGAATCATCATCTAGTATTGGAAATAATGTCTACTTCATTTGCACGCTCTGCCTAAACACAATTCCTTCCATCTTCATCAAACTACTCAGAGAACCTCTGCTAGGGCAAAGAAATTTTCCTCAAAAGTTCAACAATATGTCTCAACATCCATCATCATCTAGCTCAAAACCCCTTCATACAAGAACTCCCTCCATGGAGTTTCTAGATGAAGATTTGATGGACGTAACTCCTCTGCGTATGATACCAGGTGACGTCCCAAGCTCCTCTTCCATGGCTGGATCTAAACAAGGTAACACTCCTGAAAAATCTCCTGATAAAGAGGACATGCACTTTACTGATCGCACCATAAGAAACCTAGTTACTAGGATACTGAATGAAGAACATGGAGTCAAGGATATTTTTACCCCTCTGTCCAGAAGGGACCCCTCTCCTGAGGTGGAAACCCAAGCTGAGAAAGATGATGACTCATCTAAGACAGAAAAGGAAGTAGCTACTGAGGGACTATAGGTGTTTAATTGGCTGCATTGTATGGTAAAACACTAGCTGGATTCTAATGTCTTGACTAATGTCATGACATGTTGTGAAGGCGTTTGTGTAACTGCATTGGAGGTTAGAGTATCTAATTGTACTCTGATGTCTTGACTAATGTCATGACATACCTGAGTAACTTACTGCAGGATTAGCTAATACAGGATTTATTGAATTTCAAATTGGATGTGGTGACATTCATCCCTGTCAGCAGATACTGAGGAATAGAACAGTTGGTGTTCTGTTAGAGCTCAGTATTCATTTACAGTCTGGTTATCAAGGAAATACCAGACCTGGCATAAGGCCTACTATATGAATGTCAAACTGGATGTTATGACATTCATCATGGACAGCATATACTGAACAATAGACAGAGTGGTGTTCTGCTACACTTCAGTATGTTTCTCAGTCTGCCCTTCAAAAGGATAACAGAACTGACTTAAGGCTAAATGTGTAAATGTCAAATTGGATACTTTGACATGTATTAATGTAAGCTGCTACTGTAGAATGGACAGTTTGGTCCTGTACAGTTCAGCAAACTTGTACAGTCTGTTTTCAGGAAAATCAGACTTAGCATATGGTCCTTGATGTCAAGCTGAATGTTGTGACATTCATTCCTGACAGCATATGCTATATTGTAGGTTGTTTAGTTTTCTGTTTCAGCTTTTTCTCAGGCTATTCTTCAGGGATTCAACAGCTGAGAGAAAATCCAGGAAATCAACAACCAAGCTACATTTAATGAACCTAACAAATAGCCTATTTGTTAGTAACCTAGATGTGGAATTTAGGGAAACTCGGGTGACCTTAAATTCAGGAAAATACAAGTGCAAAGGCCCAAGTACTGCAATATAAAAGGAAGTCGTTCCTTCATTCAGAACTGGGGATTTTAAGGCGTGAAGATTTAGTGTGTCCATCATACTTCACTGCTGTATTTTTGTGAGTCTTGTATTAGACATATCTTGTAAGCCAAGCCATTATCACGTAGATGATCGCATTGGCATAGGGTGTTCATTGAGTTGTAAGTGTTGTGTCGCTCAAAGCTTTTAAGCGTGAGTGCTGTGTATCTTGATTAAAGCTGTTAAGCACAATCAAGAGTTGTTTGAAGTGTGACTTCAAAATTGTCTTTAATATTGATTAAAGGTAGTAATCACTGAGGTGATTGAGGGGGAGTGAGTAGGAACTCTGATCTTAGTGTAAGATTGAAATTGCATTGGGTAGGGATTAAGTGAAGATTTGTAAAGGGGTGAGTTTAGCTTTGAATTAATACTACTAATAGTGGATTTCCTCCCTGGCTTGGTAGCCCCCAGACGTAGGTCATGTTGGACTGAACTGGGTAAACAATTACTTGTGTTATTTACTGCACTTACTTTTAAGTTCTGCATAACTCTTGTCTGTGCAGATTTGGATGTCATAACAACCCGTGTGACATCGAAAGTCTGATAACTAGAATTTCAATTGGTATCAGAGCAGGCACCCTGCCTGTTAATTTCTGGGTGAGATCTAGGGAAGTTACTTTCTAGTACCATGGACAAGGATATAGGACACTCAAATAGACCACCCATGTTGGATGGCTCTAACTATGATGACTGGAAGCCTCTTATGATAGCCCTCTTAAGGTCTCTAGATAGCAAAGTCTGGAGAGCTGTCAATAAAGGATGGGAACATCCAACGAAGACAGGTGAAGATGGAGTTAGTGTGCAAATTCCTAAAGAAGAATGGGACAAGGAGCAAGAGACATTAGCCCTTGGAAATTCTAAGGCCTTGAATGCATTGTTCAATGGAATCAGTAAGAACATCTTCAGGCTGGTACACCACTGTGAGCTAGCTAAGGAAGTTTGGGATACCCTCAAGATAACTCATGAAGGTACTTCCAAGGTGAAGATGTCCAAACTTCAGATGCTGACCACCAAGTTTGAAAATCTGAGGATGAAAGAGGATGAGACTATTCATGACTTCCACATGAATATTCTTGAAATTGCAAACACCTCTGGTGGATTAGGTGAGAAAATGGCTGAAGAGAAACTTGTAAGAAAGATTCTCAGGTCCCTGCCTAAGAGATTTGCTATGAAGGTCACAACCATAGAGGAGGCTCAGGACATCTGCAATATGAAGGTGGATGAGCTCATTGGTTCTCTCCAAACCTTTGAAATGGGCTTGTGTGAGAATGCTGAAAAGAAAAACAAAAGCGTAGCTTTTGTATCTAATGCTGAAGAGGAGTCAGAAGCAGGATATACTGGAGGTGATGAAAGCATATCAGAAGCCTTAGCCATGCTTGGGAGACAGTTCAACAAGTTCGTGAAGAAGATTGATCAAAGAGGTAGACTTAATATCAAGAACATCTCGTCTGACATCAAGAAAAGATCAACTTCTGAAGAAAAGTTCAACCAAGGCAAGGGAATCCAGTGTCATGGTTGTGAAGGGTATGGACATGTTAGAGCTGAATGCCCTACTTACCTCAAGATGCAAAAGAAGGGGCTAGCTATCACATGGTCTGAAGGAGATTCTGAAAGTGAATCTGAAGGAGAATCTGCTAAACATGTCAATGCACTAACCAGTGTTTGTGCCACTGATGATGACTCAAGTGCAGATGAACTGACCTTTGATGAACTTGCTGCAGCTTATAAGAAGCTATGTGTCACCAGTGCAGAAGTGCGTGTACAAGGAGAAAAGCAGAAGAAACTCATCAAGGAGCTGGAAGATGAGAGACAGAAGCATCTGAAAGCCATAGAGGGTCTAAATGGTGAGATAACCCTGCTGACCTCCAAGCTGAATCAGATGACTAAATCCATCAGAATGATGAATAAAGGAACTGACACCTTGGAAGAGATCCTAAAGGTGGGATAGAAGTCTGGAACCACATCTGGTTTAGGCTTTTGGGAAAAGATCCTCAGCTGAACACAAACGCCCAAAGGCTAAAGTTCAGAAATCCAAACAGAGGTCACATCCAATGTCTCAACATCGGGGTACCAGGATGAATAATCATCAGAAGAGGAAATTCCAGAAATGGAGATGTCACCACTGTGGTAGGCTTGGGCATATAAAAGCCTTTTGCTACAGACTTCATGGTTACCCGAACCAAGTCCCCCATGTCAAACCTAAGCATAAGACATATAGGCACCATTTCTCCCACAAGAAGAGACAATGGTATGCTAGGTTAGCTCACACAGCTCTAAGGGCTTCTACCAAAGAAGACTGGTACTTTGACAGTGGATGCTCAAGACATATGACTGGTATGGAAAATCTATTGGTAGATATTCGACCTCACACTACCAGCTATGTAACCTTTGGTGATGGTGTTAAAGGAAAAATAAAAGGTGTGGGTAAGCTGGACTGCTTTGGAGTTCCAAAACTGAATAATGTGTTGTTAGTAAGAGGACTAACTGCAAACCTCATCAGCATAAGTCAGCTGTGTGATCAAGGGTTCTATGTTCAGTTTACTAAGGAGCTATGTAGTGTGACGAATGGTGACAATCAGGAAGTTATGAGAGGATCCAGGTCCAAAGATAACTTCTATCTGTGGGAACCTAAAGTCTCAAACTTCTCCACAATCTGCTCTCCAGCCAAGGAAGAACAGGAGGTGAAGCTGTGGCATAGACGCCTTGGACATCTCCACTTACGGGGAATGAAGAAGATCATATCCAAGGAAGCAGTCAGAGGAATTCCAAAGCTGCTTATTGATGAAGGAAGAGTCTGTGGAGAATGCCAGGTGGGCAAGCAAACCAAGATGTCACATCCGAAGCTGGGACATCCTACAACTTCCAGAGTTCTGGAACTGTTGCACATGGGCTTAATGGGACCTATGCAGGTTGAAAGTCTGGGTGGAAAGAGATATGCATACGTGGTGGTTGATGATCATTCCAGATACACGTGGATAAGCTTTATCAGAGAGAAGTCAGATACATTTGATGTCTTCAAAGACCTGTGCATCAGACTCCAAAGGGAAAAGGACAGTTGTGTTGTCCGAATTAGGAGTGATCATGGTACGGAATTCAAAAGTTCCAAGTTTGATGAGTTTTGCTCGTCTGAAGGAATAAGTCATGAGTTCTCCTCCCCTATAACTCCCCAGCAGAATGGAATCGTTGAAAGGAAAAATAGAACTATTCAAGAATCTGCCAGAGCTATGATTCATGCAAAGAAGCTCCCTATGCACTTTTGGGCTGAAGCTATGAATACCGCATGCTATGTTCACAACAGAGTCACCTTGAGAAAAGGAACCTCCTCCACTCTGTATGAAATATGGAAAGGCAGAAAACCCACTGTGAAGTACTTTCATATCTTTGGAAGTAAATGTTACATTCTCACAGATCGTGAACAGAGAAGGAAACTGGATCCCAAAAGTGATGAGGGTATATTTCTAGGATACTCCACTAACAGCAGAGCTTACAAAGTGTTCAACTACAGGACCAATGTCCTGATGGAATCCATAAATGTTATTGTGGATGATAAAGAGGAAGCAATCGATGTCATAGAGGATGTTGAAACATTCCTTGACAGTTCAACAGACATTCCAGTCAAGTCTGAAGAAGTACAAGAACCTCCTCCTGAATGTGAAGTAGATGCAACCACCAAAATGCCATCTATCAGAATTCAGAAAGACCATCATAAGGATCTTATCATAGGGGATCCCAATAGTGGTGTGACTACCAGGTCAAGGGGAATAAGCTCAAATTCCTGTTTTGTATCCAAGGTTGAACCAAAGAATGTGAAAGAAGCCCTGACTGACGAATATTGGATCAGTGCCATGCAAGAGGAACTTGAGCAGTTTAAAAGGAATGAAGTATGGGAGCTAGTTCCAAGACCTGAAGGGACCAACATCATTGGTACCAAGTGGATCTACAAAAACAAGTCTGATGAGAAAGGAGTAATTACTAGGAATAAAGCAAGACTAGTAGCTCAAGGATATACTCAAGTTGAAGGGGTTGATTTTGATGAGACGTTTGCACCTGTTGCTAGGCTTGAGTCCATCAGATTGCTGTTAGGTGTAGCATGTATTCTGAAGTTTAAACTGTTCCAAATGGATGTGAAGAGTGCATTCTTGAATGGCTACTTGAATGAAGAAGTCTATGTGGAACAACCTAAAGGGTTCTGTGATCCTAACCAACCTAAGCACGTGTACAAGTTGAAGAAAGCCTTGTATGGGTTGAAGCAAGCTCCTAGAGCATGGTATGAGAGGTTGACTGAATTTCTAACCTCAAATGGATACAGAAAAGGTGGGATATATAAAACCTTGTTTGTGAAAGATGAAGAAGGGAAAATCATGATTGCTCAAATCTATGTGGATGATATAGTCTTTGGTGGAATGTCAGAACAAATGGTAAAACATTTTGTTCACCAAATGCAATCTGAGTTTGAAATGAGTCTGGTTGGGGAGCTGACTTATTTTCTTGGAATGCAAGTCAACCAAATGGAGGACTCTATGTTTCTCTCTCAAAGCAAGTATGCCAAAAACATAGTCAAGAAGTTTGGTATGGATAATGCTAGGCACAAGAGAACTCCTGCTCCTACTCATCTAAAGTTAACCAAAGATGATGGAGGGGCTAGTGTTGATCAATGTCTGTATAGAAGCATGATAGGCAGTCTACTATACCTAACTGTAAATAGACCTGACATTTCTTATGCAGTTGGAGTGTGTGCTAGATACCAAGCAGAGCCTAAAGTGAGCCACTTGAATCAAGTCAAAAGGATTCTCAAGTACATCAATGGGACTTGTGACTATGGGATGCTGTACTCACATGGTTCTGAGCCTGTCCTATCTGGGTACTGTGATGCTGACTGGGCTGGGAGTGCTGATGACAGAAAAAGCACATCAGGGGGCTGTTTCTTCTTGGGAGACAATCTCATATCTTGGTTCAGCAAGAAGCAGAATTGTGTATCCCTGTCCACTGCTGAGGCTGAATACATAGCTACTGAAAGCAGTTGTTCCCAACTGGTTTGGATCAAACAGATGCTCACTGAGTACAATGTCACTCAAAATGTCATGACATTGTTCTGTGACAATCTCAGTGCCATCAATATTTCCAAGAATCCCATCCAACACAGCAGGACCAAACATATTGACATTAGACATCATTTCATCAGAGATCTGGTGGAAGACAAGGTGATTACCTTGGTACATGTAGCCACTGAACTTCAATTGGCTGACATATTTACAAAGGCTCTGGATGCTACTCAGTTTGAAAACCTAAGGGGCAAACTGGGAATATGTCTATCTGAGAACTTATAGCAACCAATGATGTTTGGGATGTATTGTTTAATATCTCTGCCTATTAAACAATTGGAACTATGCTCTGATTAGTCAACAGATCATAGCTATGCCACTTACAACAAGTGTGGCAACAAGAGGATAAGGAGATATCCTAACGTGAGGCGGCCTATGCACCTGCAGGAGTTGAAGGACACTGTTCATGCAGGAGTGGTTCTGGATTTTAGACACAAAGTCATGGCATCTGATATGGCGGTACCTACTGTAAAGAAAAAATGGGTGATTACTTGATCAAAGCTGTGAAGCAAGATCAAGTGGGTGCTAACTTGGTTGAAACTGTGAAGTAAAACCAAGTCTGTAAGTCTGTCAGTTATGTGTAAGTCTGTAACGCTTTGGCAACATTTTTGCCAAAAAGGGGGAGTAACAGGTGATACCCCAGGACAACAGATTAATGTGTTGAAATAGATATTCATGACAGATTCAAGATTCCCTCCCCTGCAGCTGATGTGTGATGAAGTTTTTATTTAACTTCTGCTTGTGTGCTGATGTGTGTGTGAAGTTTTTATTTAACTTCCATCTGTGTGAGTGTGCTGTCACTCTGAGTGTATTAGCTAGGTCTATTACCTGCTAGATGTGTGATTTCCGCTGCTATGAACTCTGTTGTGGGATCAAAGTGTTTTAGCCAAAAATTTGCCAAAGGGGGAGTTTGTAGGTGTTTAATTGGCTGCATTGTATGGTAAAACACTAGCTGGATTCTAATGTCTTGACTAATGTCATGACATGTTGTGAAGGCGTTTGTGTAACTGCATTGGAGGTTAGAGTATCTAACTGTACTCTGATGTCTTGACTAATGTCATGACATACCTGAGTAACTTACTGCAGGATTAGCTAATACAGGATTTATTGAATGTCAAATTCGATGTGGTGACATTTATCCCTGTCAGCAGATACTGAGGAATAGAACAGTTGGTGTTCTGTTAGAGCTCAGTATTCATTTTCAATCTGGTTATCAAGGAAATACCAGACCTGGCATAAGGCCTATTATATGAATGTCAAACTGGATGTTATAACATTCATCATGGACAGCATATACTGAACAATAGACAGAGTGGTGTTCTGCTACACTTCAGTATGTTTCTCAGTCTGCCCTTCAAAAGGATAACAGAACTGACTTAAGGCTAAATGTGTAAATGACAAATTGGATACTTTGACATGTATTAATGTAAGCTGCTACTGTAGAATGGACAGTTTGGTCCTGTACAGTTCAGCAAACTTGTACAGTCTGTTTTCAGGAAAAACAGACTTAGCATATGGTCCTTGATGTCAAGCTGAATGTTGTGACATTCATTCCTGACAGCATATGCTATATTGTAGGTTGTTTAGTTTTCTGTTTCAGCTTTTGATCAGGCTATTCTTCAGGGATTCAACAGCTGAGAGAAAATCCAGGAAATCAACAACCAAGCTACATTTAATGAACCTAACAAATAGCCTATTTGTTAGTAACCTAGATGTGGAATTTAGGGAAACTCGGGTGACCTTAAATTCAGGAAAATACAAGTGCAAAGGCCCAAGTACTGCAATATAAAAGGAAGTCGTTCCTTCATTCAGAACTGGGGATTTTAAGGCGTGAAGATTTAGTGTGTCCATCATACTTCACTGCTGTATTTTTGTGAGTCTTGTATTAGACATATCTTGTAAGCCAAGCCATTATCACGTAGATGATCGCATTGGCATAGGGTGTTCATTGAGTTGTAAGTGTTGTGTCGCTCAAAGCTTTTAAGCGTGAGTGCTGTGTATCTTGATTAAAGCTGTTAAGCACAATCAAGAGTTGTTTGAAGTGTGACTTCAAAATTGTCTTTAATATTGATTAAAGGTAGTAATCACTGAGGTGATTGAGGGGGAGTGAGTAGGAACTCTGATCTTAGTGTAAGATTGAAATTGCATTGGGTAGGGATTAAGTGAAGATTTGTAAAGGGGTGAGTTTAGCTTTGAATTAATACTACTAATAGTGGATTTCCTCCCTGGCTTGGTAGCCCCCAGACGTAGGTCATGTTGGACTGAACTGGGTAAACAATTACTTGTGTTATTTACTGCACTTACTTTTAAGTTCTGCATAACTCTTGTCTGTGCAGATTTGGATGTCATAACAACCCGTGTGACATCGAAAGTCTGATAACTAGAATTTCAGGGACTATGTTCTCTAGGAAAAAATTCACCTGGCATGTCTCCTGATACTACTTAGGATATTGAGGAAGAAAGGTCTGAGGAAGAAGATGACACTTTGGTCAATCTTGTGAAAACAAGTGTAGCTAATAAACTGAGAAAAAGGAAGAGTATGGCTGCTGGTATAGGTCCCTCCAAGTCTTGGAGTAAAGTAGAGGTCAGGAAGAGGAAAGAAAGTGAGAGCTCTGAATCTGATGAGGATGTCAAAGACGATGTCCCAGACATCTCCCCGGTTAAAAGGAAGGCTGTAAAGAAGTCTCCAAACAAAGTGTCTGTTGTTCATCTAGACAATATCTCGTTTCACATAGAAGATGGTGCTGCCAAATGGAAGTTTGTCACTCAAAGAAGGGTAGCGGTTGAAAGAGAATTGGGAAAAGAGGTTTTTTGAAGTAAAGGAAGTCATGGAGTTAATTAAGGCAGTTGGTTTTATGAAAACTGTGACTGCTCTACCCCAGTGCTATGAGGGGTTAGTAAAAGAATTCATTGTGAACATCCCTGAGGAGAAGAGCAGCAGGGAGTTCTGCAAAGTTTTTGTAAGGGGTAAGTGTGTGAAATTTTCACCAACCATCATCAACAAGTTCCTAGAGAGAGGAACTGATGGAGGAGTAGATCTAGAGACCACAGACAATGAGGTCTGTAGGATTATTACAGCTGGCCAAGTTAAGGAATGGCCTAGTAGGAAACACCTATCAGCTAGTAAACTAACTATCAAATATGCCATCTTGAACAAGATTGGTTCAGCTAATTGGGTACCTACTAATCATATCTCTACCATCTCCATTGTTCTTGGAAGAATCATTCATGCAATTGGAACCAAGATAAACTATGGTTTTGGAAAGTTTTTGTTTGACCAAACCATCAGACATGCCTCCACAAATGCTGTGAAGTTGCCCATTGCCTTCCCATCCATAATTTGTGGCATTATCCTGAGCCAACAACCAGGCATCCTAAGTACAAGTGACATTCCAAGCAGGAGAAAATCCCCTCTATCAATTCACTATAAGCTTTTTGAGGGAAGTCATGTCAATGATGTTGTCATGACATCTTCCAGAAGGGAACCTGCATCTCAAGGGAGCTTAATTGACCAACTAAAAGATACCTGCAAGGAATTGAAGAATGGTATAAAGGTGGCCAAGGCAAGAAAAGAAGCTTCGGAAGCTCTTATTTGTAGCCTGGAAAAAGTGGAGATAGAGAAGGCTGGTAAGGATTCAGATGTAAAAGCATAATCCAGTGGCAGCTCTGAAAGCTCTGAAGGTGAAGATGAAGGTGAATGTGATACTTCTTCCTCTGATTGATGGTTCCCCCTCTTGTTTGTTAAAGACTGAAGACTGTATGAGGTGTGATGTGAAGACTGTGAAGCTGTTCTGTCTGATGTTGCTTTATGGATGCTGAAGCTTTTTGGTTTTTTTTATTGTGTATTATGTGGTAGTCCTCATTGATGCCTGTTTAGGGCTCTTAAAGAGTTCCTTGGATTTGTTCATTGTCTCAGCTATCACAGCTGTGTATAATGATGGTTTGTACTTCCTGAATATTATGTTTTAACATGCTGAATGTTATAACATCTGATCTAACTTTCTCTGCTAGGCTAATAGACATTTATTTTGTCTGATTGGTCACCTTTGGTCAATTTTGACTAAAAAGGGGGAGAAGTGCTGATATGGAAGCTGCTGTAGAAGTTGTATAGCTGGAGGACAGCTATTATTGAAGGAAGTGCGCAGGTGTTAAAACAGAATGTTGTTATGTTTACAGATGTCAAAGAGGATGTCTGATATGGTGCACAGGTGTTGATGTTGAAGCAGATGTCAGAATGACATTCTGGCTGGTACAGGTGCTGGAGTTACAGTAGCTGTTATGCTCATGGAGACTGTTTGTTGTGTGCACAAATTTAGGGGGAGAAGGAGTACCCTTGTGCATTTGTGTATCTTACTAGTTGCATCCATAACTAGTAATTCTGTTTGTGTTGCACAGATTTATGGGGAGGAGAAGTACCCTTGTGCATGTGTGTATTACTAGTAGCTATAGTTAGTAATTGTTTTGCTTCTGCTGCTGTTTAAACTACCGTTAAGTTGTTTAACTGCTGATAGTTTACCTTGTGAACAAAAAGGACAGATATATGTTTTAGCCAAAATTTGCCAAAGGGGGAGATTGTTGATTCTAAGTGTTGGCAGCAATTTTGGTAAAATAAAGAATGTTCACAAGGTGTTATGTGTGATGTCTTAACATGATATATCCTATGTACCTGCTGGAGTTCAAGAACATGTTCATGCAGGATTGTTTCAGAATGCCACATACAATGCCATGGCTTCTGATATTGGATGTACCTGCTGGAGCTTAAATGAAAGACATGTTCATGCAGGATTGTTTCAGATGACATACACAAGGTCATGGCATCTGATATGGTTGTACCTGCTGGAAGTTATAAAACGAATTATTGGATTATGCAGGATTTTTCCAGGATGTCAGACCCGATGTCACGATATCCTGTACACAGAACATTCAGTATGAATGTCTGGTGTTTTGTGATTGCATAATTAATGTCAATCTTTGTATGATTGAAGATCTGATTAGCTGGCGCATTCAATCATGGATTACAACCAGATTTACTTATTTTCCAAGGAGATCTAACCAGCTGTTATAAAAAGATTTGATTGGAAAATAGATTTAGGGTTTTCAAGATGTCCAAGCCCAGCTAGATGCTTCTATAAAAAGGGACTTAGAAAACCTGTTTGAATACACAACCAAGACTGAGCGAAATATAGAGAGAGAGCTAGGGTTTGTGTCTGTTTAGTCGTGATACTTGTAAGCCATTCAAGTCATCCATTGATGATTGAATTGGACTGATTTGTGGTTGTAATTTGTCACTCTAAAGCTGTTAAGCAAGAGTGTGTGTCTTCTTGATCAAAGCTGTGAAGCAAGATCAAGAGTGTGTCTTCTTGATTGAAACTGTGAAGTAAAATCAAGAGTGTGTAATTGAAAAGTATTTTCTTTTCTCAAGGGATTGTTGTTTAAGATCACAGGTGTGATTGTAGGGAAGTGAGTGGGTTCTCATATCTAAGAGTGCTTAGGTAGAAATTGCATGGGTAGAGATTAGGTGAGAAAGACTGTAACTTGTTGAAGTGTACGGAGAGTCTTTGAACTAATTCTATTTTAGTGAATTTCCTTCCTGGCTTGGTAGCCCCCAGACGTAGGTGAGTTGCACCGAACTGGGTTAACAATTTCTTGTGTCATTTGCTTTACCATTCTGTATCTTTATCCTATTTGTGTTAACATATATTAGTGTCGTGACATTACCTTCGACATCTCATATCTGATACCAGTATTTCAATATTGTCTTGCCTAAATCCCAAGGTGGATCGAGTATTAGGAAACTTGAACTTATGAATAAAGCTTGCATTGTGAAACTTGGTTGGCAGCTGAAGAGTGGAAATCAGTCTTTGTGGTGTGATATTTTTAGAAGCAAGTATATTTCTAATAGGCAACAAACTGATAATTTACGGGCTTAACCGATAAATTCTAGTATGTGGAATCAAACGGAGATGTTGACATTTTAGGAAGTGGGGAACAAAAAAGAGATAAGTTTTTGGAAGGATGCCTGGATTGAGCCAGGTATGCAGTTGATTTCTAAGTTGAAAAATCAGAGTATCAAAGTAAATACTCAGAACACCATGGCTAAAATGGTCTCTCAATCAGGAGATTGGAATTGGAACTTTATTTCTGCTTTAATTGATAAGGTTACTTTCAATAAAATCAAATCCATTCCCCCTCCTCTTCTGAATTCCAGGGAAGCTGACATGTGAATCTGGAGCGATACCACTAGTAGGACTTTTTCGATAGCTTCAATGTATCTGTTTCTTTCCTCTACTGGAAATAGTAGGACTGTAATTGATAAACTTGTTTGGAAGACTGTTTGGAAGCTTCAAGTTCCAGAATGAGTTTAGTGTTTTCTTTGGAATTTTTTTCAAAATGGTATTGTAAGACCCCAATTTTGACCCTATGACCCTTCATGCTATCTCATCATTTGCATTGGCTTTGGGATTACACCTTGACATCCTCCTTACCCCTCATCCATTGGGTTTGCATTGGGAGAGATCACCAAGAACATTTTATTGTATCATACTTTGTTTTTCATTATTTACTAACCAAAAATACCAAAAATATGTCTATGTATAGCTTTGTTTCTTTTATAGGTAGTGTGTGCATCCACCAATGCCTCATCAAGCTCACAACTAGGGTTTGAGACCATTAATGCAAGGAGATCAATCAAGATATGGTTCGTGTTGGCTTTAGACATCATATATGTATCCCCATGATCTTCATTTATCATTTTGATCAAAAATTCATCAAGAGTTTGAAGCTTGTTGGCCTTGGAAGCCCTAATTCATCTGGGTATCTTGTGTGACTTCCTTAGCAAGTTTCTTCATCAATTAATCAAATATTTCAAGGTATACTTCATTATACATCATCTCATGCATATATGATCCTCCATGAGTCCAAAAGATCAAAATAACTTCAAGTTTGCAAGTTGGTTCATGGTGGTTGACCAGAGAAAGTCAATTGGTCAAAACTGGGGTTCCCTAGACCCTATCTCCTACAATTTTTGTCCTATGAAAATTATTCTAAGATAAAAGTTAATCATTATGACATTCCAAACAACTTTCTTATTGAGGCCAAGATCTAGTTTTGCTTGGAAAGTCATTTTTTATGATGAAAGATTATAGGTCAACTTGTCTGTGCCCTAGTTAGGAGGTCAACTTCCAAGAACCATAACTTGATCAATTTTTATGAGTTGAAGGCAATCCAAGTTTCATGATCAATTTAAATATGTCGTATCCAACTTTTATTCTTTGAGAAACTTAAAATTCAACTTGCAAGGGCATGTGCCAAGAGGAAACATTATAGGTCATTTTGGGGCATTACCATTGAACAAACAATTTTCCTCAACTTCTAAAATGCATAACTCCTTCATTCCAAATCCAAATGAGGTCAAATTTGGGGCCAGATTGAATAGGTTTTAAAGATCAGCAACTTTTATGAAGGAACATTTTCCATTTTAAGCTCATAGCAAAAGCTATTCAAGATGGAAGAAGTGAACATTTGACTTGGTACTTAAAAAAAATTCAATTATGTTTGATTTTCCAAACTTCCACCTCAAAATTCATCATGATCCAAGCTTCAAATGGAAAAATGTTCAACATGAAAGTTGTTCCCCTATATCTAATCTTTCATAAAAGTCCAAAATCACTTCATTTCGCCAAGATTTAAATGACTTGCACATGGCTTTTCTTCGAGGTTCCATTTGGATGAATCTCATGATCACTTCTCAATTCCAAATTCATGGCTTCATGACACACTTTCAGCATCACTCATGATCATCTTTGGACCTTTTAACATTACTTCATGGGCCTATCACACACCCATGCAAGCATGCACATGAGAATTTCTATTTTTGGCATTTGAATGGAAGTGTGTGGAAATCAATTGCCTAGCCTATAAATTCATTGCCTCATGCTCAGAATTATAGACACCTTGCCGAAGCTTTGCTCCTGCAACCTTTCCTTCACCAATAGAGGATAAACTTGAGGGTTTTCAATTGAAAATCGAGTTTCAATTTCACTTCTGTTTTTGTAAGACCCTAATTTTGACCCTAAGATCCCTCATGGCATCATATCATTTGCTCAATGCATTGCCTCAAGGATCATAGCATGTTTGGCTCCTTAACCCTAGGGTTGGTACTTGTGTGAGTGGTTTGAGACCACCAAGCATGCTTGTATTGTATATTATTGCTTTTCTTATTTTGATTTCTAACCAAAAGCACAAAAATATGTCACTAACTCTTTTTGTTTTGAAGCTCAAGTGATCATGTGCTCCCGTGCTCCTAGGAGGCTCCTAAACCCAATGAAATGGCTAGATGAAGATGAGAAAAAGCATGACAATGGTCCAAAAAGCTCCTAATCATCATATATGTCTCCCAAGTATCTCAATTTGCTAATTTGATCAAGATAACCCAAAAGGCTTGAGGATTGTTTCACAAGGAAACCCTAATTCAATTGTGTTTTGACTGTGCCTTGCTCATGAAGTAACCTCAACCCATGATCAAATTTAATCAAGGGAATTTCTTCCATTCATTATTTTATGCATATATGAGCCTATGTGAGGCCCCTCAATCATTTATTCATCAAGATTTGAAGTTTGGCCTAGAGAAGTTGACCAGTCAAGTCATCTGACTAAACTGAAGATCACTGAGATACAACTTGTGATGTGTTTTCCAAGTGAAGATGACCCCAAGAGAAAAACTGTTCTTAAGAACCATATGAACAACTTTCATGTTCATTCAAAATCCATTTGAAACATGGAAGGTCATCATTCATTTCAAAACATTATAGGTCATTTTGACTGAAACCCTAATTTTGGGTCAACTTCCCAAGGACCTAACTTCCTTAATTTTTATGATTTTGAGGTGAGACCAAATGCATTGGAAATATTACGATGTCTACTTCAAATTTTATGTTGGACAAAATTTAATAATCCTAAAATAAACACATGTGATAATACAAAACATTATAGGTCACTTTGGACCTAAGTCATTGAATTTGAAAAATGTCCAACTTCAAATGCCCATAACTTTCTCATGAAAAATCCAAAGGATGCAAAATTTGAGTCTAAGTTGATCATATTGAAAAGGTCTACAACTTTGGTTTTGGAGGTTTTTCCATTTGAGGCTTTCATCATTGAAACAGAAGGGCTTGAAGATGCTTGCTTTTGGTGAAAATTTTCAAAGGTGACTTAAACATGTTTTGTACCCAAACTTTCACAGCCAGTTTTCATTAAGTTCCAAACTCCAAATGAATTTGCCCAACATGACTTTTGTTCCTTATTTCAAGGGCTTTCCAACAATTACTCACATTATTTTTTTGGACTTTCCATGTGGGAGTTTCGAATAGCTTCCTATTTAGGTTCATTTTTGCATTTCACATTAAAACTTGATGTGCAAGCTTGTGCAATCCATTGTGCACGTCCAATTCATTTCCAGGTGATATCAACAAGGATTTGCACCCATCATTGGGCCTTACATGCGCCTGTACAGGCCCATGAAAGGAGGATTCAAATCTCATGCACACGAGGGAACCATGCTTCTCATCACATTTCAGCTATAAATAAGTGTGCATTCTCATTCAAATGGCAACCAAGTGGAGATTTGAATTGCTTCTGAATTGAAATCCCAACCCTCACTAAAGGAATTTTCAGTTTTCTCTTTCTCTTTCAAGCTTGAAATTCAACATCATTAGTTGATTTTCAAAGCTCAATTCCTTAACCTAGCATCACCATCACACTTCTAGAGCAAAAGTAGATCAAGAGCTTGAAGGATTAGTGTTGTTTGAAGCTTCATTTCAGAGGTAGAACCTCAAACTTTTTTGATTTAAGTCTTGCAATACAATGTGAATTCTTTTGGTTTATGCTGTTTTCTGAAGTCCTCTCACATGAGGCAGGCCAGTGGTGGTCTTAATTTTGCAAATCGTGCCATTTCAGTTCATGCGCCATGATCTTCAAGCTCATGTTTCTCTCTAAATAGGAACTGTGAGGATGATCCATGGTTACAAGGGTGATGTACATCACCTTAGCTTCATTTTGATGCCTTCATTTTTCATTTTGATTGCAATTTATTTTCCTGCGCGTGGTGGCCGGATATGGTTAGATCGTCGGAGAAGATGGTGGTTTCCACCACCATCCCCACGTGTTTGCCTCAGAGCCCTTGGATCATGCATAAACGTTTTAATCTTGGCCTTTCTTCATGTTGACTTGTTTTAATGCAAGGTGTAACGCGCTTGACTCAAGTGTATCATGTATCCGCGCCTCTGAGCCACATGATCCATGCCACATCAATTAATGAATTGATCTGATGGTGCTGGATTTTTCTATTTTCCTTATTTTCTTTAAATTTCAGTTAATTCCTTTTATTTTCAAAAACTCATAAATATTTTATTTGAAGTCACAAAAATATGAGACCAATGCCAAAAGTTTTCTTGAAAAATCTAGTTTCATATTTTGATTTTTAATTATTTTTGTGACTTCATTTAATATTTTTTGTGAATTATTTGGTTTGTAATAGTTTTAATTCATTTTAAAATACTTTTTGATATTTGAAAAATCCAAAAATATTTTCTTAACACCTATGGATCATGATAAGTCAATGAAAAACAATCTCATCAATTTCTTAATTGATTTGAGATTTTAATTCATATTGTGTCATTTTTAATTATTTTTAATTATTTTTAAATAGTTTCTGATTTAAAAAATTATTGAAATTTTTTGTCAAAGTTTGTTTGACCTTGTTAGACCTATGAGAATTTAGTTGGACTTGTTGGAGTTGATTTGAATTAAATTTGAGGTTTGACCATATTTTGTTTATTTTATTTTGCATTTATATTTTATTCAAAAATACCAAAAAAATGTGGTTGACTTGTTGACTTATAACCTTCATTTCTTTTCTGTTTAGCATTGATTGATGATGATTTGGTTCACTTTTGACCAATTGAGCTTGACACTTGAATTATCTTTCCATCCATTTCATCTTCGTCCCTTTCTTTTCATATTTTGGCCAATGAGTTAATGTCTTATGGTTGGTATTGACAAATGAGAGGTTTAACCTTCTATGATCCAAATCAAACTCAACTTGATCCAAGATTAAGTGAGTTGCTTTGTGTCCAAGATAGGTTGCTTCTTGGTCAAGCAAAAAACCTAAAGTTCATACAAGGCCCTTCCCCTTTTGTTTTGGCATGGCAAGTTTTTGGAGCTTGGCTTACTAGTCATGATCTCGAACTTGTGTTTATTTGCCTATAGTTTTATTGACCGGCCTCAGATAGGTGTGACTACTACATTAGTCAACTTACGATTGCTTAACATAGCGCTAAATTGTCTTATGACAAACTAACATAACCATACTAATTACTAACTTTAATTTGAGCATTTAATTTCTTGCCCCTTTACTTTAATGAATTTTATTTCTTGCTCATTTATTCACATTGCTTTTCACTTTGCTCACTTGAGCACATATTTTATGTTTATGTCATTTTCCTTTTGCTCATTTGAGCTCATTATCGTATATAAATATATTGTTGTCTTGTGTTGGTTTTTCTTTTGTTTGTGTGAACCCAATGCAAAAAAAGGAGAAAATGACTTAGAATTAGGACTTACCCATGCTTAAAGGAGTTCAAGAGCAACTAGGCCTCATGCCTTTAGAATGCTAAATTGGTTGAAGAGCAACTAGGCCTCATGCCTTTAGAATTCTAAATTTAAAAGTTGACTTTAAAGGACTTCTCATCTAAACTTATTCTTTGTCCATTCCTCTTATTGTGTTGTGAACTTTTTGATGTTTGCTTGTGTGATAGGGATTCCATTTTGAGATAGTAAGGAGGACCATTGTCATGAATAGCCAAGTTAAGAGAGACAAGCCAAATGGAGATCCTAGGAGCTTGAATCTATAATTGTGTGATTGCTTGTTGTTTGCTAAGTCCAAAGGAAAGGAGCATCTTGAATCATCTTTATGATTTCAAGAAAAGGAACTCCAAGGGTTTTATCTCTTCTCTCTTATCTTTGTATGCTTTAGGACTAGCCCTTCTTTTCTTCTCCCCACTCTAACCCAAGCCAAAAATCTTTTTCTTAAAACTTTGACTTTATTCCAAATTAGAAACCTAGGCCTTAAGCCTTTAACTTTTCAAAAATCTTTCATCAATACTCATTGTGAATGAATCTTAATCCAACTTTGACTTCATTTTGCAAATACATCTAACTTGTAAATATAACTCACTTCAAGTTGTTTTTGTGGTTCCAATGGCCACCTTTGTTAAAACCTTTTCATATACATTAGTCATAGGTTTGAGTTATCATAGTGGTTAATGTAAATCTCACCTCATCCTTAGTGATTGGATTATAAGCCTTCCATAGTTATTATAGGGTTAACCCCTCACTAGTATGTTGAAGCCTTCCTCACATGATGGATTGTTGGTTTAGGTTGAGTTTCCTCCCTTTGATAACAAAAAACCTTAAGGCTTTTGATTAAATCAATTCACCAATCTTTGTGATTTTTACCCCGAACTACGAGGTTTTGATCCTACCTTTATGATGGTACGTAGGCAATGGGTTCATCCATTCAAACAACAAATTTGTAAATATAATCTATTCTTTCCTCATCCCCCCAATCTTTTGTATAAATCTTTTCACAAATACCAACCTACAAAACATATTTACAAAAAGAGGTTTCCTTAGAGTACTAAGGATGTTTTGGGTGCGTAAAACCTTCCCATTTCATAACCAACCCCCTTACCTAGATCTCTGACATTTTTATTAGTTTTTGATTTGATAAAACTTCTTACTTGGCTTTTGTTCGCTTTTTAGCCTTTCCTTTGGACAAATAAAAGTGCGGTGGCGACTCGAATTGTATGTTTACTTTTGGTTTAGTCAATAAACCTAAAGGTAATGAAAACCCCGCTACAGTTTTGAAGTTGAAACTCCAAGAATCCAAGCCCTTCTTTGATCTAATTCACTTCCTGCAAGCTTCTGAAGTCAAGTTAAGGCTAATTGGAAGCAAGATCAAGCAAGATTCAAGCTACTCGAAGGTGATTTTTCAGAAACTTTCTCTCTTTGATTCTCTCTCAATTCTTCACCATTCTCTTTGATTTTTTGTTGGCTAAAGTCCTACCAATGTAGGAAACAAGATTGAGTTGCTTTGAGGTTAAATCGAAGCAACTCAGATCATGAACCTTAAATTTTAAATCCATGTATCTTTCAATATACTTGGAATTTGAAGAAATGGAGGTCAGATTCGAGCCCCTAAGCATTTTTCCTTTGAAATAGTGTCATTGTTTTTCATTTTTCATTAAGTTGATGGTGGACCAGTCCGGTGAGGTCCACCGGAGAAGATGACCGGAGCCTTAGCTCCGGTGGTGCGTTGGCACTCTCCCAACCTTCTGATTCATTTGAAATATTTTCATCTTGACCGCTCCTTGTGATTACCATCCATATGACGCATTGACTGAGGTGTATGGTATGAAGCGCACGCTTGGCCATCAGATCTGCAACCTCAATTAATGAGGGAGATCTGATGGCCCTTGTTTTTTTGTATTTTCTGATTTTTCATTTAATTGCCTTATTTTTTTTAATTCATGATAAATCAATTTTTAATCCAAAAAACATGGGACTTTCACCAAAAATCTTTAAATATTTTTCTCTTACTTATTCGGAATTAAAATTATTTTTTGCATTAATTTTGGTATTTTTCATGAAATAAATGTTTTTATGCATATTTCTAATTATTTAAAAATACTTTTGACTATTCAAAAATAGTGAAATTTTTTGTCTAAGGTCCTTTCACCTTGTTTAACCTAGGATAATTCCATTGGACACTTATTTGGTGTTTTGAAGGGATTTTAGGATTTGACCAAATAAAAAATGCATTTTAATTCATTTTTAAATTGATTTAAATGTTTAAAAATGTTGTTGAGCCATTTTTATGGTCTTGTAATGTTTGACTTTCTGTTTGGGCCTTGGTCAAGGTTGATTTGACTTTTGTTGGATCAAAACCATTGGATTTAGGGGATTAATGAAATGTACATTTCATCTCCCAAAACGAATGAATGGTTTTGATTTGATGAAATTCCTCCCATGATCAATTTGTGTTTCTATCTTCCCCTGCCTCTTCATCTTCATCCTTATTCTTCCCCATTCCATCATTTGACCAATGAAATCTCTAATATCTAAAGGCTAATTGGTTCATCAATGACCTTATGTCAAATGAATAAATACAAGTGTGACTGAGATAGGTCCCTCCCTTTTGATCTTTTCTTTTAGTGTGTGGTATGTTTTAGGAGTTTGGTTCTTCATACCAAATCTCTAAAATGCATTAACACCTATACTTTTATTGTCTGACCTCAGATAGTTGTGACTTATACATAAGTCCAATTTCGATTGCTTAACATTGAGCTAAATTTGACTGTCAAGGCATATCATTCTAGTAAGTGAGATTGTAAGTCTCCCATTCTTCATGGCATTGTATGGAGACTTGACCTTTTTTCCTTTCATGGGAGCTAGTGGCATACTTGTTGAATTATCCAAGTTGGAGCCCTTCTCATGGAAGATGTCTTGGTTTAAGGATTCATACTTGTGAATGAATGGTTGAGTGTTCTCCAAAGAATGATTTCATCAATTAAAAATCACGTCTAACACCAATAACTTTTGATTAACATTTGAATAATTCTTGTTAATATTTCTTTACTTTCAAGTCATTTACTTTATACAATTTAAATTTCAGTCATTTATCATTCATTGCCATTTACATTTCATATAACTAATTTATGTTTATGTCATTTTCACTTTGCTCATTTGAGTCATATCTTGTGATTGTATATATATTGTTTGTGTGTTGGTTTTGTTTGTGGTCTTAGGACCTTAAAATACCTAATAACAACATAAACCCTAAAAAAACATCTGGTGGATTGTTGAACTTGATCTGAACTTTTGGACTTAGGATTAGGCAACATTCCCTGTGCAAAAAGGACTTGGCCAATGCCAACATTCTGAGCCAAAACTAGTATGAAGTGTGCCTTCATCTGATACAAGCTTTGGAATTTATTTGAATTCATATGCTACTTTTTCTTTGTGCTTAATTGTTATTTTGGTCTTGTGTCTGATGCTTTTCTCTGAGTTGATCAAGGAATGTTTCATCTGATACATGGGAAGATAATGAAGACTGCTAGCTATTGGAATTTGCTTGCTTGGATGTGGCTATCTTGATTTGATTCCTTGATTCTCATGATGTCTAGATATTATTCATTTCTTATTGACTATCGCTTGATAAAAGTCCAAAGGAAAATGGGTTTCTATATGACATTCTTGTTTGTTGGATTGCATCCCATTGGTTAGATCTTTTCAGCTCTTAACTTTTAAATTTTTGCTTAGGTTAGTCTCTCATTTCCTCCCACTTCTTAAATATCAAAATCTCTCTCTCTCTTTTCAAAAACCTTATTTGCGTGTGATTGCAAACTTAGACTTTGTTTCAATAATCAGAAACTTTGGCCTTATGCCATTGCGTTTTCAAACTCTTTCTTAAATCAAATCTGTAAGTAAACTTAATCATATTGACTTAAAATTTCAAAAGACAAAAATAACTAACAACCCCATTTAAATTTTTGGCCCTTTGAGCCTCTTCTTATTAAATATTTATTAAAAGTAATGCACCAACTCATTAGAAATTTTTACCACGAACTACGAGGTTTTGATCCCTCATTATTATGTTGGTACGTAGGCACAAGTCTGAAGGTCTCGTCAAACACAAAAGTATAACCAATGAATTCTTTTCTCATCCCCACACTCTATTTTTTCTCAAACATATTTTATACCAAACATATATGCACACATAAAAAGGGCTCCCTAGGAGTACCTAGGACACTTTGGATGCTAACAGCTTCCCTCTGTGTAACCAACCCCCTTACCTGTAATCTGTGACATTTTATTAGTTTTGATTTGAAAACTTCTTATCTTTGGGTTTTATTCGTACTTTCCCCTTTTCCTTTGGAAACAATAAAAGTGCGATGGCGACTCTAGTTTTATTGATGTTAAGCTTATCCATAGCTTAATGGTAATGAATTTACCGCTACAGGTATCATTATAAATAACTTTCTTGGTCGTCTCCAATTGAGAAGTTCTATATGTGATGTGTGTAGTTTGCAGGAAGAAACCACTTTACATACGTTGAGAGATTGTGCAATTGCGAAACGGGTTTAGTCCAAATTTGTTAGCAGTAATCATAAGCAGGAATTCTTTCAAGCTGATTTTCAGGTTTGGCTTCATAACAATATTCAGAATACTTATAATTCTCATCATAAATATTGGAGTGCAATTTGGGCTTACGCGTGCCTTACTATTTGGTATTGGAGAAATCAAAGGTGTCACAAAACCAATTTGTTCATGCTTGATAATTTGCCTCAAAATATCAAGGAGATGGTGCAGTAGTACAACAATTACAGGATTTTAAATCCTTGTTTGGTTCCCATCAATTTTGTCAATATACAGGTTCGTTGACGGCCTCTTGAGAAAGATTAGATTTTTTTAAATTCGAATGAAGCTATTAAACATGATGGCTTAACGAGTTGTGGTGGGATTTTAAGGGATAACAATGGTAATTGGATTAAAGGTTTTAGTAAGTTCATAGGAACGATTAATGTCGTTTCTGCGGAGCTTTGGGGAATGTTAACCGGAATTCATTCTTCTATGCTTCTTAGAGTCAAGAAACTTCTGATTCAAGTTGACAATAAGAGAGTTGTGGAGATGCGGCAAGGTGCTGAAAAGGTGCCTCAATTCGGTTATAATATGATTCATCACACTCAGCATCTTGGTAAGAACTTTGAAGATATCAAGGATGAGCATATCTTTCGTGAAGCGAATCGTAGTGCGGATTTGTTGGCCAAACAAGGAAATAATGGGTGTAATAATACTTTTGATGTTAGTCCTAGGTGGATTCTTCCTCTTATTATAGATGATATTAGTGTCTCCTTTATAAGACAAACTGGTTAGTTTGTCTTTGTTTTGGGGGTTTTTCCCTCCCTTTATACAAAAAAAAGTCGTCTATTTTTTGTTAGGTGTAAATAAATTCCTTTATGTTGCATTATTCGTTAGCTTGAAGTGAGTAACGATATGATGTAAATAGTAATTATTATGTGTGAATAATAGAATCATTGCTCAATAAAATAAATAAAAAAATAGTTGTTGAAAATTATACCTTAGTTTGAAAATGAGATAAACTCATTTATTATTTTTCAGTTTAGTTACCCAATAGGTAACCTTGATCTTCTCATTTGATCAAGCGATAAGTCAACTTAATACATACACTCTTTAGTCACTATTATAAAGAAATTTGACTTTTTTAGTACATTTGACTGTTAATGTATCTAGTCCATATATGTATTAGATATATTAATAATCAAATGTATTAAAAAATTCAAATTTACTTATAATAGTGACCGAAGAGTGTAGGTGAACTTCATCTATAAATAGTCTTAAACGAATCTTGTAGAGTATTTTTCACTTTGGTATCTACTTTTTTCTCGAATTTTCATGCTCACCTTATTAAGAAATCATCTATGATATTCTAACTTTCTCTTTATCATATTTTTCTTCTTTAAAACTTTAACACTTGAATTTTATTCTCGAACATGTCTTCTTTAGTTATTCAAAACCACAACGAAAATGGTTGAAATTGTTGAGTTATCAATTTAGGGGGTCAACATGAGGGAACATTTATATTCATTGAGGTCTTTCTTTATGAGCAACACACCTTGTGAGAGAAATACCAAATATTTACCCAAAACTTTAAGGTGATAAGTGTGTGGGTTCTCTCATTTATAAAGTGCTATATCTCCATTTTTCTAACCAATGTGAGGCTTCCTCACACTTTTTTCTCAACACTTCTAACTCACACTTAATTTTCTTAACACTCCCCTCAAGTGCGAGTTTATCTACAAAGTTTTCCCTCAAGCGGAAGTTGTGTCATCCACATTCACTTGTATCGCTGTTGACACTTTTTCAATGGGACATGCCTTCAACCCCCGCCATATGGGGAGGATTTTTGATACAAGTGAGTCAGTGCTTTACTCGAACCGACGACTCATGATACCATGTTATGTCGTCAATTTAGGGGTCAACATGAGGGACTATTTTTACATTGAATCCTTTCTTTATGAGTAACATACCTTGTGAGAATACCTTGTGAGAATCCTTTCTTTACAAGTGTGTGGGTTCTCTCTCTTATAAATGCTCAAATTGTTGGACTTGAGACTTCACACACAAGAGGGGGTGTATTGTGTGATTTGGAAAACGTAGTTTTGAAATTACTTGGGAAATAAAATCAAAGTATAAATTTTTTTTGAAAAACTTAGCAGCGGAAAAATAAAATTCCGAAAATAAAATGCGAAAATTAAAAGAGTTAAGGGAAAGAGATGGATACCACATTATGCAGCGGTTTAGTCAAACAGTAATATGATATACTCCTCTCTCCAATAATTGATCTTGAGAGTATCTAATAAACATTGAGAACTTTTAGTAGGAAAAACTCATGAACCCCCTTATATAAGGAAATGATGGTTAACCTCCAACCAAATATTGTAAGGCTTCAGAAAATGGCAGTTTGAGTCTTCTCTTCCAAACAGTAGATCCAAAAATCGAGTCCTTTCTTCATAAACTATGCCTTGAAGCGGTTAGTCTTCAAGTTCCTCAAACGTTGCAAGCTTTTATATGGGTTGAGGTCACGAACCTTAAACCTTGGTTTTACACGGGATAACCAATAATTTGTGAGCTTTTAACACTAGGATGATCTCGAACCTATGAATTTTTTGATACCGATTTGAGCTTTAACCTATCTTAGTCTTAATATCGGAATGACCAAGAACCTAAAATATTTTATCACATGCTACCCTCCAACCTAACCTAGAACTGAATCACACAATCCTAAACCAAATTTTTTAACTAGTTTAGATTCTAACCTAAGAAAATTCCTAAAAGGGTAATATTCAACCAAGGTGTATTCAAAATATTCCCTTGGTAGGGTAGACTTCCCGGGGAAACGCCAAAACGAATCCACTAGGGATAAAAAAAGAAGTAGATTACTTTTACCAGGTATTGGGAAAAAGTAAAGTACTCAAAAATCGAGAAGAATATTACCAGTTATTGGGTAACATATTCTCAAGGGACCAAAACATCCATCTAGGTAGTAACTAGAAAGAATCAGTCAAACAAAGACTCGACCCAATGAGGATATAACTCAAGGGGAGTGGTTCCATCCAGATAATTAACTGGGGAGGAAACTGAAACAATAATCATCCACGAGGAAATAATTCAGTGGGGAAAAGACAAAGGTTAAATTCTTTCTGCTTAATGGGCTGACACTCTACTATTGAGAGAGGACAGACGCACCAAACCTGTATAGGGAAATAATATAACCGTAGTAGGGGATCAAGTGCAATAAAAATGCATAATGAAACATCTGATATTGTGTTTTATGCATGAATATGTATATGTTTAATGATTATGCTAACAAAACTATCACAAAGGATACAAATATCACATATTTGAATGACCATTGCAACACTCGGCTAATCTCAACAAGATGGAAACACCAACTGGAGAAAAGATGTTGGGGATGAACACCAATCATCTGGCTCTGAATAACTCAATCTTGGTTGGGGAAGGAGAAAATATCTGCTGAGGATCTAAATTGTCAACTCTGCAGAGAATTTTAGGTCAACATCATATTAAATGGGAGATAACCTCGTAGGGGACCAAATCGAATACCGCTCAAAATCAACATTGCCGTATTTGAGAATGAACTCCGTCGGGGGGAACAAGAGATAAAACTATGCACAAAGGATCTAGGCAAACTGCTGAGGATGTGAGCCTATAACTCAGTTGGGGGAAAAAGTTTGCAAAAGGGACCGATCACTAGCTCAACTCTACTGGGGAATAAATGATGAATCGTTTGGGAATTATCACCAAACCAACTGCTTGGAGAAGACCAACAAGGCTCCACATTGTCAAGACTTACCTGTTCTTGAATTGCTGTTGATATACCTTACTGAAATCAATTGCTTTTATTTATTAATTCATTTCAAAATTATCATCATAAAAATTCAATTTTATTTAGCTGAAATAAATAAGAGTAGAAACAATTGGATAAAAAGCTCAACTTTATTTAGTAGAATGGTAGTCTGTAAATGACGAGACTCCGTAGATCTTTACAAAAAGTTGAAAATGGTAATTTACATGGAAAATGGCTTCATTAAATACAATGATCACTACTCTCCCTACCCACTTCAATATCCACCGTGCCCTTGGCTTTGGTTGAGAATGACGAATCAGAACCAAATAACTGTCTCCAATGATCAGGACCAACCGAATGCAGTTACTTGCCATAATCCCTAATTTTTACCTAGATTTCCCCAAGGTGGGTACTCAATCTAGCGAGATAAATTTTCTGTTTTTATGTCTCTAAGGTTTGCCTGAATCACCCTTGTGGGTTTTCAATCCACTGAGACGCTCATTTTTTCCTAAGCCTCCCTTTCGGGTTTTCAAATTAGTGAGCTATTCTTTTCTTTTTAGGTGAAGTATTTCTTAACTCCATCGGCATTTACAGGATGATTGAACTCTTCACTGCCCATAGTTGTAAGAATCAAAGCACCGCCTGAAAAGGCTCTCTTTACAACATATGGGCCTTCATAATTAGGAATCTATTTTCCCCTAGCATTAGGTTTAAAAGATAGAATCTTCTTGAGCACAAGGTCACCTTCTCTAAACACACGAGGCCTGGCCTTCTTATCAAATGTATTCTTCATTCTCTGTTGATATAACTGACCATGACACAGGGCAGTCAATCTTTCCTCTTCAACTAAATTCAACTGGTCATATCTGGTCTGTGTAATTATATCATACTTGTATTTCCATCATGCATTTCCATCATAAGCATTAGCATTGGGATCATACCTTGGAATCCTCCTTACCCCTCTTTCATTGGGTTTGTTTTGGGAGAGATCACCAAGAACTTTGTAATTATATCATACTTGTATTTTATCATTTCACTAACCAAAATACCAAAAATATGTCTTTGTATTTGCCTAACTCTTTTGTAGGTAGGGCATGATCTCATTGATTCATCAAGATCACATCTAGGGTTTGAGACCCTCATGAACAAAGAGCACAACCAAGAATTGATTCAATAATCGTTATGAACATCATATATGAGTCCCAATGTTCTCTACATGTTATATTGATCGAGCTTGCTTTAAGAGTTTGAGGGTGATTTGCCTTGGAAACCCTAGTTTGACTAGGTATCTTGAGTAACTTCTCCAATAAGCTATCTCACTAATTGATCAAATTTCTCAAGGGGCACATCAAATTTCATCATCTTATGCATATATGATCTACCATGAGCCAAGAAAGCCAAGAGAATTGGAAATTAGCAAGTTGGTTGATGGTGGTTGGTCAGATGAATTCATCTAATCAAAACTGGGTCTCCCTAGACCCTATCTCCTACAATTTTCACCATATGAAAATGATTCCAAGAAAAAACTTACTCTAAATGACATTATAAACAACTTTCATGTTGAGACCTAGAGATAGTTTTGCTTGGAAAATCATTTTCTATGTTGAAACATTATAGGTCATTTTGTCTGAACCCTAATTTGAATGTCAACTTCCCAAGGCCATAACTTGCTCAAATTTTATGAGATGAAATATTTCCAAGTTTCACAATCAAATTCAATGAGTCTACTCAAACTTTTATGTTTTGAGTGGGAGCTAATTCAACTTCTTTGAACATATGATATGAGGCTACATTATAGGTCACTTTTGACCTATACCATTGATCAAGTGATTTTTCCAAACTTCAAAAATGCATAACCCTATCATTTCAAATCCAAAGGACATGAAATTGGTGACTATTTGGAATATATTTGAGAGAGCTACAACTTTTATGAAGACACGTTTCTCATTTGAAGATCCCATAAAAAGTTAAGCAAGGTGGAATATTGAGACATATGGCTTGACACCTAGAAAAAAATTTATATGTCAAATTTTTCCAAACTTCCACCTCAAATTTCTCCAAGTTCCAAGCTCCAAATGAAAAAGTGTTCAACATCAAACTTGTTCCTGTTGATCTCACCTTTCCAAAGAGCTCAAGTTCATTCATTTTGGATAAGAAATGCATAGGCTGCGCATGGCTTAAACAGGCTGATATCATTTGGCATGGATCCAACTTCAAGTAACAATGTTTAATTGCCTTGCATTCTAAGCTTGCTTCAACATATCTAAGCATTCATTTTGGACTTCAAGCTATCATTTCATGGGCCTATGCGCGCCCATGCACCATGCTATCATCATTTTCCAAATTTGGAAGGTTGAAAAGAGTGTGCAAATATCACATGGATTTGGCTATATATATAGCTGCATTTGCTTAGAAATAACACACACATTGCGGTAGCTTTGAATCTCCATTGAAAATCGTTCACTCTCAAAGGATAACCCTGATAAATTCATTTGAGTTTGAGCTTGAATCTCCATTGTTTTGGAATTCAATTCTCCAGGAGTCCATTGCTTCTAAACCATTGCATTCCTCTCCTGCAAGCAAGTGAAGTGAAGCCAAGCACAATTCAGATCAAGATCCGTCGTGTTCAGACCTCAATTAAAGGTAATTTGCAGTAATTTTAAACTATTCGATTCTCTCAATTTATTGCTCAATTCCATCGATTCTTGAGTTGTCTGAAGTCCTACCAATGTAGGCAAGAAGATTGAGTTGCTTTGAGGCCAAATCGAAGCAACTCAGATCATGAACCTCATATTTCAATTCCACACATCTCTTAATATATTTGGAATTGGAGGAATTGGAGGTCATATTCGTGCTCAGTGATGTTTTTTCTTTAAGATCATGTCCTTGTTTTGTATTTTGGTAATGGTTCACCTCAACCAGTCCAGTGGAGCTCACTGGAGAAGACAACCGGAGCTCTGGCTCTAGTGATGATGTGTCTTGAGTCTGGACCATGGGACCCATCTTCCACGTTTTAATCTTAACCGTTCCTTGTGAATACCATGTGTACAACGCTGTTGACTTGGACATATGTGGAACTCGCGTTCTGGATCATCAGAGCTGCCACCTCAATTAATAAGGGAGATCTGATGGCCCACGTATTTTTGGATTTTTTGAATTTCATTTTAATTCCATTTTCTTCAATAATTCATAATAAATTTAATATTGATCCAAAAAATATCGGACTTTCACCAAAAAATTTCAAATTTTTCTCTCTTTCATATTCTGATTTAAAATTATTTTTTGGATCATTATTAATATTTTTCATGAATTAATTGATTTTTCATTTGTTTTTAATTGTTTAAAAATATTTTTAAGTGTCCAAAAATTATGAAGTTTTTTCTCCAAGGTCCTTTGACTTTGTTTGACCTATGATAAATTTCATGGCCATTTATTTGGTGTTTTGATGAGATTTTAGGATTTGGACAAAACATATTTGAATTTAATGCATTATTTTATTATTTTTAATTGAATAAATGCCATTTTAATTGTGTTGACCATTTGTATTGACTTAATTGAGTTTCTTATTTGTTGTTGGGCCTTGGTCAAGGTTGATTTGACTTTGTCAAGTTAATATTATTGGATTTAGGGGATTGATGGAATATACATTCCATCTCCCAAAATGCATGAATAATATTAATTTGGTAAAAAGTCTTCCTTTGACCAATTTGTGATCTCATTCATCCCCTTCCCTCTTCATCTAATTCCCCTTCTTCATCCATTTATTTCCAATTGGCCAATGACATCTCAAAGTCCTAATGCTAGTTGATTGAAAGATTAACATGAGTATGGATGAGATTAGGCCACACCTTTTACATATTATTTGTGTGTGGTATGTTTAATGAGCATAGTTCATAATACTATGTCTCCAACATGCATTAACACCAAAAGTCTATTGCCCGGCCTCAAATAGTTGTGACTTCTACATAAGTCCAATTATGATTGCTTAACATAGCACTAAATTTGTGACACAAAAGGCATAAGCACTCTAGTTAGTGAGATTGTAAGTCTCCCCTCTTCCATGGTATTGTGTGGAAACTTGGCCTTCTTTCCTTCCTTTGGAAGATGTTTTGGTTCAAGGATCCATGCTTGTGGCAAGTGGATTGAGTGTTCTCCAAAGAATGTCTTGAAATCAAAAAGCAAAACAAAACTAACTACTAACTTACTAACTATTAACTTTTAACTTCAAGTCTTTATTTTAATGCAATTTACTTTTAGCACTTTATTCCATTTTGCCATTATACATATCATTCTAATTGTTTAAGTTAATGTAATTTTCACTTTGTCCATTTGGACCATATTGTGTGATATTATTTTGTTTGTATATACCTTGTTTGTTTGTGTGGTCTTTGACCATTAATGTACATAATAACAACAAAAACCCTAAAAGACTTTTGAGTGAACTGTTGGTTTGATCTTGCCCAATTGGACTTAGAATTTAGGTAACATTCCTTTGCTAATGGACTTGGCCAATGCCAATTTGTTGAAGAACCAAGTACTTGCAATTTGAAATTCATCTGATACATCATTCAAGATCTCTCCAGTTCATCTGCAATATTGATCATTGTTAAGATGTTATGTTGAACCTGTAACTTGTGGAATTCATCTGCTACATAGGCTATTTTAAAGAAGATCATGAAATGGATAAGCTTGGATGAGGCCATCTTTATTTGATGCCTTTGCTCTTCAAGATTGATATAATTGTGCATTTGTGTGTTGCTTGATTCTAAAAGTCCAAGGGAATTCTGAGTTTCTATTGACATAATTGTCTATTGTATTGCTACCCATTTGGTCAGATCTTTTCAACTCTAAACTTTTAATTTTTGTTGACAGGGTAGTCTCTTCATCTTCTCCCCATTTCTTTAATTTCAAAATCTCTCCATCCATTTTCAAAACCGTATTTGTGCGAACTATCTTTTCTTCTAAACTTTGACCACTTTTGCAAAAAGATAGAAACTTTGGCCTTATGCCATTGCATTTTCAAACTTCTTTTCTTAAATCAAACTTGTGAATAAACTTAACTATTCTTGACTTAAACTTTCAAAAAGACAAAAAGAACTAACTCATTCAAATCATTTTAGGCCTTTGTGCCTTTCAAACTTAAATGTTGTTAAAATCAATGCATCCATTTTGAAATTTATAGCACGAACTATGAGGTTTTGATCCCTCATTTATATGTTGGTACGTAGACACAAGACCGAAGTTCTTGCCAAACACAAAAATATAATTAATGAATTCTTTTCTCATCCCCTCATTCTATTTTGTTTGTAAACATCACTTTATATAAAATACATATGCACACAAAAAAGGGCTCCCTAGGAGTACCTATGACACTTTGGGTGCTAACACCTTCCCTCTGTGTAACCAACCCACTTACCTGTGATCTCTGATTTTTATGAGTTTTTATTTGAAAACTTCTTACTAATTGGGTTTTGATCTCTAGCTTATCAATAGCTTGATGATCATGAATTTCCCGCTATAGAAATTAAGTGGCGACTCTGCTGGGGAGTAGTCTCCAGTGGCTTTAGCCTACTTTTTGTGTGAATATACTTGTATATATATGATTTTTGTATATATGTATGTGTGATTTGGTGATCTCTGAGTTTTGAGATAAGTTCTAACCCGAACTTGAGTGCAATTAAGATAGGAGGATGGTATAGTCATGTTCGACTTGTGTGGAGTAGTCCTTAATAAGTTGGCTTGAGATCCATCTACTCAGTGGAGACTCCTTTGGATTTGGAAATGTCACACAAGTATTTGTGGTTAGGCATTACTATTTCTAATTGGGTCTGAGAAGATGAGGACCTTAGAACACCTAACCCATCTTGGCCTATTTAGGACGTAGTGTGGAACCTGTTCAGGTGTAGACTTGATAACAGTTGTTACGCGATACTACACTCAGACGAGTTTCTCTTGAGAATATTATGGGTCGATGAGTTAGTCATCTTAACCTGTAATATCCGATAGATGGAATTAAGACTCTGGGAACTTTCTAGAACATGATCTACATGTTTTTATCCTTAGTTCACTCCTTTGGGATGGTTCTTACCCAGACTCCATGCTCGTGACTTGCAACAAACCCTTGATTCTTGGTTGATCCAATCAAGTCTTTTCAATATCAATGGAACTTAGGTGTTGATAAGGTGTAAACCATAATCCACCAAAATGGATGATTGATCTTGACAATGACTTGATTCATCCCTTGACCTTTGTTTGCCTTGTGTGTGATCCCTTACTTTTGATTGTTGCATTCATGCATTTTGTAACACCCTTCTTAATTACCCCAAATATTTAATTAAAACAACAAATATATACATCAGAGTAAAGGTGCAATTAAGGGTGTCACACAAACACTTCACACCATTCACCATAATAACTGTCATGCTCTTTTATTAATTCAAAACATAAAGCATTTGCACAATACGCAGCGGATAGAAATCAAATCAATCATGCAAAACATGTAACACATTACATGTAAAATTATTCAACAAGGTAAAACATCCCGTCCCGATGTTACATCTATCAGAGCATGACCCACTAAGGAGACTACACTAGACTCCAAGCACTAGCTTCTACTCAATCACTGCTCGTTACCTGAAAAATAGTTGTAAGGGTATGTTCCTCAATCGATATAAAAAGCATTATAAAATATCATGTAATGCTAAGTAAATAACACATCAATCACCCTAATCATATCATACATTCAGTAACGGCACATCAACTCAAATATCATACTCAATACCAACACAATTCATACTCATACTCAATGCCAACACAAACACACGTATAATGTTGGAATACATCCATTCATATTATACGCCATACAAACATTATGCAATGAGACTCCATGCATGCGGTACCGACTATTCGTGAACATATAGTTCAACCTCACCGATCAAATCCAGATACGGCTACCAAGCCCACTAGTCCCACTCATTTGAGACCTAGTGACTCACTCACTAATTCCTCACCACGGGAATTAGCTACCACCCCAAGGGCCATGCTATGCACGCTAATTCACCTAGCATGCAAACATCAACAACAGTCCATAATGACTAACTCACTAATTCCTCACCATGGGAATTAGCTACCACCATAAAGGCCACAATATGCATGCTAATTCACCTAGCAATGCAACATCATCAACAACAATCCACAATGGACATATGCTCACACTCTAAGCCATAAAACAGTCCATTCACCAACACATGCATAATATATACATTCACAACATTATGCATATTTTCACACATCATCAGCATATTTATCACATAATCATATCATGTCATGCCAATTAATCAATCACAGTATTAGCACACTCTACTAATACCTATACTACTCAAAACAACGGGAAATGATCCCTACTATATCACACACCGATATAGGCAACCATCAAATAGGTACACAACATTCAAATATTAATTTTTTCACTTTTCACACAGTGTTAACCGGTTAACGCCCTGGGTTAACCGGTTAACGCAACACAGAACAAGCTTTCTGGCAAAACTCAACAGTGTTAACCGGTTAACGCCCTGGGTTAACCGGTTAACGCAAACAGAACAGCAATTTTCACAAATCACAACAGTGTTAACCGGTTAACGCCCTGGGTTAACCGGTTAACGCAAGCAAAACAGCAACACTTCATAATTCACAACAGTGTTAACCGGTTAACACCCTGGGTTAACCGGTTAACGCAAGACAGAAAGCTGTTCCTGCGCTAACACAAAGCAGAATGCAGAATTCTCCGCATTTTCCGCCGTTGGAGGACTTCCGGACCTCCGATTCCAATTCCGTAAAAAGCTACGTTTTCGGAAAATCACTACCCATCCAATTACAGATTCAATTTCAGTTTTAACACAACTTATCCATCACAATTTTTCAGCATTCAACATCCCAATTAGGGTCAAATCAATGGTTCATCACTATCCATTACATGTTAACCCATAATACCCATTAAACGACGATAAACCCCCCTTACCTGAGTTAATCCGGCAATCCTTTAGCCTCAAGCTCTTCTCTTCTCCAACCTTCTTCCTCTTGCTCTGCCTCTTTGCCCTTTTCCTCTTTTCAGCCGCTTCTCTGCTTTTCACGTGAAACCCTTTCTTTACCAAATGGGACTTTTTTTCTTATTTCCAACATATATATATTTTCCAATAATTATTATTCCAATAATAATAATAATTCCAATAATATTCCAATTATTTAATTAAATTAATAAATATACTATTAACTTAAATTAAATAATTATCTTATTTTTATCGGGGTGTTACACATTTCATGCGCATCATAACATTCATCACACAAAATTTCAAGGAACTAAGATGTCATTTGCAAAAAAATTCAAACCATGGATTGTGGACGAAGGAACACTAAGAAGTACAGTTTCAGATGTCCCGACTTGAAAGAGTTAAGGAAGCTAGCATCTTTTGTATTAGATCCCTTGGACTTCAAACAACGTCGTGGGAAGCTTCTGTCCATTTTGTCTGCTGATGTAGTTGAAGGACTCTTGAGTGTATTGTTGCAATTCTATGATCCTCTCTACCATTGTTTCACTTTCCCAGATTTTCAGCTTGTGTCTACCTTGGAGGAGTATTCTTATCTTTTGGGGATACCTGTTTCTAGTAGAGTGCCTTTTAGTGGATTGGAGGAGATTCCCCGATCTAGTATTATTGCTGAAGCTCTTCACTTGAAGAAGTCTAAGATAGAGGCTCATTGGGTGAAGAAAGGAGGGTTATTTGGGTTGCCATATGTTTTCCTTTTCAAGGAAGCTACCACTTTTGCTCAAGCTGGTAGTGTGGATGATTTTGAAGCTATCTTTGTGTTGCTCATCTATGGATTAGCTTTGTTCCCTAACATTGATGGTTTTATTGATGTTAACACCATTAGACTTTTCTTGATTGGGAATCATGTGCCTACTTTGTTGGGTGATATGTATTTCTCTTTACATCTAAGAAATTCTAAGGGTGGTGGAATGATTGACTGTTGCATTCCTCTTCTGTATAAGTGGTTTATTTCACACTTTCCTCAGACGCCTGATTTTGTGGAGAACAAACAATGTCTAAGGTGGTCTCAAAGACTTATGTCTCTCACTAATGATGATATAGTTTGGTATGATCCGTCCTTAAGCAGTTTGGAGATTATTGATAGTTATGGTGAATTCTCTAATGTGCCTCTCATTGGTACACAAGGAGGAATTAGCTACAACCTTGCTTTGGCTTGTCGTCAACTTGGGTTCCCCTTGAAAGACAAACCTAATAACATGTTGTTAGAAGGTCTTTTCTATCAAGAGGGTAAAGATTCCCAACATTTGAAGCAGAAGATTGTGCATGCTTGGCATAATGTTCATAGGAAAGAAAGATCCGAGCTTGGTCCATGCAATTGTGTAGCTTTGGAAGCTTACACTCTTTGGGTGAAGAAGAGAGCTATGGAGTTGAAGATGCCTTATCCTTATGAAAGACCTATGTCTATGGTTGTGTTTGAGCCATTAACTCTCCCTAACCAAGATGTAGAGGAGTTGGAAGACGCGCTCGCCAAGATGAAGCAAGAGAAGCATATGTGGGAAGAGCGTTTCCATGCTTTGAATAAGAAGCATGAAGAGTTGCAGTTGGAGTCTAAGGACAAAGATGCACTAATTGAGCTACTTGAAGACCGAGTGACGAAGAGATAGAGAGAGCCAGAGGTTTCATCTTCTAGCATGCCTCAGCCTTCCGTTGCTTGGAAGAAGATTGTTGACCAGCTTGTCCTCGAGAAGACTCAGCTAAACGCTTCTTTTGAAACCGAGATCCGTCGCATTCGAAGGAAGTACGCACCTTCAGCCAGGTCTTCTGATGTTGTTGTTAGGGATCCTTAGGATGACTAGTCTCCTTTTCTCTTGTATCTTTTATTTTGGTTTCTGAAATTATACTCAGTGTAATCCTTCCAATTTATAAAAAGAGATTTTTGGTCATATCAAATTATTGCAATTTAAATATTATATATTTGTAAATGATATAGTAAGTTCCTTGGAAAATAAAAATAATCAAGCATTGCATTTCATGCATCATTTGCATAAGCAGGTTTTTGCCAGGTGTCTGATTGGTGTTCTTCTGTGCTTTAGCCAAGCTGACTCACCGGTACAACACCAGAGCTAATCATCCAAGAAATATGGAACATCTTGAACAAGAGAACCAAGATTTGAAAGAGGATATTGCCCGACTGACTACCATGATGGAGTCAGTCCTTGCTGCTCAAAGCCAAGCTTCTCCAACGCCTGCAACTCCTCCCGCGAGGACTGTCATTTCTGAAGTGGTTACCTCTACCGTGCCTGCTGCCACCGCCCACTTCGCGCCAAACTTGCCTACCGGATTCCCGTGGGGAATGCCGCCTAATTTTGTGCCAGAAGGTTTCGCTCCTACTTTTGCTTCCATGCCGACATCTAGCCCGGTCATGTCTGTGCCACCTCCAATTATGCACACTTTGCCTCGCGTAGAGGAAACCATCTATCATTCTAAGCCATCTGAGGGCCCGGACGTCTATGAGAAGATGGATGAGATGAAGGACTAATTCCTTGAGCTGCGCAAGGAATTGAAAACGATGAGAGGCAAAGATCTATTTCGGAAGAGTGCTGCTGAATTGTGCTTAGTGCCCAATGTGAAAATCCTAGTAAAATTCAAAGTGCTTGACTTTGAGAAGTATAAGGGAAACTCTTATCCGCTCAGTCATCTTGTGATGTATGCCCGCAAGATGTCAACTCAAACAGATAATGATCAATTACTGATTCACTACATCCAGGATAACTTGATAGGTGTTGCACTCCGTTGGTGTATGGGGTTGGATAGTGCAAGCATCCGCATTTTCAATGACCTAGGTGAGGCTTTTGTGAAATAATATAAGTACAATGTGGATATGGCACCAGATAGGGACCAACCGAGGTCCATGTCTCAGAAATACAAGAAGATATTCAAAGAGTATGCGCAACGATGGAGAGAGTTGGCTGCCCAGATCACTCCTCCTTTGGAGGAGAAAGCGATGAAAAAAATCTTTGTGAAAACCCTGAGTTCATTTTATTATGAACGCATGATCGCCAGTGCCCCCAGTGATTTTACCAAAATGGTAAATATGGGGATGAGACTTGAAGAAGGGGTTCGTGAAGGACGATTGTCAAAAGAGGAGACGTCGACAAGCAAGAAGTATGGGACTAGTTTCAGTAAGAGGAAGGATAATGAGACCAACGCAATTTCTAGTGGGAGGCAGAGGAGGCCTCAAGCAAGAAGAAATCCACCACCCCGTCAACATCATTATCACCAAGTATCATCCATTATTCCAATATTCTCTAATCAGCAAACAACACCAATTCAACAACAACATCAAAATCAACGTCAACCACCACAACCGCAACAAAGAATGAACACCTACAACAACAACAATTCCAACAACAATCATCACCAGCAACAAAATTTCGAGAGGAAGAAGGTCTGTTTTGACCCGATTCCTATGTCATACGCAGAATTGTACCCATCATTAGTCCTCAAAAATTTGATTCAACCGAGGAACCCACCGCAGATCCCAGAACCACTTCCTTGGTGGTATAAACCCTAGCTTCGTTGTGCTTTTCACCAGGGTGCACCTGGGCATGACATTGAAAACTGTTATCCGTTGAAGTATGAGGTGCAACAGCTTATGAAGAGTGGCATGGTGTCTTTTGAGGACCGTGCGCCAAATGTGAAAGCTAACCCTTTTCCCGCTCATTGGAATTCTTTAGTGAACATGGTGGACGACTGTCCTAGTGAATTCAAGGTTTTTGATGTCTGGTTTATCTGAAGATCTTTGGTGCAAATGTATAAAGATATCTGTTTGGTGAGTGACTGTGAACATGATCACGATGGTTGTGATATTTGTAGCGTGAATCCAAGGGGGTGTGTTGTAGTGAAAATGGACATCCAACGTCTGATGGATGAAGGCATGATCCAGATTGTTCAATCCCGTCATGTAGATGACGATGTCAATGTCATAGTGCCCGTTTTCAAGCAACCAGAGAGATTGGTGATTCAGTATGATAGCAGCAGTAACAAGAACTTCAGCAATAAATTAGTTTCGCCGTTGGTAATACGGTTAGCGGGCCCAGTCCCGTATGCATCTGATAAGGCTGTACCATATCAATACAATGTTACGATGATAGATAATGGTCAAGAGGTACCGTTACCTACGACCAGTTCAGTGGTGAGCATTGCAGATGTTACGAAGGTGACCCGCAATGGTCGAGTTTTTGGACCGGTGTTCCCGGAGAATAAAGAAGAGCTGAGTATTGGTAAGAAGGTGGAGGTGCCTAATGTAGATCCAGTGGGCTGTTCAAGAGATAAGTCTGGTGAATCCAGCAATTTGAAATCCAATAGTGATGATGATGAGGTACTCCGACTGATTAAGAGGAGTGAATTTAATGTGGTTGAGCAGTTGCTCCAGACCCCCTCAAAGATTTCCGTGCTGTCTCTGCTTTTGAATTCTGAAGCGCACAGAGAAGCACTCCAAAGAGTCCTTGAACAAGAGTATGTAGAGCAAGATGTTACAGTGGATCAATTTGATCATATAGTGGCTAACATCACTTCATGCAATAATCTGAGCTTTTGCGATGAAGAACTCCCTGAGGAGGGAAGAAATCACAATCTGGCTTTGCATATTTCGATGAATTATAAGGAAGATGCTTTGTCAAATGTGCTAGTTGACACTGGGTCGTCACTCAATGTGCTTCCAAAGTCAACATTATCAAAGTTATCTTACCAAGGAGCTCCCATGAGATATAATGGAGTAATTGTCAAAGCCTTTGATGGCTCGCGCAAGACATTTATTGGAGAAGTGGACCTTCCAGTCAAGATAGGTCTGAGTGATTTTCAGATTACTTTCTAGGTAATGGATATTCACCCGGCCTACACCTGTTTATTAGGAAGGCCATGGATTCATGAAGCAGGAGGTGTTACTTCCACTCTACATCAGAAGCTCAAATTTGTGAAGAATGGCAAGTTGGTGATTATGGAGGTGAGAAAGCACTGTTGGTTAGCCATCTCTCATGTTTCTCGTATGTGGAAGCTGAGGATGAGGTTGGAAATCCGTTCCAAGCCTTATCTATTGCTGCTGAGAAGAGAGTTGGGGCACCTATGTCCTCTCTGAGAGATACTCAGAAGATTATTGAAGAAGGTCCTGTTGATCAGTGGAGGCGTGTGGTAGAGGTCGCCGACAAAAAGGGAAGAACTGGTTTGGGGTTCCAGAAAGGCTCGTCAATCGTTAGACCTGAATAGATGCAACTCAGCTTCGGTAGCGGAGGGTTCATTCATGGGAATGAATAACACTTAGCTGTTGTGCTAGAGGACAATGAAGAGAAAGGCTGCACCAAGTTTGTAATGCATGGAAAGACATGCAAAAATTGGACTGCTGTTAATATTCCTATTATTTTGCATCGATCTAAGTAATTGCTTTTAAAATCCTTATCCTATGCCTAAGGGATAAGTGAACATTGTTTGGGCATTTTAAATTGATCATTAATAAAATTAATACTATTCATCCACAACTTTGATGTTTATTTTTACTTTTTTTCTTTATTCTGAAAATGGTAATCACAAAAAACATAAATAAACAATTTAATTATCCATCTGCATAATATTTGGTCACAAATTCACTTCTCTAAAATCAAAATATCAAATCATTATGCAGGTTGGTTCCTAACCCCATTGAATATAATGATCCTTCTCCTTCTCCATATTTTGATTTCCCTGTGTTTGAGACCGAGGAGGAAAGTGATGTGGAGGTGAGTGAGGAATTGTCTCGTCTTCTTGAGCAAGATGAGAAGATTATTCAACCGTTTAAAGAGCAGATTGAGCTAGTCAACTTGGGTTCCGAAGATAATGTGAAGGAAGTCAAGATTGGGTCTCGACTGTGGCCAGATGCTAAGAAAGGGTTGATTGATCTTCTTCCAGAATATTCAGATGTGTTTGCTTGGTCCTATCAAGACATGCCTGGGTTGGATTCTGATATTGTGGAGCATAGATTGCCATTGAAGCCAAAATGCCCTCCAGTCAAGCAGAAGTTGAGAAGAACACATCCTGATATGGCTGTAAAGATCAAAGAGGAAGTTCAGAAGCAGATTGATGTCGGTTTCCTTGTGACTGCTGAGTATCCGCAATGGGTGGCCAATATTGTGCCTGTGCCGAAGAAAGATGGAAAAGTCTGCATGTGTGTCGACTACAGAGATTTGAATAAAGCTAGTCTGAAAGATGATTTCTCTCTGCCACACATTGATATGTTGGTAGACAATACTGCTAAATTCAAAGTCTTTTTGTTTATGGATGGATTTTCCGGATATAATCAGATTAAGATGGCACCCAAGGATATGGAGAAGACCACATTCATTACACCATGGGGAACATTCTATTATAGAGTGATGCCTTTCGGTTTAAAGAATGCTGGTGCAACTTACCAGAGAGCAATGACTACTCTTTTTCATGATATGATGCATAAAGAGATTGAAGTATATGTCGATGACATGATTTCTAAATCAATTGACGAAGAGGAACATGTTGAGCATTTATTGAAGCTATTCCAGCATTTGAGGAAGTATAAACTCCGCTTGAATCCCAATAAGTGTACTTTCGGTGTTCGTTCTGGTAAGTTGTTGGGCTTTATTGTCAGCGAGAAGGGTATTGAAGTTGATCCTGCCAAGGTCAAAGAAATACAAGAGATGCCTGCGCCCAAAACTGAGAAGCAAGTCAAAGGTTTTCTCGACCGCTTAAATTATATTTCCAAATTCATTTCCCACATGACTGCCACATGTGCGCCTATATTCAAGCTTCTTCGGAAAGATCAGTCTTGTGATTAGACCGAAGACTGCCAGAAAGCTTTTGACAGTATCAAAGAATAGTTTCTTGAGCTCCCAATTTTATCTCCACCTGTTGAAGGAAGACCGTTGATCATGTATTTGAATATGCTCGAAGATAGCATGGGTTGTGTTCTAGGTCAACAAGATGATACTGGGAAGAAAGAATTTTCAATTTACTACCTCAGTAAGAAGTTCACCGACTGTGAGACTCGGTATTCAATGCTTGAGAAGACTTGTTGCGCATTGGCTTGGGCTGCTAAGCGTCTGCGTCAGTATATGTTGAATCATACCACTTGGTTGGTATCCAAAATGGATCCAATCAAGTATATATTTGAGAAGCCTGCTTTAACTGGGAGGATTGCTCGTTGGCAGATGTTGTTATCAGAGTATGATATCGAATACCGATCTCAGAAAGCGATCAAAGGTAGTATCTTGGCTGACCATTTCGCTCACCAACCAATTGAAGATTATCCGTGAGTGCAGTATGATTTTCCTAATGAAGAGATTTTGTACTTAAAAATGAAATATTGTGATGAACCATTGCTTGAAGAAGGGCCATAACCTGGTTTCCGTTGGGGCATGGTATTCGATGCAGCTGTTAATCAATATGGAAATGGCATTGGGGTAGTGATTATTACTCCTCAAGGCATGCATATACCATTTACAGCTAGATTGACTTTCAAGTATACAAATAACATGGAAGAATATGAAGCTTGCGTTATGGGGCTTGAAGAGGTCATGAATCTCAGAATCAAGTATTTGGATGTCTTCGGTGATTCGACTTTGGTCGTGAATCAAATCAAAGGAGAATGGGAGACAAATCAACCCGGTTTGATACCATATAGAGATTATGCAAGAAGGATTTCAACTTTCTTTATAAAGGTTGAGTTTCATCATATCCCTCGAGATGAAAACCGGATGGCAGATGCTCTTGCAATGTTGGCATCAATGATTGTAGTGAAATATTGGAATGAAGTTCCCAAATTTTCTGTGATGCATCTTGATAGGCCAGCTCATGTGTTTGTTATTGAAGAGATCAAAGACGAGAAGCCGTGGTATTACGACATAAAATGTTTCCTCCAAAGTCAGATTTACCCGTCTGGGGCATCTTTGAAAGATAAGAAGACTTTGAGAAGGTTAGCCGTCAATTTTTACTTGAATGGTGATATACTGTACAAGAGAGACTTCGACATGGTTTTGCTCAGATGCGTGGATAGACACGAAGCAGACTTGTTGATGACCGAAGTGCATGAAGGTTCCTTTGGTACTCATTCCAATGGACATGCAATGGCAAAAAAGATGTTGTGAGCATGTTACTATTGGCGGACAATGGAATCTATTGCAGATTTGTGAAGAAATCCCACAAGTGTCAAATCTATTCTGATAAAATTCATGTTCCGCCGACACTATTGAATGTTATCTCTTCCCCATGGCCTTTCTCCATGTGGGGAATTGATATGATTGAGCCCAAAGCTTCGAATGGACATCGTTTCATTTTAGTGGCAATTGATTATTTCACAAAATGGGTTGAAGCGGCATCGTATGCAAATGTAACCAAGCAAGTTGTTGTAAGGTTTATCAAGAATCAGATCATATGCCGTTATGGTGTGCCAAGTGTAAGACCCCAATTTTGGGCCCTAAGATCCCTCATGGCCCATATCATTCATATCATGACCTCAAGGATCATTGCATGCCTTTGCTTCCCTCCTAGTGGGTTGGTTGCCTTGTGGGTTGTTTCTTGATCACCAAGCATACTTTGCATTTGTATATCTTTGCTTTCATATGTTTATCATTCAAAAAGTACAAAAATATTGTCAGTCTAACCTTGTTGCTTGCAGTTGAAGCAATCATCAGCAATTAGGTCAAAGATGGTCAACAGTCAGTCAAAGCAATGGATGGTGGCCATTCTTGCAGAATTTGGGCATCATGAACAATAATCAAGAGTTCATACATCTTGGGATATCATTTGAAGTCAAGGTCTCAAGGAATTAGGGTTTGGAATTCATCAGAAGAGGTTCAGTCATCCAAAACCCTAGAAAAGTCAAACTTGGTCAACAGTTGATTTAATCAGTGATTTGATGGATAGAATTGATTTGAAGAAGTTCATTCATGCTTGTATAAGCCTCATATATCATGTCAACCTCATCATGGAAGAAAATCAAGTCAAATCAGAAATTTTCCATAAATAGAAAGTGGACCTGTAATTTCAACTGCCAAAAATGGAAACTTCTTGATCCTCAACTTACATCATGATACAAGCTCCAAATGAATTTTTGCCCAACATGAAAGTTGAAGATCTTGTTCTCCCATTTTCAAAAAGTCCAAGAACACTCAAATCCCATGTGTGGTTGTCAAGATATGATCAAATCATTTTCACCAATTTCTGAACTTCAACAAGCCATATCTCTCAAACCATAAGGCCAAATTTGGTGGGGTTTTTTCCTACAAACCACATTTTTCATCCTCTTTCCAAAAATATAAATTTCATTCATCAAAACCCTACCATTCAAAATGGCATTTTTGGACCTTTTTCATTTAAATTCAAAGTTTGACCAAACTTTGACTTTTTGATTCTTTGACTTTTTCTTGATTTGGCCAATTGGGAAATGTTCCATATATCATTTGTGATTTGCTCCAAGCTTAAAATCATAACCATACCACCATTACACCATCATTTTGACCAAAATGCAAAAACTTGAAAAAATGGCAATTGGCTTCACATAACCACTCCAAGCTAGCAATTCTGGTACAGACCAAAAACATCATAAGCAAAGGTCAGTAGCAGCCTGTTGTGAGGCCCATTTCGACCAAACTCACACCTCCATTTTACACTTATTCAAAGTTGGCAAATTGTACAATTGGTTTCAATAAGCAAGGACATGTTAACAATTGATGTGCAGACCACAAACAGCAATTTAGTTGGTCATTTGCTGTCTGTACCAAGGCCCATTTGAGCAGCCTACACCCTCCAACATTCACTTATTTCACAATTAGCAAAAATGCAAAACACTTCATTTAGCATAAACAAGTTTACCATTTGATTAAGCCTTGCAAAACAGAAGTATAAAGCAATATTTCTGCTCATTTGTAAACCCTAGACACAGCAGCCACAACGGAAATTCCATACTCTCACATTTTGCACTTTTGCATTTTTGAGATTTTTCTGCACAAAACACAAAAAAAACCTTGAACATCTTTGGTTCCCTCATCATCCAACCAACCTTTGGAAACTTTTTGAATCCTTAATCACCAATTGGAGCTTCATTTTCTCACTCTGTTTTCACCAAGCTCAGTTATGGCAGTTGTGAATTCGAGCTGGATTTGAGCTGGTTGAGTCAAGCTGCTTCAAGCAATCATCAATACAAACCACGACCTGAACCTGTTCGAGCATAACAGCACCAATCCATCACTATTTCCAGTTTTTCTTCCAAAACAAGTAAGCAATCGACTCCCATTATTTGCCTTGCTTTGCTATGTTTCTGAAAGGCCTTTCCATGCTGAACACGTTGCAAGTTGAATCCCTTGAAATGGTTGATTATGTTGAGAGAAATCTAGATTTCATTTTTCATGCATGAACTTGTTTTGCTCGATTCTTGGTTGTGGATGCGTTTTAATGATTATGTGTGATGGATTTGTGCTGCCTGGTGTTTACTAAAGCTGTTGACATGCTTGTTTGTTGTTTCTGGGATTTTTGTTCTTGATCGATTTTGCATGATGATGATGAATACTGTTGCTGTTTTGAAACCCTTTACTTTTTCCAGAAATCCAGCTCATGTATGTTGTTTGCTGTCTGTATAAAAGCATCATGAGTGTGTGTTGCCATGTGGTTTCCATGTTTTTGTTTGATTTCGACATGATGATGAAACTGAAGGATGAAATACTGCTGCTGTTTTGAACCCTAAACCCTGCCAAGAAATCCTCATGAAATGTGTTTTGTTTGCTGATGTTATGATGCTACATAAGTACTGATGCTATGTCATTGTGTGTTTTTGCTCAAATTTTGTTTAATGATGACCACATGATGCTGCTAAACCTTGCTGCTGCTTCTAAAACTTTAAGCTGCCCAAAAAACTTGCTTGGTCTTACTGTTGTCTGTTTGCTGTGTGAACATCACCATGAATGCCATGCTGTTTGTCTGTTGGTGTTTGAATGTTGTTTGGATGTTGGTAATAATACAATGAACATGCCCTGCTGTTTGAACCTGCCCGGTCCAGTTTTTTCCCATGAGTTTGCTTGTTCTAATGTTGGTTGTTGTTGCTTAATGATAAATGTTCATGGCCATGCTCGATTGTTTGATGCTGGATGTTTTTGTTCATGTCAATGGATGATGTTGTTTGAAAATGAATGCTGTTTGCTTGCATTGTTGGCCATGCTGTTAGAAACCCTAAGGGTTTATGTGAAAACCCAGAATTTTGTTCATTGGCCAGCGTGTACTGTTCCATTGGCTGAGAGCCAATAGGAACATTTCCTTTCCTCTGCTCAAAACGCAGAGTTTAGTTTAATGAGCCCGATATTACAAGAATGCCACGGTTGACCTTGGTTTGACCCCATATGCCATGCTTATTTGCTCATATTTCATCCAAATGTTCATCAACTTCAACAATTCTTTTTTTAATTCATTTCAACTCCAAAAATTGTGGGATTTTTTGCATTAAACTCATGAATGTGTCCTCTATTTTATTGTGAATTTTAATTGATTTTCCATTGGCTGGATTTTTAATGATAATTATTTTCCCAACATGTATGCATAAATGATATCTCTTACCATTTCAATTGTGAAATTGTCATGTTGCATCCAATGCCCTTGAAATTTTTTGTGGTGAAACTAGACACATTGACCTTCATTTCCATATAAAGTTTGTGCATTTATCATTTGTGGATTGAGAGTTATGATTTTCTGAAGTTATGTGTCACATTTGGTGTCATACCATGATCATGCATTTTCCCTAATTTTGTTGACATGCCTCCTTGCATCCAAATGACTTCAAATTTTGCATGAATCATCTATCACATGTCTAGTTTGTGTATGAATTTTCTTGGAATTAATCTTGCTGTTTTCCATTTGATTGTGAATTTTCTTCCATGCTTAGTCACTTGTTGACTTTTTGTGCTATACATTGCCAAATCTTTTGTGAAATTCTCAAATCTTATTGTATGACCATGAAATTTCATATGTGATAACTAGACACCTTGAGCTTTGCATTGGTGTTAATCTCATTCATTTATCATCTGTTTTCAATTTGATATGATTTTTTGAAGTTGACCCATGTTTGTTGACCTTCATTGTGCATGCTTGAATTTGGTTTGACTTCATGATTTTACTTGACTGCCTTCCTCTCATCCAAATGCCATGAAATTTCACATGCTTACCATGTTAGATGTTAGGATTGAGTGTGATTTATTTCATAATTTTTGAGATTATTTGAGTTGACTTTTGAATAAGGTCTTGCTGTTGACCTTTTGCATGCTTCCTTTGCTATGCTTTGCATCCCTTTGTGTGTGAAATGACCATGGTGCATGATTTGTTTGTGAATCCAATTGAGAATGCTTCTTGAATGTTTATACTTGGTTTGGGTTGACTTTTCCTTGCTGCCTTGACTTTTTCTTTCCTTTTTGACCCTAGGCTAGTCCTAGTGGTCTTCTAAGCTTATGTTGAGTTCATCTGTTTCAGGTTAAGCACCAATGCCTTGAGGATCACTCAAATGTGTTTTAGTTTGATTGTCTAATGTGCTAACACTTGTTTTGTAGGTTGACTCATGTAACTTGAGTCTTTGTGCCTTGCACAATTGGTCCCTCTGTGGTTGACTATTGGGTTATTTCCTTTTGATTTTGACTGTTGAGCTGTTTACTAATTGGTTTGACTTTTGCAGGTACTTTAGTTGCTTAAGTTCTTTGAACTTGCTTGCTTTGCTATTTAGCATTTGCTTTGAGGTATAAACCTTTCTTCTTCATGTAGTCTGGAGACCCGGTCTGTTATTTGACCGGGCAAACTGTCTGAAGTCCTCCTTAAGAGGCAATGCCTGTGTTTGTTTATATTTGTCCCAAGCAGGAAAAGTCCTTCAAGTAAGGCAATTGGTGGAAGGTAGGGATAAGTAATCTATCCCCCACTATTCAGTGTGTCCTCTCTTTGCTCCCATTACATGGTTGAAGCATTGGGATAAAAACCCAAGATCTAATCGAGTCAATAAGGGGAAAGAGTTCCATCTTTCTGAACTCCCCCACTTTCTATTATTTGATGCTCTCTCTGATCTGAGATAGAAGCAATGAGGCACACCCCTCATCTCCTATTCATCTGCTTCACCTTAGCCTCTCAATGGCAAGGTTAAGAGCGACCTTTACCCATTACAGTGGACTTTCAAAGTCAAACCCTCTTGTGTGAGCCCCCCATTGTTTGGCTATAGAGTGTGCTGTCTGATATTCATTGATTGATTGATTGCTTCATATGCACTTGTTTGCTTGTATGTTATGCATTTATCATCATCAATTGCCATTAGTACATGATCATCTCATTTGCTTTTGTGATGCTATCATTGTTGTTTGCCCATTGAGGACAATTGTAAGTCCATTGCTTTGGCATTTGCTCCTATGATATGGAAGGATAGAGTGTAAGACCTCATTGGTCACTCATATCTTCTGTTTGATTTGTTTGTATGTGAGGATACAGTTATAAGTCCCTGTAAGTTGGCATCTGTTATCCTGTGATCATAATTTGATCTGTTTGATGTTGTATGTGAGGTTGCAGTTATAAGTCCCTGTAAGTTGGCATCTGCTTTCCTGTGATCATAGTTTGTTTTATCTGTTTGTGTGAGAGGTTGCAATTATAAGTCCCTGTAAGTTGGCATTTGCATTCCTGTGATCACATTGTTGCTTTTGTTCTTGTATGTGAGGATCCATTGTAAGTCCCTGTAATGTGGCATTGGTTTTCCTATGAGCATCTGTGGAGTTAACCTAAGTCCAGACCGATTGGCAGTTAACTTCCATGTTTCATCTTTGTTTTCTTTTGAGGAGATTAGTGTAAGACCATTGAGTGGCCTCTGATATCCCGTTTTGTTTTAGGAGATTGGTATAAGACCAGTGATTGGCATTCGATATCCGCTTTTGCTTCCTTTGTTTGTTTTCTATTATCCATTGCTATTCCAAAGGACACACTTGAATCATCTCCCATATGATTTCAAGAAGTGAATCTTCTAAGAAGTTTTACAATCCATTTCCATCCATTCATCATTCATTATGTCCTAGACTTTTCACACTATACCTTTTAAACTTGACATAAGTGTTGTGCAAACATCTTCATGTTTTTTCTAATTAAAAACCTGGACTCAAGTCCTTGACTTTTTTCAAACTCCATTTTCATAATACTTCTTTGAATTAATCTTAATCATACTTTGACTCCATTTTCATAATCACAATCAATTAACTTCACTCATTCACTTGTTTTGGCTCTGTCCATTATTAATCTTTTCATGCATTAGCCATAGGTTTCAATTATCTTTGTGGTTGATGTAAATCTTACCTATCCTTAGTGAGTCGACAGTAAGACTTCCGTACTTAAAACAGGGCTAACCCCTCTTGTACGTCGAAGCTATCCTCGCATGGTGGATGTTGTTCCTTGGTCGAGTGTTCTCCCATTGATAATGAAAAGCCTCAGTGCTTGTGTTTAAAACTGAATCCACCAACTTTTGGAAATCTTTTAGCCGAACTACGGCGTTTTGATCCTTACCTTTGATGGAAGGTACGTAGGCAGCGGGTTCATCCGTTCAAACCCAATAATTAACTTGTATATTCTTTTCTCATCATCCCAATCATGTTTGCACAATCTTTATGTCATAACAAATAACAATTTAGCATAACAAGTGTGAAAAGGGCTCCCTAGGAGTACCTAGGACGTAGTGGGTGCCTAACACCTTCCCATTGCGTAATTTACCCCTTACCCAGAATCTCTGATCTTTTTATTAGTTTTCTACGTGTAAAACTTCTTAGGCTTTTGTTCGCTTTTTAGCCAATCCTTTGGATAAATAAAAGTGCGGTGGCGACTCGAAATTTCATTGTATCTCTTGCTTATGGTTTAACCGATAGATCATATAGCGACGAATACACCGCTACAGAAAAGTGGCGACTCTGCTGGGGATAGGGTAACCAGAATCCCTGGTGGTATTGCCTACTTTTCACCCTTGTTGTGCTATATTATTATTTGTCAGTTGACATATTTTTGTACAATTCGGGATCACTGTATTGATTGTAATGTGTGAATTGCTTGATATACATGTGCTGTTTGCTTTGGTGATCTGTGAGATGAGTTCTATACCCGAACTCGAGTGCTCTCTAGGATAGGAGAATGGCATAGTCTTGTCGACTGGTGTGGAGTAGTCCTTAGCCAGTTGACTTGTGAGCCCATTCACTTGGTGGAGGTCATGTTGAACTAATAATGTCACACAAGTTATTTGTGGTTAGGCATTATTCTTTCAATCATGTTCCGCAGAAGCCAAGGACCTTAGTTTACCAAACCCATCTTGGCCTATTTTTAGGACCGTAGTGCGGAGGTCGTTCAGATGTCAGTTCTGATGCGATTGTTACGCGATACTACACTCATAAGAGTTTCTCTTGAGAATATTCTTGGAATACGAGTATTCGTTCCTCCGATAATATTCGAAAGATGGAACGATGATTGTGGGAACCTCTGGTAGAACATGTCTGGCAGGTTTAAACCCTAGTACACTCCCTTTGGGTGGTTCTTAACCGAGACTCCATGCTCGTGACTCTCAACAAACCCGTGATTCGTGGTTGAGTCGTTCAAACATTGTTAATATCAATGGATCCCGGATCAGGTGTAAAACCTAAAATCCATCAAAGCGGCTGGTTGATATTAAGAATGTCTGAACCGGTTCACGTACCGTTAATATCAATGGAACTTGGGTGTCGATGAGGTGAAAACCTAAATCCACCAAAATGGATGATTGATATTAGGGATACATAGAGCTTTCCCACGACCTTTGTTTGGCGTGCCTTGCTTGATCCTTGAGTGTGATTGTTGCATTCATTCACGCATTCATCCGCATTCATGTCATCAGAAAAAAAGAAAATTTTCAAGGAACTCAAAGGAGTTTATTTGCAAAAATTTTCAAAACATGAAAAAACCGGGAAAATTTTTTCACCTGATATATCTGATGAGATATTCTCATGTATGATCAAAATGCTCAAGATTTCAAAGTTTGCAAATAAAACCCTCGGGTTCCTTTGATATAAAAAACAAGCATATGCACAAACACTTCATGCATCATTTGCATAAGCAGGTGTTTTGTTCCGGTCTCCCGTCCAGTGGTCCGACCCTGCGATCTTCATTTATTTTGAAGACGCACTTTGCCGGTATTATACCAGAGCTATCTCTGCCAGATTGATGGATCAGATTGAACAAGAGAATTGTGGACTCCGAGGAGGATTTTGCCAGCCTAAGTGCTTTTGATGGATTTATTCCTGTGAATGGATTTATTCCTGGTTAACCAATCCCGGGCTGGCATTGGCTACTGTTCTGGGGCACTTAATGAGCATGGTTTATTCAAGTGGAGGATTCATCCATGCTCATCAACCTGAAGAAGCTGCCGCTATCTTGGAAGTATATGCAGAAGATCTGAACAGTTTCATCATTCCTGGTGGTGTCTGCCACGATTGGGTCGCTGTGGATGTTCCTACGGTCATTCATAAGTCAGCGTGATTTGTTCATTTTGTTTAAAACCCTTCTCCCATGCCAAAAGGAGAAGTGATGACATTGTTGGCAAAGCATATATACAATGATGTTTTCATTCAATTAATGCATTGTCAAACATTTGTTTTTCCATTTGTTTTCACTTTTTGCTTTTTTGCATGAAATCAGTGATCACAAAAAACCCATGAAAAACAAAAACAGCTTTTTCATCTGCATAAATGATTTGCTTGTTTAAAATTCAAAAGCTTTTCATTATCCAGAATCATTATGCAGGGATTTCTAAACCCATTGAACATAATGATCTAACGCCATCTCCCAATCTTGAAGTCCTTGTATCTGAGGCCGAGGAAGATGATGTTGAAGGGGATTCCTGACGAGATTACCCGCCTTCTTGAGCACCTAAAGAAGCTCATTCAGCTATATCTTGAGAATCAGCAAACCAGTCAAACTGGGGATTATAAAAAAAAAAAAAAAAAAAAAAAAAAAAAAAAAGGAGAAAAAAGGAGGGTGAAAAAAAAAAAAAAAAATCAGGAAAATTTTTCAAATTTTTTCAAAAGAAAAAAGAAAAAATATACCCTCAAAGTCCCTAGTTGACTGATGCTGAATGGATTCAGAGTCGTTATGACCAGTTGAATTTGATCAAAGAGAAAAGCGTTTAACTGCCATGTACCATGGTCAGTTATATCAACAGAGAATGAAGAAAGCATTCGACAAGAAGGTCAAGCATCGTGTGTTCCGAGAAGGTGACCTCGTGCTCAAGAAAGTTTTGTCTTTCGCGCCCGATTCCAGGGGCAAGTGGACTCCAAACTACGAGGGTCCATATGTTGTTAAGAGAGCCTTTTCAGACGGTGCTTTGATGCTTACAACAATGGATGGGGAGGATTTCACTCGTCCTGTGAATTCAGATGCAGTCAAGAGATACTTTGCCTAGAAAAAAAGTATATGCAAATGAAAAAAAAAATAATGAAAAAAAACAGAATTGCTCGCTAAGTTGAAAACCCGAAAGGGCGGCTTAGGCAAAAATGAGCGTCTCGGTGGAGAACCCGCAAGGGTAATTCAGGCAAAAATTAGAGACTTGAAAAAAGAATATTTGCATCCCGCTAGATTGAGTACCTCACCCTGGGGCAATCTAGGCAAAAATTAGGGATTTGGCAAGTAACTGCATCCTGACAAGACTTTCTGTTCATCAGTCGTCATTTCGTCAGCAGATTCTCGGTTCGTCGTCAACTGAAGCTTCGGATACATCGAGATTCAAATTGGTAGAGAAAGGATCATTATGTTCAATGTAGCCCTCTTCCAATATATATCACTGATTTCAAATTTGTACAGATCTATGGAGTCTTGCCATTTGCAGGCTACCATTCTATCAAATCAATTTGAGCTTTTTATCCAATTTATTTGCACTCTTATTTGTTTCAATTCAACAAATGTTTTGCACGTTTTAAATTGATAAAATGTCATTGTTTTAAAATCAAATTTTTCAAAAAATTTTGTTCTAAACAAAGTGAACATTCACAAGATTGAAAGGATACTCAAGAATATCTCAGTGCTCTCCCGAGGGTGGCATGATTCCCAACAGGTAAGACATTTGTTCATATTCCTGGTTTGGTGGTATCTTCTTTCTTCAGACCTTTGTTGGGGTTGTTCCTCAAACAAAGTTGTTGTTGGGGTTGTTCCCCAGTACAGTCGCAAGCAGAGAGTTGTTGAAGACTTCGTTTTCTCCAGCAGCAGTTTTCCCAGCGTGGGTGTTTTCTTGAGAAGTTTCGGCGGTTGATGGTTTGTCATCCTGGTGCCCCGACACTTCCTCCAGTGGGTCGTCTGCCCCAGACTTTATTTGTCTCCTCAGCACAGTCATGAGTATAACTGATTGATTGATACTCCCCTCTGAGTCGCGAGTAGAGCTGTTATTAATATCCCCACCAGGGTTGCAAGTGGAGTTGTTACCTCTTTTCCCCATGCAGTGTGCCAGCAGGATTTGTCTGTTTCCTCAGCACGTTTGTTTTCTTTTGAAGACCCGGTAAGTCAGTGGTTTGATACCCGGTACTTTACCCTTTCCCCGGCAAAGTCGTCTGCGGAATTGTTGCTATCTCTCCATCAGAGTTATTCTCTTCAGCAGAGCAGGATTTATTTTCCTACTCAGTGTTTGATTTGGGTTGACATCCCAGTATTGCAACCACCTTTTCCTCAGCTTAGTCTGCAGAGTGTTTGTTGTGGCAGTTTCGCCTGTTGGATACTTCTTCAATCCCCAGTATGGTCGGATGATGGCTTTTGCCTCCGGTGAACGGATTTGATTTCCTGACTGTTTGTGATCCTCAGTAGAGTGGCTTATATTGCAGAATCTATTTGTTGCGATCAGTTTGCTTTGTATATTCTCCCCAAGTAGAGTGGCTTATATTGCATAATCTACTTGTTTGATCTGTCCTCCCTCAGTGGTTTGTTCCCAAGAGAGTAGCTGACAGTTTTCCCCAATAGAGTTGCTTATGCAGTTAGATTCTATTTGGATGATATCATTCTCCCTCAGTGGGTTGTTCCCCAGCGGAGTTATATGGATTTGCTTCTACAGCAGTTCGTGCTTATGAACTTTTGTTTCTCAGTTGACACTGGGATCCCTTGCATATACCTTTGGGACTTCTCTTGTTCCCCTACAGATTCGTCTTGGTGGCTGTCTTGCCCGTTGTGACTTTCTGTACCCTGATTGGGTTGTTTCCTGATATCTCTGTTTCGCTGCTTCTTCAGCAGTACTTGCAGATCTTTGCTTTACAGCATGTAGATCTCCGCAGATTGGCTCTCCAGCTGGTTTTCCCCTGGAAGTATAATACCGGACGTTTGTTCCTGAACCTGTTTGTGTTAGAACTGTCTGTTTTGTCAGTATTCATCAAACATAAATTACGCATATTCATGCATACTCATAAAACATTCAGATATTCATGTTGCATTTCTTGTCATATATCTTTTGTTTGTCGTGTCTCCTGCTATGGTGATATAGATCTCTTTACAGATCTCCCCAAGCAGATGTCGGGTGTTTATAAATCTCTCCATATAGAGTCCACCCCATAAGCAGAAAATGTTGTCTTTTCTTCTGCAGTTCCCCACCGAGATATATCCTCGTGGATGACGGTTTCTTCCGTTTCCTCCCAACACATATATTGGGATGGATTTTCCTATTTGAGTTACATCCTCATTAGGACGTGTCTTTATTCAGTCCGTCTTTTCGGATCATTCCCGAATTGGCTATTTGTCAAATGTCTTGTGTTTCCCAGCGGGTTGTTCCCCAGCGGAATGTTTTTGGGCCTCTACCCTCATAACCGGTAGTTATAAGTCCTATCTTTTCCTGGCTTTCTTGATAGAATTTGTGGTTATACACCCTTTATTCTCCAGCCAGAGCTTTGGTTTTCTACCTACTACCCGGTAGTTGTAAATCCTATATTTTCCTGCTCTTCAGCAGTTTGTGGTTTGTTATAAACCCTATTTTGGTTTCCCGTGCGGATTTGTGACTTGTTCTATCCCCACGCGGAGTTGTTGGTCTTCTACCCCGTATTCGGTAGATGTAAACCCTAATTTTACGGTTATCTTCATCTAGTCTTTGATGTTGATTTTCCTTTGCTTGGATAAGTTGCTCAGATCAGCACTTATATCCCTAGCAAGTCTTTTGTGGATAATTGCTGTATGCTAGCAATTTTATCCCCAGCGGGTCCTTTCACCTTGTGTCAGTGATTTTGTTCCCCGGATCATTGGTTGTATACCAATACATCCCCAGCTAGTCCCTATAGATAATTGCCGGATGCTTGCAAATTATCCTCAGCAGATCGCCTTTCATTTACCCTTTTTGCTGGTAATGTCTGTCGCTCCCTTTTGATTGGTCATCATTATATACCTAGTTTGGTATCCCGATGCCTTTCTTTTCGGTTGATTTATCCTTTATTAACCCAGTAACCGGTTGTGGATAATCTTCCATGCGAGTATATTATTCACGGTCTGCCGGTAATGAATAATATATCTCATGCACTCTTCAGTCGAAGCCTTTTGCGTTTCCCCGGTCGAGTAAGATTCGTTATTTCCCTTTGTGGAGTCGAATATTCTTGTTGTTGGATAATTGCCGGATGCTTGCAATTTATCCCTTTGAGTTGTCTTTCGTTTACCCGGATGCTTGGTATCGATTGTCTCTCTATTGTGGTTAAGTCACCTATTATATACCCAGTAACCGGTATCTCTGGTGTCTTTTCCTTTCGAGTGTATTATTCACGGTCTGCCGGTAATGAATAATATATCTCATACGCTCTTTAGTTGGAATCCTTTGTTGATTTTCCCCAACTGAGCAAGATTCGTATTCTTTGTAGAAGCGAATATCCATCCTTTAACCAGTTTGTGTTTAGGGTGATGAGTGTTTTGGAACACACACCAATTCACGTTTTTTATCCATCCTTTAACCAGTTTGTGTTTAGGGTGATGAGTGTTTTGGAACACACACCAATTCACGTCTTTTTATCCATCCTTTAAACAAGTCTGCTGTTCTAGCTTTCTTTCGGATGATGAGTGTCTTGGAACACACACCAATTCACGTTTTTTTGGCCATCCTTTAACCAGTTTGTGTTCAGGATGATGAGTGTTTTGGAACACACACCAATTCACGTTTTTTTGTCCATCCTTTAAACAAGTCTGCTGTTCTAGCTTTCTTTCGGATGATGAGTGTCTTGGAACACACACCAATTCACGTCTTTTTTTGCCCATCCTTTAACCAGTTTGCGTTTTAGATGATGAGTGTTTTGGAACACACACCAATTCACGTTTTTTTGTCCATCCTTTAAACAAGTCTGCTGTTCTAGCTTTCTTTCGGATGATGAGTGTTTTGGAACACAAACCAATTCACGATTCCGGATCTTATCCTATAAACAACCCAGTAACCGGTTCAGGATAATTTCCCTTTCGAGTATGTTATTCACGGTTTGCCGGTAATGAATAATATGTCTCATCTGAGTATTCTATCCACGTTCTGACGGTAATGGATATTATATCTCGTGCGCTCTTGAGTCAATCTTTTGATTGTTTTCCCCTCAGAGTAAGATTCATTTTCCTCGTGGAATTGAATGTCCATCCTATAAACAAGTTTGCTTTTCTAGCTCTCTTCAGGGTGATGAGTGTTTTGGAAGTGAAATCCAATTCACGCTTTGGTCGGTCACCTATTATATACCCAGTAACCGGTATCCTTGGTGTTCCCTCCTTTCTGCTCCCTATTATGACCTCGGTCCCCCTGTGGAGTCAGATTTTCCTGTTGTTTTGTTACCCGTATGCCTGGTAACATTTCATTTCTTTGTTGCTTTCCCTCAGTGGAACTTTTTGTCGCTTCTCCCCAGGAGTCAGCTTGTATCTCTCCAATGGATTTATTTTCCATTTGGAAATCTTTTCCCAGTGTGAGTCCTTCACTCCCCAGTGAGTTTCTCCAGTCTGTTTTCTGTTTTTTTTTCTAATCAGAGTCGTGTCTTGTCCACGCCATGTCAGTTTTGTTTTTCCCCAGTTTGGAGTCGTGTATTGTTCATGCATTTCTTTTTTTCTTTTGTTATCCCCATAGAGTCTTGTTAGAGTCTCTGTTCCTGGTGAGTGTATTACTCCGATGGATCGTCTTTTCTTCTGTGTGAATTATATTCCCCACAGAATTTGTGTCTTTTGCATGCATACATTTGCATCATGAGGTCTCTTAGGGACCAAAATTTGTCTCATTACTGTTATTTAAGTCCATTCTACCGCGTCGAGATGAAGATTTCTAAACTTCACTTCTCCGGCTAGAATGACCTTAAATAGGGGCATCTGTAAGACCCCAATTTTGGGCCCTAAGATCCCTCATGGCCCATATCATTCATATCATGACCTCAAGGATCATTGCATGCCTTTGCTTCCCTCCTAGTGGGTTGGTTGCCTTGTGGGTTGTTTCTTGATCACCAAGCATACTTTGCATTTGTATATCTTTGCTTTCATATGTTTATCATTCAAAAAGTACAAAAATATTGTCAGTCTAACCTTGTTGCTTGCAGTTGAAGCAATCATCAGCAATTAGGTCAAAGATGGTCAACAGTCAGTCAAAGCAATGGATGGTGGCCATTCTTGCAGAATTTGGGCATCATGAACAATAATCAAGAGTTCATACATCTTGGGATATCATTTGAAGTCAAGGTCTCAAGGAATTAGGGTTTGGAATTCATCAGAAGAGGTTCAGTCATCCAAAACCCTAGAAAAGTCAAACTTGGTCAACAGTTGATTTAATCAGTGATTTGATGGATAGAATTGATTTGAAGAAGTTCATTCATGCTTGTATAAGCCTCATATATCATGTCAACCTCATCATGGAAGAAAATCAAGTCAAATCAGAAATTTTCCATAAATAGAAAGTGGACCTGTAATTTCAACTGCCAAAAATGGAAACTTCTTGATCCTCAACTTACATCATGATACAAGCTCCAAATGAATTTTGCCCAACATGAAAGTTGAAGATCTTGTTCTCCCATTTTCAAAAAGTCCAAGAACACTCAAATCCCATGTGTGGTTGTCAAGATATGATCAAATCATTTTCACCAATTTCTGAACTTCAACAAGCCATATCTCTCAAACCATAAGGCCAAATTTGGTGGGTTTTTTTCCTACAAACCACATTTTTCATCCTCTTTCCAAAAATATAAATTTCATTCATCAAAACCCTACCATTCAAAATGGCATTTTTGGACCTTTTTCATTTAAATTCAAAGTTTGACCAAACTTTGACTTTTTGATTCTTTGACTTTTTCTTGATTTGGCCAATTGGGAAATGTTCCATATATCATTTGTGATTTGCTCCAAGCTTAAAATCATAACCATACCACCATTACACCATCATTTTGACCAAAATGCAAAAACTTGAAAAAATGGCAATTGGCTTCACATAACCACTCCAAGCTAGCAATTCTGGTACAGACCAAAAACAGCATAAGCAAAGGTCAGTAGCAGCCTGTTGTGAGGCCCATTTCGACCAAACTCACACCTCCATTTTACACTTATTCAAAGTTGGCAAATTGTACAATTGGTTTCAATAAGCAAGGACATGTTAACAATTGATGTGCAGACCACAAACAGCAATTTAGTTGGTCATTTGCTGTCTGTACCAAGGCCCATTTGAGCAGCCTACACCCTCCAACATTCACTTATTTCACAATTAGCAAAAATGCAAAACACTTCATTTAGCATAAACAAGTTTACCATTTGATTAAGCCTTGCAAAACAGAAGTATAAAGCAATATTTCTGCTCATTTGTAAACCCTAGACACAGCAGCCACAACGGAAATTCCATACTCTCACATTTTGCACTTTTGCATTTTTGAGATTTTTCTGCACAAAACACAAAAAAAACCTTGAACATCTTTGGTTCCCTCATCATCCAACCAACCTTTGGAAACTTTTTGAATCCTTAATCACCAATTGGAGCTTCATTTTCTCACTCTGTTTTCACCAAGCTCAGTTATGGCAGTTGTGAATTCGAGCTGGATTTGAGCTGGTTGAGTCAAGCTGCTTCAAGCAATCATCAATACAAACCACGACCTGAACCTGTTCGAGCATAACAGCACCAATCCATCACTATTTCCAGTTTTTCTTCCAAAACAAGTAAGCAATCGACTCCCATTATTTGCCTTGCTTTGCTATGTTTCTGAAAGGCCTTTCCATGCTGAACACGTTGCAAGTTGAATCCCTTGAAATGGTTGATTATGTTGAGAGAAATCTAGATTTCATTTTTCATGCATGAACTTGTTTTGCTCGATTCTTGGTTGTGGATGCGTTTTAATGATTATGTGTGATGGATTTGTGCTGCCTGGTGTTTACTAAAGCTGTTGACATGCTTGTTTGTTGTTTCTGGGATTTTTGTTCTTGATCGATTTTGCATGATGATGATGAATACTGTTGCTGTTTTGAAACCCTTTACTTTTTCCAGAAATCCAGCTCATGTATGTTGTTTGCTGTCTGTATAAAAGCATCATGAGTGTGTGTTGCCATGTGGTTTCCATGTTTTTGTTTGATTTCGACATGATGATGAAACTGAAGGATGAAATACTGCTGCTGTTTTGAACCCTAAACCCTGCCAAGAAATCCTCATGAAATGTGTTTTGTTTGCTGATGTTATGATGCTACATAAGTACTGATGCTATGTCATTGTGTGTTTTTGCTCAAATTTTGTTTAATGATGACCACATGATGCTGCTAAACCTTGCTGCTGCTTCTAAAACTTTAAGCTGCCCAAAAAACTTGCTTGGTCTTACTGTTGTCTGTTTGCTGTGTGAACATCACCATGAATGCCATGCTGTTTGTCTGTTGGTGTTTGAATGTTGTTTGGATGTTGGTAATAATACAATGAACATGCCCTGCTGTTTGAACCTGCCCGGTCCAGTTTTTTCCCATGAGTTTGCTTGTTCTAATGTTGGTTGTTGTTGCTTAATGATAAATGTTCATGGCCATGCTCGATTGTTTGATGCTGGATGTTTTTGTTCATGTCAATGGATGATGTTGTTTGAAAATGAATGCTGTTTGCTTGCATTGTTGGCCATGCTGTTAGAAACCCTAAGGGTTTATGTGAAAACCCAGAATTTTGTTCATTGGCCAGCGTGTACTGTTCCATTGGCTGAGAGCCAATAGGAACATTTCCTTTCCTCTGCTCAAAACGCAGAGTTTAGTTTAATGAGCCCGATATTACAAGAATGCCACGGTTGACCTTGGTTTGACCCCATATGCCATGCTTATTTGCTCATATTTCATCCAAATGTTCATCAACTTCAACAATTCTTTTTTTTAATTCATTTCAACTCCAAAAATTGTGGGATTTTTTGCATTAAACTCATGAATGTGTCCTCTATTTTATTGTGAATTTTAATTGATTTTCCATTGGCTGGATTTTTAATGATAATTATTTTCCCAACATGTATGCATAAATGATATCTCTTACCATTTCAATTGTGAAATTGTCATGTTGCATCCAATGCCCTTGAAATTTTTTGTGGTGAAACTAGACACATTGACCTTCATTTCCATATAAAGTTTGTGCATTTATCATTTGTGGATTGAGAGTTATGATTTTCTGAAGTTATGTGTCACATTTGGTGTCATACCATGATCATGCATTTTCCCTAATTTTGTTGACATGCCTCCTTGCATCCAAATGACTTCAAATTTTGCATGAATCATCTATCACATGTCTAGTTTGTGTATGAATTTTCTTGGAATTAATCTTGCTGTTTTCCATTTGATTGTGAATTTTCTTCCATGCTTAGTCACTTGTTGACTTTTTGTGCTATACATTGCCAAATCTTTTGTGAAATTCTCAAATCTTATTGTATGACCATGAAATTTCATATGTGATAACTAGACACCTTGAGCTTTGCATTGGTGTTAATCTCATTCATTTATCATCTGTTTTCAATTTGATATGATTTTTTGAAGTTGACCCATGTTTGTTGACCTTCATTGTGCATGCTTGAATTTGGTTTGACTTCATGATTTTACTTGACTGCCTTCCTCTCATCCAAATGCCATGAAATTTCACATGCTTACCATGTTAGATGTTAGGATTGAGTGTGATTTATTTCATAATTTTTGAGATTATTTGAGTTGACTTTTGAATAAGGTCTTGCTGTTGACCTTTTGCATGCTTCCTTTGCTATGCTTTGCATCCCTTTGTGTGTGAAATGACCATGGTGCATGATTTGTTTGTGAATCCAATTGAGAATGCTTCTTGAATGTTTATACTTGGTTTGGGTTGACTTTTCCTTGCTGCCTTGACTTTTTCTTTCCTTTTTGACCCTAGGCTAGTCCTAGTGGTCTTCTAAGCTTATGTTGAGTTCATCTGTTTCAGGTTAAGCACCAATGCCTTGAGGATCACTCAAATGTGTTTTAGTTTGATTGTCTAATGTGCTAACACTTGTTTTGTAGGTTGACTCATGTAACTTGAGTCTTTGTGCCTTGCACAATTGGTCCCTCTGTGGTTGACTATTGGGTTATTTCCTTTTGATTTTGACTGTTGAGCTGTTTACTAATTGGTTTGACTTTTGCAGGTACTTTAGTTGCTTAAGTTCTTTGAACTTGCTTGCTTTGCTATTTAGCATTTGCTTTGAGGTATAAACCTTTCTTCTTCATGTAGTCTGGAGACCCGGTCTGTTATTTGACCGGGCAAACTGTCTGAAGTCCTCCTTAAGAGGCAATGCCTGTGTTTGTTTATATTTGTCCCAAGCAGGAAAAGTCCTTCAAGTAAGGCAATTGGTGGAAGGTAGGGATAAGTAATCTATCCCCCACTATTCAGTGTGTCCTCTCTTTGCTCCCATTACATGGTTGAAGCATTGGGATAAAAACCCAAGATCTAATCGAGTCAATAAGGGGAAAGAGTTCCATCTTTCTGAACTCCCCCACTTTCTATTATTTGATGCTCTCTCTGATCTGAGATAGAAGCAATGAGGCACACCCCTCATCTCCTATTCATCTGCTTCACCTTAGCCTCTCAATGGCAAGGTTAAGAGCGACCTTTACCCATTACAGTGGACTTTCAAAGTCAAACCCTCTTGTGTGAGCCCCCCATTGTTTGGCTATAGAGTGTGCTGTCTGATATTCATTGATTGATTGATTGCTTCATATGCACTTGTTTGCTTGTATGTTATGCATTTATCATCATCAATTGCCATTAGTACATGATCATCTCATTTGCTTTTGTGATGCTATCATTGTTGTTTGCCCATTGAGGACAATTGTAAGTCCATTGCTTTGGCATTTGCTCCTATGATATGGAAGGATAGAGTGTAAGACCTCATTGGTCACTCATATCTTCTGTTTGATTTGTTTGTATGTGAGGATACAGTTATAAGTCCCTGTAAGTTGGCATCTGTTATCCTGTGATCATAATTTGATCTGTTTGATGTTGTATGTGAGGTTGCAGTTATAAGTCCCTGTAAGTTGGCATCTGCTTTCCTGTGATCATAGTTTGTTTTATCTGTTTGTGTGAGAGGTTGCAATTATAAGTCCCTGTAAGTTGGCATTTGCATTCCTGTGATCACATTGTTGCTTTTGTTCTTGTATGTGAGGATCCATTGTAAGTCCCTGTAATGTGGCATTGGTTTTCCTATGAGCATCTGTGGAGTTAACCTAAGTCCAGACCGATTGGCAGTTAACTTCCATGTTTCATCTTTGTTTTCTTTTGAGGAGATTAGTGTAAGACCATTGAGTGGCCTCTGATATCCCGTTTTGTTTTAGGAGATTGGTATAAGACCAGTGATTGGCATCCGATATCCGCTTTTGCTTCCTTTGTTTGTTTTCTATTATCCATTGCTATTCCAAAGGACACACTTGAATCATCTCCTATATGATTTCAAGAAGTGAATCTTCTAAGAAGTTTTACAATCCATTTCCATCCATTCATCATTCATTATGTCCTAGACTTTTCACACTATACCTTTTAAACTTGACATAAGTGTTGTGCAAACATCTTCATGTTTTTTCTAATTAAAAACCTGGACTCAAGTCCTTGACTTTTTTCAAACTCCATTTTCATAATACTTCTTTGAATTAATCTTAATCATACTTTGACTCCATTTTCATAATCACAATCAATTAACTTCACTCATTCACTTGTTTTGGCTCTGTCCATTATTAATCTTTTCATGCATTAGCCATAGGTTTCAATTATCTTTGTGGTTGATGTAAATCTTACCTATCCTTAGTGAGTCGACAGTAAGACTTCCGTACTTAAAACAGGGCTAACCCCTCTTGTACGTCGAAGCTATCCTCGCATGGTGGATGTTGTTCCTTGGTCGAGTGTTCTCCCATTGATAATGAAAAGCCTCAGTGCTTGTGTTTAAACTGAATCCACCAACTTTTGGAAATCTTTTAGCCGAACTACGGCGTTTTGATCCTTACCTTTGATGGAAGGTACGTAGGCAGCGGGTTCATCCGTTCAAACCCAATAATTAACTTGTATATTCTTTTCTCATCATCCCAATCATGTTTGCACAATCTTTATGTCATAACAAATAACAATTTAGCATAACAAGTGTGAAAAGGGCTCCCTAGGAGTACCTAGGACGTAGTGGGTGCCTAACACCTTCCCATTGCGTAATTTACCCCTTACCCAGAATCTCTGATCTTTTTATTAGTTTTCTACGTGTAAAACTTCTTAGGCTTTTGTTCGCTTTTTAGCCAATCCTTTGGATAAATAAAAGTGCGGTGGCGACTCGAAATTTCATTGTATCTCTTGCTTATGGTTTAACCGATAGATCATATAGCGACGAATACACCGCTACACCAAGTAAGATCATTACTGACAATGGATCAAACTTGAATAACAATATGGTGGAAGCCCTTTGCAAAGACTTTAAGATTTCACATATAACTCTTCTCCCCACAGACCTAAGATGAATGGGGCAGTTGAAGCTGCGAACAAGAACATCAAGAAGATTATCCAGAAGATGGTTGTCACTTACAAGGATTGGCATGAGATGCTCCCATTTTCTTTACATGGGTATCGCACATCCATCCGCACTTCAACAGGAGAAACCCCTTTCTCTCTTGTATATGGTATGGAAGCAGTGCTCCCCGTAAAGGTTGAGATTCCTTCATTACGTGTGCTCATGGAAGCCAAGTTGACTGAAGCTGAATGGTGTCAGACCAGGTTTGACCAGTTAAATTTAATTGAGGAGAAGAGATTGACTGCCATGTGTCATGGTCAGTTATATTAGCAGAGAATGAAGAAAGCTTTTGATAAGAATGTCAAACCTCGAGTGTTCAGAGAAGGTGACCTTGTGCTCAAGAAGATTTTATCGTTCAAGCCAGATTCCAGAGGAAAATGGACTCCTAATTATGAAGGCCCATATGTTGTCAAGAGAGCATTTTCAGGCGGTGCATTGATTCTTACAACTATGGATGGTGAAGAGTTCACTCGTCCTGTGAACGCAGATGCAGTCAAGAAATACTTCGCTTAAAAAAAGAAAAGAACAACTCACTAAGTTGAAAACCCGAAAGGGCGGCTTAGGCAAAAATGAGCGTCCCGGTGGATTGAAAACCCGAAAGGACGGTCCATGCAAAAATTAGAGACATAAAAACAGAAAAAATTTCCCGATTAGTTAAGTACCCCACCTTGGGGCAACTTATGCAAAAATTAGGGATTATGGCAAGTAACTGCATCCTGTTGATCTTCAATAATTTTGAAGACTTGTTTAAGCACAAGGGTTGACATCAGTTCATCATCCCAACAGCGGTCAAGAGCATAGTGGATATCAAGATTTGGTAGAAGGATTAAGGATCATTTGTATTCAATGTAACCCTTTTCCATGTAAATTACCATTTTCAACTTTGTAAAATCTATGGAGTCTTGTCATTTAGAGACTACCATTCCTATAAATAAAGTTAAGCTTTTATCCAATTGTTTCTACTCTTATTTACTTCAGCCAATAGTTTTAATTTTTATTATGATCATTTTAAAATTAAAATTTTAAATCAAAATCAAGTTTCCTTTAATATATAAAAGCAAGAACTTTTCCAAAGCAAGTAAAAAGAATATCAACAACATTTCGGTAAGAAGCAAGTTCTTAAGTGTGAAGCATCTGAGGTTCCCCAAGTAGTTAACTCTTCGGGTATCCCTAGATGTTTGTGTTGATTCAGTTCCTCGGCGGAGTGTTTGATCCCCAGTGGAGCTTCTTTCTTTATCCCCAGCTGAGTTGATTGTGGCGTGTCCTTATCCCCAACGGAGTTTCGGCCTTTCCAGCGGAGTTCGTTTTTACCTCAGCAGGTAGATTGTCATCAGAAGATGTTTGATCTTTCCCCAATAGATCGCTTTGGTGTTTTCACCAGTCGCCGTCTATCTTTGCCCCCAGTCAGAGTTTCCTCCTAGTTCCTGAGCAACTTTTGATTTCTTCCCCAGTAGGGTTGTCTCCCATTTTTTTTGGTGTTGACCTAAAATTTCCCACAGATTGGATGTTTTATCCTCAGCAGATCTCCTTCGTCTTTCCCCATCCAGGTTTGAGCCTTTGGGATGTTGATCTCTCCGTTCTCCAGCAGTTTGTCTCCATGATTTGTGGATTGATCGAAGATTATACAGGTGGTTCAAATTTCTTTGCGACACCTCTGTATCCTCTATGATCATTTTGTCAGCATAATCATCATATATACATATGCATATACATCCATATAAATTCATGATTTGCACATCCTGCATCTCCATATTTAATTTGTTTGAGATTCTCATTCTCTATTGTGGTGGTACTTTATCCCCACACCGAATCTGGTGTCTGTCCTCCTTTAATTGTAGAGTGTCAACCCCTTAAGCAGAAAGACTTTAACCTTTCTCTGTTTCCCCACTGAGTTTGTTTCCTCGTGGATGATTGTTATTTCAGTTTCCTGTCCAGCAAATTTTCTGGATGGAATTACTCCCCTTGAGTTATATCCTCATTAGGTTGAGTCTTGATTAACCGTTTTCTTTCTAAATCTTACCTAGATAGATATTTTGGTCCCCTAAAAGTCTATTACCCAATAACTGGTAATATTCTTCTTAGTTTGTGGTTTGTTACCTCTTGCCCAATACCCGGAAAAAGTACCCTTTTTCTCCTCAGCAGAATCCCCAGTGGATCTATTCCTCGAAAAGTATATCCTTGATATGTTCATCTTAACCGGTGACTGATATATTTTCTTCCCCCGTGGAGTCTATCCTTGATATGTTCACTTTAACCAGTGATGAATTTTCTCTTCTTTTGGTGTTCTACCCAGTAGAAAGGTAGTTGTAATCCCTATTTTGGTCCTTTAGAGAGTTAATCCTTGATATGTTCATCTTAACCAATGACGGATTTTCTACTCCTTGTTGGTTTTCTACCCAGTAATCGGCAGTCGTAAATCCTACTTTTTCTCCTGTGCAGAGTCTATCCTTGATATGTTCACCTTAACCAGTGACGAATTTTCTCTTCCTTGGTATTCTATCCAGTAACTGATAGATGTAATCCCTATTTACTCCCCTTTTCAGAGTCTATCCTTGATATGTTCACTTTAACCGGTGACGGATTTTCTCTTTGATTAGTTTTCTACCCAGTAACCGGTAGTTGTAAATCCTATTTTGTCCCCTCGCCGAGTTAATCCTTGATATGTTCATCCTAACCGGTGACAAATTTTCTCTCCGGCGGTTTTCTATCTAGATTTTGATAGATGTAATTACTATCCTTTTGTTCAGTTGGTATATCCTTAATATGTTCATCCTAACCGATGACGGGTATCCTCCTTAACATCCCTAGGAAAGTCTATCCTTGATATGTTCATCCTAACCGATGACGGATTTTCATCCCTGTTGAGTTTATCCTTGATATGTTCATTCTAACCGATGACGGATACTCTCATCCCTTGGTCTTCTGCCCAGTAACTGGTAGTTGTAAATCCTATTTTCTGAAGTTTTCCCCAGCAAGGTTATTCTTACCCAGTAACCGGTAATGAATATTCCCCCTGTTTTTCCTCAGCAAGTCATCCTTGATATGTTCATCCTAACCGATGACGGGTGGTCTCTCTGTCAGTTCTTTATTATCTCCTTACCCAGTAACAGGTAGTAGATAATAGATTTCTGCTCCTCCTGTGTTGAAGTTTTGCTTCCCCAATCGAGTTGAGTGTGCATTTCCTTAGTGAAATTGCTTTTCCCCTGCATGAGTCGAGTACCTCAGTTTTATCTTGACTTATTCGTATCCCCTGCAGATGTTGTTATTTCCCCGGCTGAGTCTTTCCATTGTTATATGGATTTCCTCGAGTCCCCCAATAGTCTTAAGTCGTAGCCTGGCCTACGCATAACTCCTTTTTATTCCCCCCAAAGTCTATATCTCCCCAGTGAGTTTTCCTTACGGGATGCATTGTACTCCTGCGGATTTTTGGTCTCTCTGATTTCTTTTTTCTTTGTGGCAATATTTCCCCACAGAGCATTAACTTTTGCATTCATATCATATGCATCATGATGTCTCTTAGGGACCAAAATTTGTTTCTATATGTTGTTATTTAAGCCCATTCTACTGAGTCGACATGAAGATTTTAACCTTCGCCTCCTCAGTTAGAATATCCTTAAATAGGGGCAGCTGTAAGACCCCAATTTTGACCCTAAGATCCCTCATGCATTTCCATCATAAGCATTAGCATTGGGATCATACCTTGGCATTCTCCTTACCCCTCTTTCATTGGGTTTGTTTTGGGAGAGATCACCAAGAACTTTGTAATTATATCATACTTGTATTTTATCATTTCACTAACCAAAATAACAAAAAATATGTCTTTGTATTTGCCTAACTCTTTTGTAGGTAGGGCATGATCTCATTGATTCATCAAGATCACATCTAGGGTTTGAGACCCTCATGAACAAAGAGCACAACCAAGAATTGATTCAATAATGGTTATGAACATCATATATGATTCCCAATGTTCTCTACATGTTATATTGATCAAGCTTGCTTCAAGAGTTTGAGGGTGATTTGCCTTGGAAACCCTAGTTTGACTGGGTATCTTGAGTAACTTCTCCAACAAGCTATCTCACCAATTGGACAAATTTCTCAAGCGGCACATAAAATTTCATCATCTTATGCATATATGATCTACCATGAGCCAAGAAAGCCAGAAGAATTGGAAATTAGTAAGTTGGTTGATGGTGGTTGGCCTGATGAATTCATCTGATCAAAACTGGGTCTCCCTAGACCCTATCTCCTACAACTTTCACCATATGAAAACGATTACAAGAGAAAACATACTATAAATGACATTATAAACAACTTTCATGTTGAGACCTAGAGCTAGTTTTTCTTGGAAAATCATTTTCTATGTTGAAACATTATAGGTCATTTTGTTTAAACCCTAATTTGAAAGTCAACTTCCCAAGGCCATAACTTGCTCAATTTTTATGAGATGAAAGATTTCCAAGTTTTAAAATCAAATTCAATGTGTCTAATTCAACTTTTATGTTTGGAGTGGGAACTAATTCAACTTCTTTGAACATGTGATATGAGGCTACATTATAGGTCACTTTTGACCTATACCATTGATCAAGTGATTTTTCCAAACTTCAAAAATGCATAACTCTATCATTTAAAATCCAAAGGACATGAAATTGGTGACCATTTTGAAGGTCTTGAGAGATGTACAACGTTGATGAAGACACTTTTCTCATTTGAAGCTCCCATAAAAAGTTAAGCAAAGTGGAATATTGAGACATATGGCTTAACACTTAGAAAATATTTGACATGTCAAAATTTTCCAAACATCCACCTCAAATTTCTCAAAGTTCCAATCTCCAAATGAAAAAGTGTTCAACATCAAACTTGTTCCTGTTGATCTCACCTTTCCAAAGAGCTCAAATTCATTCATGTTGGATAAGAACTGCATAGGCTGCGCATGGCTTAAACAGGCTGATATCATTTGGCATGGATCCAACTTCAAGTAACAATGTTCAATTGCCTAGCATTCTAAGCTTGCTTCAACATATCTGATCATTCATTTTGGACTTCAAGCTATCATTTCATGGGCCTATGCGCGCCCATGCACCATGCTATCATCATTTGCCAAATTTGGAAGGTTGAAAAGAGTGTGCAAATATCACATGGATTTGGCGATATATACAGCTGCATTTGCTCAGAAGTAACATACACATTGCGCCAACTTTGAATCTCCATTGAAAACCCTTCACTCTCAAAGGATAACCCTGATAAATTCATTTGAATTTGAGCTTGAATCTCCACTATTTTGGAATTCAATTCTCCAGGAGTCCATTGCTTCTAAACCTTTCCATTCCTTTCCTCTCCTGCAAGCAAGTGAAGTTAAGCCAAGCACAATTCAGATCAAGATCCATCGTGTTCAGACCTCCATTGAAGGTAATTTGCAGAAATTTTAAACTATTTGATTCTCTCAATTTATTGCTCAATTCCATCGATTCTCGAGTTGTCTGAAGTCCTACCAATGTAGGCAAGAAGATTGAGTTGCTTTGAGGCCAAATCGAAGCAACTCAGATCATGAACCTCATTTTTCAATTCCACATATCTCTTAATATATTTGGAATTGGAGGAATTAGAGGTCATATTCATGCTCAGTGATGTTTTTTCTTTAAGATCATGCCCCTGTTTTGTATTTTGGTGATGGTTCACCTCAACCAGTCTGGTGGAGCTCATCGGAGAAGACAACCGGAGGTTTGGCTCCGGTGATGATGTGTCTTGACTCTGGACCATGGGATCCATCTTCCACATTTTAATCTTAACCGTTCCTTGTGAATACCATGTGTACAACGCTGTTGACTTGGACATATGTGGAACGCGCATTCTGGATCATCAGATCTGCCACCTAAATTAATGAGGGAGATCTGATGGTCCACATATTTTTGGATTTTTTGAATTTCATTTTAATTGCATTATCTTCAATAATTCATAATAAATTTAATATTGATCCAAAAAATATGGGACTTTCACCAAAAAATTTCAAATATTTTTCTCTTTCATATTCTGAATTAAAGTTATTTTTTGAATCATTATTAATATTTTTCATGAATTAATTGGTTTTACATTTGTTTTTAATTGTTTAAAAATATTTTTAAGTGTCCACAATTATGAAATTTTTTCTCCAAGGTCATTTGACTTTGTTTAACCTATGATAAATCTCATGGCCATTTATTTGGTGTTTTGATGAAATTTTAGGCTTTGGACAAAACATATTTGAATTTAATGCATTATTTTATTATTTTTAATTGAATAATTGTCATTTTAATTGTGTTGACCATTTGTATTGACTTAATTGAGTTTCTTATTTGTTGTTGGGCCTTGGTCAAGGTTGATTTAACTTTGTCAAGTTAATATTATTGGATTTAGGGGATTGATGGAATGTACATTCCATCTCCCAAAATGAATGAATAATATTAATTTGGTAAAAAGACTTTCTCTGACCAATTTGTGATCTCATTCATCCCCTTCCCTCTTCATCTAATTCCGCTTCTTCATCCATTCATTTCCAATTGGCCAATGACATCTCAAAGTCCTAATGCTAGTTGATTGAAAGATTAACATGGGTATGGATGAGATTAGGCCACACCTTTTGCATATTTTTTGTATGTGGTATGTTTAATGAGCATAGTTCATAATACTATGTCTCTAACATGCATTAACACCAAAAGTATATTTCCCAGCCTCAAGTAGTTGTGACTTCTACATAAGTCCAATTACGATTGCTTAACATAGCGCTAAATTTGTGACAGAAAAAGCATAAGCATTCTAGTTAGTGAGATTATAAGTCTCCCCTCTTTCATGGTATTGTGTGGAAACTTGGCCTTCTTTCCTTCCTTTGGAAGATGTTTTGGTTCAAGGATCCATGCTTGTGGCAAGTGGGTTGAGTGTTCTCCAAAGAATGTCTTGAAATTAAAAAGCAAAACAAAACTAACTACTAACTTACTAACTATTAACTTGTAAATTCAAGTCTTTATTTTTAATGCAATTTACTTTTAGCACTTTATTCCATTCTGCCATTATGCATATCATTCTAATTGTTTATGTTAATGTAATTTTCACTTTGTCCATTTGGACCATATTGTGTGATATTATTTTGTTTGTATATACCTTGTTTGTTTGTGTGGTCTTTGACCATTAATGTACATAATAACAACAAAAACCCTAAAAGACTTTTGAGTGGACTGTTGGTTTGATCTTGCCCAATTGGACTTAGAATTTAGGTAACATTCCTTTGCTAATGGACTTGGCCAATGTAAATTTGTTGAAGAACCAAGTACTTGCAATTTGAAATTCATCTGATACATCATTCAAGATCTCTCCAGTTCATCTGCAACATTGATCATTGTTAAGCTGTTATGTTGAACTTGTAACTTGTGGAATTCATTTGCTACATAGGCTATTTTGAAGAAGATAATGAAGTGGATAAGCTTGGATGAGGCCATCTCTATTTGATGCCTTTGTTCTTCAAGATTGATATAACTGTGCATTTGTGTGTTGCTTGATTCTAAAAGTCCAAGGGAATTATGGGTTTCTATTAACATAGTTGTCTATTGGATTGCTACCCATTTGGTCAGATCTTTTCAACTCTAAACTTTTAACTTTTGTGCATAAGGTAGTCTCTTCATCTTCTCCCAATTTCTTTAATTTAAAAATCTCTCCCTCCATTTTCAAAACCTTCTTTATGTGAACTATCTTTTGTTCTAAACTTTGACCACTTTTGCTAAAAGATAAAAACTTTGTCCTTATGCCATTGCATTTTCAAACTTCTTTTCTTAAATCAAACTTGTGAATAAACTTAACTATACTTGACTTAAACTTTCAAAAATACAAAAAGAACTAACTCATTCAAATCATTTTAGGCGTTTGTGCGTTTCAAACTTAAATTTTGTTAAAATCTATGCATCCATTTTGAAATTTATAGCACGAACTACGAGGTTTTGATCCCTCAATTATATGTTGGTACGTAGGCACGAGACCGAAGGTCTTGTAAAACATAAAAATATAATTAACGAATTCTTTTCGCATCCCCTCACCTATTTTGTTTGTAAACATCACTTTGTACAAAATACATATGCACACAAAAAGGTCTCCCTAGGAGTACCTAGGACACTTTGGGTGCTAACACCTTCGCTCTGTGTAACCAACCCCCTTATCTGTGATCTTTGATTTTTATTAGTTTTTATTTGAAAACTTCTTACTAATTGGGTTTTGTTCGTACTTTTTCCCTTTTCCCTTGGAAACAATAAAAGCGCGGTGGCGACTCTTGTTAATTGATCTCTAGCTTATCAATAGCTTGATGATCATGAATTTACCGCTACAGTCTGACACCATTCAGCTTCAGTCAACTTGGCTTCCATAAAGACACGCAATGGTAGGATATCAACCTCTACTGGGAGCACAACTTCCATGCCATAAACAAGAGAGAAAGGGGTTGCTCCTGTTGAAGTGAGGACGGGTGTACGGTACCCATGCAAAGCAAATGGGAGCATCTCATGCCAATCTATGTAGGTTACAACCATCTTCTGAATTATCTTCTTGATGTTCTTATTTGCAGTTTCAACAGTCCCATTCATCTTAGGTATGTAGGGAGAAGAATTACGGTGTGCAATCTTGAAGTCTTTGCAAAGAGCTTCCACCTTATTATTTTTTGTCAAGTTTGATCCATTGTCAGTAATGATCTTACTTGGGACACCATAACGACATATAATCTGATTTTTCATAAACCTCACAACAATTTTCTTAGTCACATTTGCATACGATGTTGCTTCAACCTACTTTCTAAAGTAGTCAATAGCCACTAGAATGAAACGATGTTCATTTGAAGCTTTGGGCTCAATCATGCCAATCATATCAATTCCCCACATTGAGAAGGGCCATGGAGAGGAAATGACATTCAACAGTGTCAGAGGAACATGAATTTTATCTACATAAATTTGAAACTTGTGGCATTTCTTCACAAACTTGCAACAGCCAGATTCCATTGTCAGTCAATAGTAATCTGCTCTCAACATCTTCTTTGCCATAACATTTCCATTGGAATGAGTACCAAAGGAACCTTCATGGACTCCAGTCATCAACATGTGTGCTTCGTGTCTATCCATGCATCTTAGCAGAACCATATCGAAGTTTCTCTTGTAAAGCACATACCATTCAGGTAGAAGTTGCCAACTAATCTTCTCAAAGTCTTCTTATCTTTCAAAGATTCCCCATGTGGGTAAATTTGACTTTGGAGGAAACACTTGATATCAAAATACCACAGCTTTTCATCTTTGACCTCTTCAACAGCAAACACATGAGTTGGCCTATCAAGACGCATCACATTCAAATTGAGAACTTCATTCTAAGACTTTTCCACAATCATTGAAGCCAACGTTGCAATAGCATCTGCCACCTAGTTTTGATCTCGAGGGATATGATGAAACTCAACCTTTATAAAGAAATTTGAAATCCTCCTCGCATAGTCTCTGTATGGTATCAAACCGGGTTGATTCGTGTCCCATTCACCTTTGATCTGATTGAGTACCAAAGATGAATCTTCATAGACGTCTAGATATTTTATTCTGAGATCAATGGCCTCTTCAAGCCCCATAATGCAAGCTTCATACTCAGCCATATTGTGTGTACACTTAAAAGTTAATCTAGCTGTAAACGGAAAATGAGTGCCTTGAGGAGTAATAATCACTTCCCCAATGTCATTGCCATACGAATTAACAGCTCCATCAAATACCATACCCCAACGGGAACCAGGTTTTGGCCTTTCTTCAAGCAATGGTTCATCACAATCTTTCATCTTTAAGTACAAAATCTCTTCATCAGGAAAATTATACTGCACTGACTGATAGTTTTCAATCGGTTGGTGAGCCAAATGGTCAACCAAGACACTATCTTTAATAGCTTTTTGAGATCGGTATTCAATATCATACTCAGATAACAACATCTACCAATGGGCAATTCTCACAATTAAAGCAGGCTTCTCAAAAATGTACTTGATTAGATCCATTTTGGATAACAACCAAGTAGTATGATTCGGCATATACTGGCGCAGACGCTTAGCAACCCAAGCCAATGCGCAACATGTGTTTTCAAGCATAGAATACCGAGTCTCATAGTTAGTGAATTTCTTACTGAGGTAGTAAATTACATAATCTTTCTTTCCATATTCATCTTGCTGACCAAGAACACAATCCATACTCTCATCAAGCACTGTCAAATACATGATCAACGGTCTTCCCTCAACAGGAGGAGACAGAATTGGAGGCTCAAGCGGATACTCTTTGATACTATCAAAAGCTTTTTGGCAATCTTCAGTTCAATCACAAGACTGATCTTTCCGAAGAAGCTTGAAAATAGGCGCACATGTGGCAGTCATATGCGATATAAATCTTGAGATATAGTTCAAGCGGCCGAGAAAACCTTTGACTTGCTTCTCAGTTGGGCGCAGGCATCTCGTGTATTGATTTGACCTTGGCAGGATCAACTTCAATACCCTTCTCACTGACAATAAAGCCCAACAACTTACAAGAACGAACACCAAAAGTACACTTATTGGGATTCAAGCGGAGTTTGTATTTCTTCAAATGCTGGAATAACTTCAATAAATGCTCAACATGTTCTTCTTCATCACTTGATTTGGCAATCATATCATCAACATAAACTTCAATCTCTTTATGCATCATATAATGGAAAAGAGTGGTCATTGCTCTCTGGTATGTTGCACCATCATTCTTTATATCGAAAGGAAACACTCTATAACAGAATGTTCCCCAGGGTGTAATGAATATGGTCTTCTCCATATCTTCAGGTTCCATTTTGATCTGATTGTAGCCGGAAAATCCGTCCATAAATGAAAAGACATTGAATTTAGCTGTATTGTCTACCAACATGTCAATGTGTGGCAGAGGAAAATCATCTTTCAGACTGGCATTATTCAAATCTCTGTAATCAACACACATGTGGACTTTTCCATCTTCCTTCGAAACAGGCACAATATTGGCCACCCACTATGGATACTCAGAGGTTACAAGAAAACCGACATCGATATGCTTTTGCACTTCCTCTTTGATCTTAACTTCCATATTAGGATCTTCTCATTTTTTGCTTGACCGACGGGCATTCTGGCTTCAATGACAATCTATGCTCCACAATATTAGAATCCAAACCAGACATGTCTTAATAGGACAAAGCAAACACATCTGAATATTCTCTAAGAAGATCAATCAACCCCTTCTTAGCCTCTGGACACAGTTGAGACCCAATCTTGACTTCCTCCACATCATCTTCGGAACCCAAGTTGACTAGTTCAATCTGCTCTTCAAATGGATGAATGGCTTTTTCCTCATGCTCAAGTAAACAAGATAATTCATCAGATACTTCTTCATCATCAGTTTCTTCCTCAGCCTCGAACACAGAAAAATCGAAGTTTGGAGAGGGAGTGGGATCATTGTATTCAATGGGTTTGAGAACCAACCTGCATAATGATTTGATATTTTTATTTTAGAGAAGTGAATTGTGACCAAATATTATGCAGATGGAAGATTTTTATTTATTTATGTTTTTTGTGATTACCATTTTCAGAAAAGCAAAAAGTAAAAATAAAACATCATAGATGTGGATGAATAAAATTGTATTTTATTGATGATAATTGAAATACCCAACAATGTTCACTTCTCCCTTAGGCATAGGAGAAAGATTTTTCTTAAAATGAAAAACAAATTACTTAGAGCGATGAATAACAGTAGGAACATCAACAACAACCCAATTGTTGCAAGTCTGGCCATGCGTCATAAAGTTGGCGCAAACTTCGTCTTCATCGTCCTCAATCACAACAACTGAGTGTTGATCATTCCCATGAATGAACCCTCCACTGTGGAAACTAGGGTGCACATATTCATCTTTGGCGTTGAACGACCCTTGTTGAAATCCCAATCCAACCCTATTCTTGTTTTCAGCAATCTCTATCATACGACCACATTGATCAATGCTGCCAACCTTGATAACTTTTTGTGCATCCTTTAAAGAAGACATGGGTGCCCTAGTTTTCTTTACTACATAAGCAATAGACAAGGCTTGGAACGGAGTTCCAACCTCCTCCTAAGCTTCAACATATGAAAAGGATGACAAACGGCTCACTAATAATGCCTTCTCTCCACCAACAACGATAAGCTTGCCGTTCTTCACAAATGTAAGCTTCTGATGTAGAGTAGACGTCACCGCTCCAACTTCATGAATCCATGGTCTTCCCAACAAGCAGCCATAGGTCGGGTGGATATCCATCACTTGAAAAGTAATATGGAAATCACTCGTACCTATCTTAACTAGAAGGTTCACTTCACCAATGACGGTTTTACGGGAACCATCAAATGCTTTGACAATCATGCCACTGTACCTCATCGGGGCTCCTTAATAAGAAAGTCCGGACAAAGTTGAGTTTGGAAGCATGTTCAGAGAATACCCAGTGTCAACCAACACATTGGACATAGCGTCCTCCTTGCGGTTCATAGAAATATGGAGTGCCAGATTGTGATTTATGCCTTCCTCGGGAAGCTCTTCATCACAAAAGCTCAAGTTATTGCAAGAAGTAATGTTGGCAACAATGTGGTCAAACTGATCCATTTGAAGCTTGGATCATGATGAATTTTGAGGTGGAAGTTTGGAAAATCAAACATGTTTAAAAAAATTTAAGTACCAAGTCAAATGTTCACTTCTTCCACCTTGAATAACTTTTGCTATGAGCTTCAAATGGGAAAAGTTCCTTCATAAAAGTTGTATCTATTTCAAACCTCTTCAATTTGGTCACAAATTTGACCTCATTTAGATTTGTCATGAAGGAGCTATACATTTTAGAAGTTGAGGAAAATCACTTGTTCAATGGTAATGGCCCAAAATGACCTATAATGTTTCCTCTTGGCACATGCATTTGAAAGTTGAATTTGAACTTATTCTAAACATAAAAGTTGAAAAGTACATATTGAATTTGATCATGAAACTTTAATGGATTTAATATCATAAAAATTGAGCAAGTTATGGTCTTTGGAAGTTGACCTCCTAACTAGGGTTCAGACAAAATGACCTATAATATTTCACCATAAAAAATGACTTTCCAAGAAAAACTAACTCTTGGCTTAAACATGAAATTCATTTGGATGTTATTATGAGTAACTTTTCTTTTTGAATCATTTCATATGACAAAAATTGTAGAAGATAGGGTCTAGGGAACCCTAGTTTTGACCAGTTGACTTTCTCTAGTCAACCACCATGAACCAACTTGCTAACTTGACATTTTCTTGATCTTTGGGACTCATGGAGGATAGTATATGTGTAAGATGATGTAATATGAAGTATCCATTGAAATATTTTGATCAAATGTTGAAGAAACTTGCTGAGAAAGTCACACAAGATACCCAGATGAATTTATGGTTTTCAAGGCAAACAAGCTTCAAACTCTTGATGAATTCTTGATCAAAATGATATGTGAAGATCATAGGTATCCACATATGATGTCTAGAGCCAATATGAACCATTGGTGGATGCACACACTACCTACAAAAAGAAGTAAAACTATACATAGACATATTTTTGGCATTTTGGTTAGTAAACAAAGAAAAATAAAGTATGGTACAATAAAATGTGCTTGGTGACCTCTCCCAATTCAAACCCAATGAATGAGGGGTAAGGAGGATGCCAAGGTGTGATCCCAATGCCAATGCATATGATGAGATAGCATGAGGGATCTTAGGATCGAAATTGGGGTCTTACACAAACCTATCGGATACCATCCTAGAAACAAGAATGAAATAGAAATAAATCCCAAGGGACACTATGCAGAAACACTCTGACAAAAGCTTCTTGTAACAAATCTGAGAAGTTTTATGTGGCTTGTTTAACGAACGGGGTCAGACGTTCACTCCTTTCCCTCTAATACCGTGCTTGCTTTGGGGAAGTTAGGCGGTAGAGTGTGATCAGGTCCATCCATAATACTTCTCACAAATGCCTCCTTTTGGTTGAGGAGCTCTTTAAGATGTCCATTGTGTTTCTTCAAGCAGTCACTCTCTTATTTGGGTAGGTTGGTGCCTTCCAGGTCTTTATGTGATTGATCTTTTAGCTCCTAGATCTCTTTAAGCCTCTGGTCTAGCTCATAATGGTTCTGGAAAAGAGTGACCTCTAGTTGTTTGGTGTGGCTTTGTTCATCCTTTATCCCTTTCTTGCAAGCTTCCAGCTGGTCTTGAAGTTTCTTGAGCTATTCTTTGTAATTAAGATCCACTTTATAAGCCTGGTATTGAGTTTCAGCTAGCTGTTTCTTCTTTGCTGACAAGTTAGCACAAGTTCCTTTGAATGCGTCACCCACTTTTATTCTTTTGTACACTTCAACTTGCACCTCGTCATTTGCCCGACGCACTCTGTCTCTTTTTCTGGTTCAGGTTGAACTTCAAATTTTCATTCTCCAAGGAGATCTTACCAAGTTTAGATTTGAGATCAGTGTTCTCTTTCTCTAGGGCCTTGATAATTCTTTCCATCTCATTGACTTCAGAAGTTTGAATGATCACGAGTTCAGGAGGCTTGATGTTCATAGATGGTTCAGATGGAAATGGCAGCAATATCTCTTTGACTCTGTCTTTTACCCATTTGGTGTAAGCTTCCTTGGAAGTGTAATTCTTTTTACCCATTTTAGCTCTCCCTTGAGGACAAATTGCTCCCCAAGCATTAACAATCTTCTTGATTAATTCTGGATCATCAACTCCTTCATATAAGACGAAACCTTATACACTCTTGAGACCAGGCTTATCTACCATAGGGTATCCCAACTATCACAATGCCAACCTCAGGTTGTAACTAATTCCTCATTTTATACGGAGAAGAGGTACATTAGGAAAATCACCACAACTGAGGATGACTTTGACGTTGTCGTAGATTCGAGAATACCAGGAAATGTCTTTGGCGTTCAAGGACATGATCCGCTGGGATCACTTCAAATTGTCTTTCTTTTTTATGAAAGGACCTTTGATGGGTAGATGTGAAATAAACCATCTATACAACAAAGGGGTACAACAGACGATGGTCCCCTTCTTCTTCTGAGTCCTCACGTGGATGGAGTAGTAAGTATCAACGAGAAGAGTAGGAACAAGATTCTGAGTTAAAAAGATGTGAATAGCATCCAAACCCACCAATTCTTCCATGTTTGGAAACAATATGATCCCATAGATTAATAGAGCTAAAATGGCGTTGAAAGACGTCCAAATCTCAGCTTTGGCGAAGGTGGTAGCTTTATCCACGAGAAACTTTGAGGTGAAACCATGAATTCCACCCTTAGGTTCCAGGTTCAACTCCACTTCCTTCTTACCTATGTTGAGGGCTTCAGCAAGGACTTGGTATTTGGAGAGTTCCTTAGTGCAGACATAAGAAGCTCGATTCTTGATCCCAATACCTAGAATATGTGAATACTCTTCCAATGTGGGTGCCAACTGGTAATCCTAGAACGTAAAGCATCTCAATGGAGGGTTGTAAAATTGCACCAAAGTGTGCACATCGGTGGTATTGACTTCAGTGTTCAAGATTCCTAAGATATTCCCATAAGATTTCTTGAATTCATCTCTGTTTCCAAGAACTAGGTGTGTCCGTAATCCTCTTAAAACAGTCAACTGAGGCTGCACGAACTTGTAACTATGAGTGCTCTTTCTCTTGGAGGTCATGCTTCATCTCAGATGCTTAAACAACAAACTGGGATCTTGGGTTCTTGGAAAAGAAATGCATATGCAAAAAGGTTTGTCATGATGCATGATAATGTATGGTGGAACGATATAGATCACGCAGATCCAAAACTCCCGTACATTCTGAATAATCTGTACATGTCATTTTCTGTAAGTTCAAAAGTTCGACGTAATATGAGTATCAAGGTAGGTAGAATCTATGGCTTCCTGCAAGAAAAAACCCATATCCCCCTCACAGGTATGGACTATGCTCCAAGGTGGTCCCTAGAGTCATCGACTCGAAATGGAAATACCCTGCCATAGTGAATACTCATAGGACAAAAGTACTTCCAAGTGTATCTAGTCTGGGTGTGGTTCTCGTGACAACCCAACGCGCGAAACGCAAGTGTACATAACTATCCAAGAGTCTATCCTATGTGTATACTAAGCTCGGGTATAGAGCTTCACTCATATAGTATCAACCCCATCCCAACAACAACATATATAGATATCCACAGTAACAGGAAAGCAGAAATGTAAAGCAGTAAATGATGAATAATATAAAGTTAGTAAGGCATAAAGATAAACACCTAAAACTAGCGAGAGAACAATTTAAACTAGGCTCGACTCCTTTTAGCGACTAGGAAGTACTCCAAGCAACGAAGCATCCCCAACAGAGTCTCCAGCTGAAGCTAGCTGGAATATACACGAACATATCGCATGCTCGAACATACAACAAAGTCGCCATTGAACTTTATTTATTCCCGAAGGAAAGGGAAAACATCGACAAAACCCAGAGAAAAGAGATATGCTGGGTAAGGAAGTCGGTTATGCAAGGGGAAGGTATTAGCACCCCAAACATCTATGGTACTCCATGGGAACCATTTTGATTGTTCTCGCTCGAATGGGTGAGATATCTAAAGATTACTCGCAAAAGAATGGGGAAAGGAAGAGAAATAGATAAAATGCTCGGTGAGGATTAGGTCCCTCATGCCTACATATCCTCATAGTGCAATGAGGAATTCAGAGCTTTGTAGTTCAAAGAACTAGTGGTGGGAGGTGAAAAGGGTTGTGATCACAGGTATGGTCTAAACCAAAAGATACTTGTTTGAAATCCAACAAGGGTGAAAGATGAACCCAAGAGTAAAATGGCTATTACCAGTACATGGGCTAGCATGGTTGCCGCTGGGTAATTCCAAAAAGACGAAGAAATATGTGTTTTGGGGGTATGACCCAAACATCTCTTGGTTCACAAGGGGACACAAGAAGGAGCACAAAGAGGTAGTGTATTTGGCTCAAAGATAGTTGATATATCACATGGAGTGAATGATGGTAGGATATGAATGCATCATGGAGATGAATGGAATGAAGTGACCAAAGTCATATAATTGAATATTTGGTGATAAGTGACTGAAGAAGTCTAATTTGAAACCGAAGGTGAAAGTGTATTGGAATCCATAAGAGAAATGGGATTTGTACCATAGAGGGATACGTTGTTAAATGATACGTGGACTAGCATGGCTGCCACTATCGGATATTTAGCCAAAAAATAAGGAACTAAATGTTTGGGTACAAGCCAAACAACTCTAGATAGAAATGCGGACTTTTCGCTAGGCGTCCTAAAAGGGTGTATAAGGAATTCCAAAGAAAGTTGTGTTTCGATGTCAAAGGAATAATATGCCACTGGGTGAACGATTTATGATCAAAGGTAGATAATGGATAGTGAAAGATATGAATGGTATCCTAAGGAGGAAGGAGGATTAATTAGAAGTATGCTCGCCAAGGATTCACATCCCCGTGCCTACGTATTCTCATTGTGCAATGAGAAAATCAGAGCAATCGTAGTTCGTGGAACCACAAGAATATATATATATATATATATATATATATATATATATATATATATATATATATATATATATATATATATATATATATATACATACAGAGAGAGAGAGAGAGAGATAAGAGTGATGAAAAGTATAACTTGTACCAACAGAATGGTATTAAAAGGTATTTGTCCAAGCAAGGGGGACTCATAAGACAAACCCAATTTTAGAGGTGAACTACCATGAAACAAGGAGAGAGATATTTGTCGAAGCAACAGGGACTCACAAGACAAACACCACTTCAAGGAATGATTGCAGTACTGTATAGTACAAGGAATAATGTATGACTTGCTGGGGAAAAAATAGTCCAAGATCAAAGAAGGACAGTATCTTGGATCCAAGAAGAGATAGACTCTGAATCGAAGAGCAAGGTAGATGTTTACCAGTATGTGGTCTAGCATGGATGTCGTTATAGTGTAAAGCCAAAAACAAAGATTGAATTAAATGTTTGGGTGCCAACCAAACAATTCTCGATTGATGAGGCGGAGTTCCGCTAAATCGTCCTAAAATGATGTACAAGGAGTCCAAGGAGAAGTATAGTTGATCTCTAAAAGATGATATTAATTGAATGAATGAAAAATGATTAATTGATAAATAGGGTAGGAATAGATAAGGTAACTCGTGAAGAAACTGGGTTATCTTGTCTACGTATCCTTATAGTGCAATAAGGAAATCAGAGCTTTCGTAGTTCATCCTACTAGGGATGAAAGCGAGATGATTAAGGAGGCAAGAGGAGATGATTGAATTATTTAATGAAATAAAAGAATAGACTTGATAGTTATCTGATAAGAATCACAATAAAGTCTATGAGTAAAGATGGATATGATAAGCAACGGGCCAAACGTCCCGCACCCAAAGATATACAAAATGAGTGTAAGAAAGCTCCAGTCTCATTCCTTCTTTACTTCTTAAGGCTCGTGGTATATGATTCTCGTCTTAACTTTCAAGTTGCTAAAGAAGAATCTTTGTTTTTTTGTACTGAAGACCTTATCAATCATTCGATTTGAATTGCACTAAAGTCTATAAAAGGAGGTGAATACGATGAGCAGCTGAGTCATTCGTCTCGTACCCAAAGATATTCAGAATGTGGGTAGGAATTCTCCAGTCTCATTCCTTCTCCATTGCTTAAGGCTCGTATCGTACAACATGAGTTATAATTGATAAGTTGTTGATGCAGTCCTTTGCTTGTTGCGTTGCTTTGTGAAGAGAGAGACTTTCCAATCTTATGATTAAAATTGTGCTAAAGTCTATGAATAGAGGTGAATACGATGTGAATTGGGTCATTCGTCCCATACCCAAACATATTCAGAATGGGGGTAGGAATTCTCCAGTCCATTCCTACTCTATTACTTAAGGCTCATGCCACACGATTCTAACTTTGATTTGACAAGCTCTTGAAGTTTCCACCTTTGATGTGGTTGTATTATCCACTGCTTGGTATGACTGAGGATTCCTTGATTGAGAATCTTGACTTGAGGCTACGAGTTTCACAGCTTAGAAGAAAAGGTCTTATTAAATGACTAAGGGTCTTTTGGTCATTAAAATTAGTCTATGGGATTATACAAGTTCAAAGGATTTAATTGATCAAATTTACTTTTGATCAATTCGAATCGTGGGTTTGAAATAATTGGAAATTAAGATTAATTCTAATCTAAGGCTTAGAAATGATCAATCAAGCCTAAGGGAGCATGTTGTAGTCAGTCAAAAATTCTAAATTAAAATTCTCTGTTAAAAATTGCTGAGAGAACACGTGTTACTATGGCCAAAATGACAAATTAACCCTTAAGGGTAAAAAGGTCATTTCACATGAAATATTCAAATATGAGCCAAGTTAAATCCTAATCAAAATCCTAATTAAAACCTAAAAGATTCATCAAGTTCCAAAACTATTTTTAATTAATTAAATCTAAGGGTTTAGAAAATTAACTAAGTTGTAAAAACAAGTAGTGTTCTAATTACCCAAATTTATTCTAATTAAAACCTAAAGTTAATTATCCCAAGGTTCTAACTAATCACTAGAATTCAATTAAGCTAGATAAAATTGACTAATCAATAATTAACCAAGACTAAATCTAATTATTCTAAAAGCTAGAATTGAAATGAATTTAAACAAATGCCATGGGTGCAGAATTGGGAATGGAGTTATGATTAACGAATGGGCCTTAGGCCCATGAATTCATCTGCAACCAAAAATGATCTGCAAAATTCTGCACGGGGGGTACGATTAGTAGCCATAAGTTCTGCCACGCAAATGAAACAAAGGCCCACCTGATGGGCCGATCCTCCAAACTGTTGCTACCAAAAAAATCAGCTGGGCCTAACGCTTAAACAAAGCCAACCAGACCACCACCGGCCAGGTTCAACGATAGGCCACAATCCATGGAAATGAAATTAGCCTACTTAATCCTAGGGTTAATCAATCAATACATTTACCATTAACTCCTAAACCTTGGGATTAAAAGAATATTAATCATCCACCAAAGCCATTAATCACACATGGGGAGCCTGGGAAATGAACTAATTGCTTTCAAATTTAAACGAATGAATTTTTCCCTTTTGTCTTTCATTCTTGCCAGAAATGAGGCACCGCCATGTCAGAAGCAGAAGCATGGTCCAATCAATAAATTGCAACCACCAAACTGCTCGCTAATGAACTCTCTACTCAAATCTTTTCGCCAAAACTTCCAATTCTTAACTAACATCCTCCAATCGACACTGAATAGGGAATGAACCCTAGGTCTTGAAACTCGACGCAAGCGAGAATCAAGAGGAATCAGAGTCCCTCATGTTAGTGCTTCAACTCCTTTGGTTAACCACACATGACTACAACAAAAATCAAGGAAGAATGGGGGATGGATCCTACCTGCAGAACGGAGGTATGTCCTGGAAATTGTTGAAAAAAAGGAGATGATGATGCTGATCAAGAATACCAGAATTCTTCAGGTCTGAATTCTTCAAAATCTTGATTCCTTACTCGCGTCCTTCTTCTTATTTGTCATTCCAAAAAAAGGCTTAGCTCTTATTGCTTCAGAGCTTCAATGCAGAGCTCTGAACAACAATGGAGAACGAGCTTTGGAGTGAGGGTTGTTAGTTCTTGTGTTGGAAGCAATTTCGGTAAAACCTAGAGTGTTCACAAGTTGTCACAAGTGTTGTCTTGACATAAGATAACATGTACCTGCAGGATGTTTAAAATGTGAATATGCAGGATTTTACTGAGATGTCAGACCCGATGTCATGACATCTGTATACAGAACATTCAGTCTGAATGTTATGTATTGTGTGATTGCGTTTTTTATGCTAATCTATGTACGATTGAAGAGATGATTAAACGCGCATTCAATCAATAATGACAACCAGATTGACTTATTTTCCAACTAGATATAATCAACTGTCATGAGAAGATATGAATGGAAAATAGTTTTAGGGTTTTATGATGTCCAAGACCAGCCAAATGCTTCTATATAAAGGACATGGAAAACCTGGTTTTATACACAAGAAATAACGAACGAAATATTGAGAGAGAATAAGGGTTTTAGTCTTGTATGGTCGTTTGAATTGTAAGCCATTCATTCATCCATAAATGATTGAATTGGACTGATTTTTGAGTTGTAATTTGTCCACTCTAAGCTTTGAAGCATGAGTGTGTGTTTACTTGATTGAAGCTTTTAAGTAAGATCAAGTATGTGTCTTTGAAGAGTGTCTTCTTTTCATTGTAATTCTTGTTTTATATCACTGTTGTGATTGAGGGGGAGTGAGTAGGATCTCATATCTAAGAATTCTTAGGTAGAAGTCACACGGGTAGATATTAGGTGAAAAGACTATAACTTGAAGTTGTTTACTGAGAGTCTTTGAACTGATTTTTTTTAGTGGATTTCCTTCCTGGCTTGGTAGCCCCCAGATATAGGTGAGTTTGCATCGAACTGGGTTAACAATTGCTCGTGTCTCTTGCATTACTGTTCTTTATATTTTATCATGTTTGTATTGTTCAGATATTAGCGTCGTGACATTACCTTCAACATTTCATATCTGATACCAGAATTTCAATTGGTATCAGAGCAGGCATCCTGCTCTGGTTCTGGGTAAGATCTAGGGATGTTACTTTCTGGTACTATGGATAGAGACGGAGGATCTGTTCACAGACCCCCTATTTTGGATGGATCCAACTATGATTAATGGAAACCTAGAATGGTAGCCTTCCTAAAATCTTTGGATAATAAGGCTTTGAAGGTTGTTTTAACAGGTTGGGAACATCCAGTTATTACTAAGGAAGGAGAAGCTACAACTGACAAGAAGGCTGAGGAACAATGGACCAAGGAGGAGGATGATCTAGCCCTTGGGAACTCTAAAGCATTGAATGCTATATTCAATGGAGTAGATAAGAACATCTTCAGATTGGTAAACAACTGTGAGGTGGCTAAAGATGCTTGGAACATTCTCAAAACCACTCATGAAGGCACCTCTAGAGTGAAGATGTCTAGATTGCAGCTGCTCACTACCAAGTTTGAAAATTTAAGGACGAAAGAAGATGAAAATATTCATGAATTTCATATGAATATCCTTGAAATTTCTAATGCCTCAGGAGCCCTGGGTGAGAAGATGTCAGATGAAAAACTAGTGAGGAAAATACTCAGGTCACTTCCTAAGAGATTTGCCATGAAAGTGATAGCCATAGAAGAGTCTTAAGACATTTCCAATATGAGAGTCAAAAGCATAGACTTCATGTCAAATACTAAAGAGAAAGAGGAAGAAAGTGGTCAAGATACTAATGAAGATCTGGAAAATGATGTAGCATTACTGGGAAGACGGTTCAACAAACTTCTGAAAAAGATGGATGTAAGGTCTAAGTCTAATGTCAAGAACATGTCATCTGACATCAGTAAGTCCAATAATGCTGGAAGAAGAACAAGATCTGATGAAAAGACCAAAGAAGGAAAAGGAGTTCAGTGCCATGAATGTGACGGGTATGGACACATTAGAGCTGAATATGGAACCTACCTCAAGAAACAGAAGAAGAGTCTTGCTGCTACTTGGTCTGATGAAAGTGAAACAGAAGAGTCTGCAAATCATGTGACTGCCTTGACTGGAAGATGGGGTTCTGATGAAGACTCAAGTGATGATGAAGTAACCTTTGATGAGTTAGCCATCACCTATAGAGAGTTGTGTCACAAAAGTTAAGAAGTGTGTCAACAAGTTGAAAGTCAGAAGAAAGTGATAACACAACTGAAGAATGAGAAGGTAGAACACTTAGAAACCATCTCTAAGTTAAAGACTGAAGCAGTGTTCTTGAATTCCAAACTGGATGAGATGACAAAGTATGTCAGAATGCTAAACAATGGATCTGACACCTTAGACAAAATTCTCCAGACTGGACAAATGACAGGAGACAAGTCTGGCATTGGGTTCAATGAATCCAAACCTGAGTGCAGTCACACTGGTAGCAAACCAAAATCCAAACCTGAGTGCAGTCACACTGGTAGCAAATCAAAGATGTCACATCATATGTCACAACATCATAAAGGAAGACAGCAGAAAGGGAAACATCAAAGATGGAGATGTCATTACTGTGGAAAATTTGGCCACATAAAACCATTATGCTATAAGTTTTATGGCTATCCTAGTCCTTCTCATCATCAAACTAAACCCAAACATCACATACTTGTCAACAGAAAATAACGGGTTCCTAGGAGTGGTGTTACAATCCTGATAGCTCACACTTCCTTCAGAGTTTCACCCAAAGAAGACTGGTATTTTGACTGTGGATGCTCTAGACACATGACTGGAAACAAAAACCTGCTAACTGGCCTTCATCCTCATGCCACCAGCTATGTAACCTTTGGTGATGGAGCAAAGGGTGAAATCAAGGGGATTGGTAAGCTTAACTGCCCTGGAGTCCCTAACCTTGACAATGTCCTACTTGTTAAGGGACTGACTGCAAACCTAATAAGCATCAGTCAACTATGTGACCAAGGTCTAACTGTAAACTTCACAAAAACTGAATGTCTGATTACTAATAAAGAAAATGAAGTGATCATGAAAGGAGTCAGGTCTAAGGACAACTGCTATATGTGGAGTTCTCAGGAATTTGGTTATTCATCAATGTGTACTCTAGCCAAAGAAGAAGAAGTGAAGATATGGCATCAAAGATTGGGCCATCTACATCTTAAAGGAATGAAGATGATTATATCTGTTGAGGTTGTTAGAAGATTCCCAACTTGAAGATTGATGAAGGAAGAGTTTGTGGGGAGTGTCAGATTGGAAAACGGACAAAGATGTCACATCAGAAGCTCAGACATGACACCACTTCCAAAGTGTTGGAACTTCTCCATATGGACTTGATAGGACCCATGCAGGTGGAAAGTCTTGGTGGGAAGAAGTATGCTTATGTAGTGGTGGATGACTTCTCCAGATACACCTGGGTCAATTTTATAAGAGAAAAATCTGATGTATTTGAAGTCTTCAAAGATCTTTGTCTAAGACTTCAAAGAGAAAAAGAAAGTCAGGTTATCAAAATTAGAAGTGATCATGGGAAGGAATTTGAGAACAACAAATTTGCTGGATTCTGTGCATCAGAAGGGATTAGTCATGAGTTCTCATCTCCCATTACTCCTCAGCAAAATGGTGTGGTAGAAAGGAAAAATAGAACTCTCCAAGAATCAGCCATAGTTATGACTCATGCTAAGAAATTGCCCTACCACTTCTGGGCTGGAGCTATGAACATAGCCTGCTATGTTCACAACAGAGTAACCTTGAAGAAAGGGACTCCTACTACTTTATATGAAGTCTGGAAAGGGAGAAGACCTACAGTCAAAAACTTCCATGTGTTTGGTAGTAAATGTTATATCTTGACTGATTGTGAACAAAGAAGGAAGATGGATCCCAAGAGTGATGAAGGAATATTTCCGGGCTACTCAACAAACAGCAGAGCATTTAGAGTCTTTAATTCCAGAACAAAAGTAATGATGGAATCTATCAATGTTGTGGTTGATGATCAGCAAACTGATGTCAGAGACGATGTTGAGACATCCCTAAATGATTTCCCAGACAAAAGTAATGAGAGTGAACTCACTCAAGCTGAACCTGAAGCTGACAAAATTAATAAGGGACCCTCTATCAGAATTCAGAAGGATCATCCTAAAGATCTCATTATAGGTGACCTAAATAAAGGGGTCACAACTAGATCAAGGGAAGTGATCTCACATGGCTGTTTTGTGTCCAAGATTGAGCCTAGGAATGTCAAGGAAGCCTTGACTGATGAGTTCTAGATCAATGCCATGCAGGAAGAGTTAGGTCAATTCAAGAGAAATGAAGTATGGGAACTGGTTCTAAGGCCTGAAGGAATAAATGTCATAGGAACAAAGTGGGTGTATAAGAATAAATCTGATGAACAAGGGGTGGTTACTAAAAATAAAGCAAGATTAGTAGCACAAGGATACACTCAAGTTGAAGGAGTTGACTTTGATGAAACATTTGCCCCTGTAGCTCTCCTTAAGTCCATTAGACTATTGCTTGGAGTGACATGTATTCTGAAGTTTAAACTGTTCCGAATGGATGTAAAAAGTGCCTTCTTGAATGGCTACTTAAAAGAGGAATTATATGTTGAACAACCTAAAGGATTCACAGATCCAAATCTTCCAAAGCATGTGTACAAGTTGAGGAAAGCCCTCTATAGTTTGAAACAAGCTCCTAGAGCTTGGTATGATAGACTCACAGTGTTCCTCACTAACAATGGATACAGGAAGAGAGGTATTGACAAGACCCTATTTGTTAAGAATGAAGGAGGAAAACTCATGGTGGCTCAAATATATGTGAATGATATTGTGTTTGGTGATGTCAGATCAGATGGTCGAACATTTTGTTAAACAAATGCAGTCTGAATTTGAAATGAGCCTTGTTGGAGAGCTGACCTATTTTCTTGGGCTACAAGTCAAGCAGATGGAAGATTCTATCTTTCTATCTCAAAGAAAATATGCCAAAAACATTGTTAAGAAGTTTGGCATGGAGAATGTAAGTCATAAAAGGACACCTTCTCCCACACATCTGAAAGTCTCCAAAGATGAAAATGGTGTTAGTGTAGATCAAAGTCTTTACAGAAGCATGATAGTAAGTCTGCTATATCTCACAGCAAGCAGACCTGACATTGCCTTTGTTGTAGGTGTTTGTGCTAGATATCAAGCTAAACCAAAAGTCAGTCACATAAACCAAGTGAAAAGGATACTGAAATATGTCAATGGCACCAATGAATATAGGATGTTGTATACTCATGGATCTTGATCTATGCTGATTGGATACTATGATGCTGACTGGACTGGAAGTGCTGATGATAGGAAAAGCACATCAAGAGGACGTTTCTTCTTGGGGAACAACTTAATATCATGGTTTAGTAAGAAACAAAATTGTGTGTCCCTGTCCACTGCTGAAGCTGAATACATAGCAGTTGGAAGTAGTTGTTCTCAACCGGTTTGGATGAAACAGATGCTGACTGAATACAATGTCACACAAGATGTCATGACATTGTACTATGACAACCTGAGTGATATAAATATTTCTAAGAATCCTAATCATCCCAGTAGGACAAAACACATTGATATTCGTCATCATTTTATTAGAGAACTAGCGGAAGAGAGAATCATAGCCCTGGAGCATGTTACTACTGAAATGCAATTAGCTGATATATTTACAAAGGCTTTGGTTGCTAATCAATTTGAATGTCTAAGAGGTAAATTAGGGATTTGTATCTATGAGAATTTATAGAAATTACTTTGTAGTGGAAAAGGTAATAAAAATATTATCTGCCCACTTAAAAGAAAGTGCCCCATTTATGGTAAATCATTACCTAGTATTGGAACTTCCATCTATAGCATTTTCACACGCAACCTCAGCTCAAACATTTCCACCTTCCTCAAACTTCATCAACCTTCTCTTCTAGGGAAACAAAAATCCTTTCACAAGATCAACAAGATGTCACAACACCGTTCACCTTCTAGTTCTAAAAACACCAAACCTGCGCACAAAGCTAGAACACCCTCTATGGATTTTATTAATGAAGACATTTTGGAAGTGATTCCCCTATCAGTCATCCCAGGCGACGCTCCTGGTCCATCCTCCACTGCAGGACATGCTCAAGGTAACAGTTCTGATAACCCTACCTCTAAGGATGCATTGCATCATATTGATTGTGTCATTAGAAATCTTGTCACGAGGATCCTTAATGAAGGAACTCAGTAAAGGGAGTTCCTACTCTTCTATCGAGAAGGGACCCCTCTCCTGAGGTTGGACCTCACAATGAGAAAGATGATGAGTCATCTAGGTTTGAAAAAGATATAGCTGCTGAGGGATTATGCTTTTTAGGGAAAACCTTGCCTAGTAAGAAATCTGTAGATGCTTCTTAGTCTAAGAAGCATGACTCTGCTAAGAAGGTGATAGACTTGGAAGATGAGAGCTCAGATGATGAAGATGATAGCTTGCTTCATCACTTGAAGCCGAGTGTTGCTAAGAGGATGAAGACCAGAAAGGGTAGGTCTGTGGCTGAGATGATGACAACCAAAACTGGTAAGAAGGCTACTGTTGTAGGCCCATCAAAGTCTTGGAGTAAAGTGGAGGTAAAGAAGAGAAAAGTAAGAGAAAGTTCTGATTCAGAGGAAGATGTTGAAGACGATGTCCCTGACATCTCTCCTATCAAAAGGTCAAATGTTAGAAAATCCCTTGCAAAGGTTGTTGTTGTACACTTGGATAACATTTCCTTCCATCTTGAAGATGGTGCAGCAAAGTGGAAATTTGTAATCCAAAGGATAGTGGCTGTGGAAAGAGAACTGGGAAAGGATGTTGTGGAGGTTAAGGAGGTCATGGACCTAACTAAGTCTGCTGGATCAATGAAAACAGTTAGTGGGTTATCTCAGTGTTTTGAAGGTATTGTTAAAGAATTTGTGGTGAACATCCCTGAGGACATTGCTGACAAGAACAACAAAGAGTTTTGTAAGGTATTTGTTAGAGGAAAGTGTGTGAAGTTTTCTCCAACCGTGATTAATAAGTTCCTAGGAAGAGGAACAGAAGGTGTTGGTGAACTAGAGGCCAAAAACAATGAGGTCTGTAGAAAAATAACTGTTGGACAGGTCAAGGAGTGGCCAAGAAAGAAGCATCTCTCTGCTGGAAAATTAACTGTGAAATATGCTATCTTGCACAAGATAGGGTCAGCAAACTGGGTACCAACAAATCACATCTCTACAATCTCAAATGCTCTTGGAAGGCTCATATTTGCTATTGGAACCAAGCTTAATTTTAATTATGAAAGATTCATGTTTGAACAAATTGTCAAACATGCTTCCACAAATGCAGTAAAGCTGCCCATAGCTTTTCCCTCAATAATTTGTGGGATAATCCTGCGCCAGCAACCTGGAATTCTGAGCACAAGTGATATCCCTAGTAGAAGAAAACCTCCATTGTCAGTTCATTACAAATTATTTGAAGGCAGTCATGTCAATGACATTGTCATGACATCTGTTGTAAAGAAGCCATCCTCTCAAGGTGGTTTGATTGCTGAATTGAAAGAGACCTGTAAGGAATTGGAGACTGGGATAAGGGTGGCTAAAGCTAGGAAAGAAGCTTTGGAGGTTCTGATTAATAGCTTGGAGCAAGGAGATATAGATAATGTTGGTCAAGCCAAGGAAACAGAAGCCTACACCTCTAGTGAGAGGTCTGAATCTCAAGATAAATCAAGTGGCAGTTCTAGGTCTGAAGCTGATGAAGAAGCTAGCTCTTCTGACTGAGTGTTGGTGAAGATTGTTCCCCTGTTATGATGATGTGCTGTTCTGGATGCCTTGATGTTTGATGTTTTTTTTGGCAGTCTTGCTTTGATACCTTGATGTAATTTCTTGGATTCTTTGTGATTTCTCTTGATTCTTTTTATCTCAGCTTATATAGCTGTGTATATTTGTGGTTCTGTAACACCTGACAATATGTTTTAACATTCTATGTGACATCCTATTTGACTAATAGACATTTATTTTGTCTCATTGGTCTCTTTGGTCTATTTTGACTAAAAAGGGGGAGAAGTAGCTAAAGGAGAGTTATATTTAATATGTGTTATGAAGTAGCAATTCTATAAATAGATGACAGATGATGTTGAAAAGGATGTTTTGTGGAGTACAGGTGATGTTGAAGGATATGTCACATGGGGTATTGTATGTTACAGGTGTTGTTGAAGGAGATGTCTGTGTTGAACAGACTTAGGGGGAGAAGAAGCACATATGTGTTTAATGTGTGTTTACTAGTTGTTATTATAGCTAGTAAATGTGTGGAAATGTGTGGTTTATTACTTCTGCTGCTAAACTACTGATATGTTTTATTGTACTCTTGTGAACAAATGGACTGATGTATGTTTTAGCCAAAATTTTCCAAAGGGGGAGTTTGTTGGTTCTTGTGTTAGCAGCAATTTTGGTAAAACCTAGAGTGTTCACAAGTTGTCACAAGTGTTGTCTTGACATAAGATAACATGTACCTGCAGGATGCTTAAAATGTGAATATGCAGGATTTTACTGAGATGTCAGACCCGATGTCATGACATTTGTATACAGAACATTCAGTCTGAATGTTATGTATTGTGCGATTGCGTTTTTTATGCTAATTTATGTATGATTGAAGAGATGATTAAACGCGCATTCAATCAGTAATTATAACCAGATTGACTTATTTTCCAACGAGATATAATCAGCTGTCATGAGATGATATGAATGGAAAATAGTTTTAGGGTTTTATGATGTCTAAGCCCAATCAAATGCTTCTATATAAAAGACATGGAAAACCTGGTTTTATACACAAGAAATAACAAACAAAATATTGAGAGAGAATAAGGGTTTTAGCCTTGTGTGGTCGTGTGAATTGTAAGCCATTCATTCATCCATAGATGATTGAATTGGACTGATTTTTGAGTTGTAATTTGTCCACTCTAAACTTTGAAGCATGAGTGTGTGTTTACTTGATTGAAGCTTTTAAGTAAGATCAAGTATGTGTCTTTGAAGAGTGTCTTCTTTTCATTGTAATTCTTGTTTTATATCACTGTTGTGATTGAGGGGGAGTGAGTAGGATCTCATGTCTAAGAGTTCTTAGGTAGAAGTCACACGGGTAGAGATTAGGTGAAAAGACTGTAACTTGAAGTTGTTTATTGAGAGTCTTTGAACTGATTCTGTTTAGTGGATTTCCTTCCTGGCTTGGTAGCCTCCAGACGTAGGTGAGTTTGCACCGAACTGGGTTAACAATTGCTTGTGTCTCTTGCATTACTGTTCTTTATCTTTTATCCTGTTTGTATTGTTCAGATATTAGTGTCGTGACATTACCTTCGACATCTCATATCTGATACCAGAATTTCAAGGGTGAGGATAAAAGTTCAAGAGGTTATGAAGCTTGAATTATTCGAGTCTGTGAAAACGTGAATGAGCCCACCCCGTGATTGTAGACTGATCCGTATTTATAGATTTCAAGCTCTTAAGAAACAGTTGGAAATGCAAACTCAAATTCATCTTAAATTCATTTAGTTTATTATGAATGCAATATTCTATTAAAGATGAAATTCAATTAGTTTTTTGTTTGCTTCTGTTAAAATTTCTGTTAGTGTTAGTTAAGCTCTTTTTGTGTGAAACTGAAATGATGTTGGATTTATTTTGAATGGGTTAGCTCATTATTGTTTAACTGGTCATTGCAGGTGGTCTGAATAGATCGTGTGGAGATGTTTGCACTAGGATGACCTGCTGATCTAGTAAGATTTTCCTAAACTCCAACCTTGTTAGATTTTTCAAGGATTATCAATTATGAGTCCTGTTAGAAATATTCTGTTGAAATGTTGTCAGTTCAAAATGCCAAGTTAATTATGTTAATACGATTAGATGATCTATATGCTTGTTAAGTGGATTGTTGTTGTAGGGTTGGGTTAAGCACTTAAGTTGGATTCAATTTGTGATTGTAGGATGTGTTAGATTTTGATGGGTCACCTAATATTCAGTTGGCTATCCAATGCAATGGTTAAGTAAAACATTTGTAAGATTGTTAAGGTGAATATGAATTGAAACAGAAATGTGTTGGTTCACCATTTACTCTCACCTATTTAAGTTCAATTTGGTTGAGGAGTGATTTCTACTAATGAAGATGATGCAGAGTTAATGAATGTAATACAAATTGTGCCTGTGTTCTCATTGGTATCAGCCCCAACATTGTTCTAGCTTTCAATCCCTTGACCAATCTCAATGCAAATGGAACTATGGTAGACAAAAGGAAGGGTGACAAATGTATAGGATCTAATCCAAAACTTGCTCCAAGAGGCATAAACAGAACTCTGATTATAGTTGAAATTTGTGTGTGTGTGTGGGGGGGGGGGGGGGGGGATGTAATGTAGAATTTTTGAATGAATGTTATTTATGGTTTTGTGGAAAGGGTAATGGATAGATATCATGTAATTTACTTTTGTATGAACTTGAGTATGCATTAGATTGAATCAAACGTGTATGTCATTATTGACTGTAATGGTATGAACTATGTCAGTTATTAAATGCAGGTTTAAAGGAAATGATGGTAATGATGGTTTGATCATTGTTATTATGAAGATGTGTTAGCAATGCTTCACTTGACTTATGGTAATGGTATGCTGCAGCAAAGTGATTTTTGCTTCATGGCTTAGTGCCTCTGAGTTTGCAACATATGAATTCTGACTTGGATATGTTGTGTAAATGCAGTGGCTAGGATGGGGTACTGGAGAATGATGTTAAGGTCTGCAGAAGCAACACTATCTGGTTTGGTCAGAACCATAGGCTATGTAGTTAGGATCAAGGTATTTCAACTTTGTTATTAGCTTAAGTTTTCTTGGATGGTCCAATTGTAACCATGTGAAGTATTATGATGCATTGTTGGTTTATGTGTTGTATAATGCAAGGCTGTAAAGATGTTCAAATTGTGGCTAGCCCAAGTTCAACCATGTTCATGGCATGTTGATTACAAAAATGGAAAACCAAATCCACATGGCTAAGTCAAGATCAAAACGGACATGGAGGGTGAAATTAGAGCTTGGGATTTGGACACTTATTAGATTAGGATAAGAAAAGGAATTTGGGTTGACTTTGGTCAAAGTTGAGTACAAAGTCAACCGTTGACCAAAGTCAACAATTAGCCCACATGTAATTTTTTTTAATTTTTATGTATGTAAGGAAATATTATGATTATGGAATGAATGGGATTGATGCATTTGAATGAAATTGAATAGATTTTGAATTTTTGAATTTGTTTTGTACATGAACATGACACTTGAAACTCATATGGAATTTGAATTTGACCACGACTTGGGCATGAACTGTAAATGACTTACAAGTGGATTGAACATGATTGGTGAACAAGGTTATGACTTGAATGAACCATTAACATGGATTAAATTAACTTTAATGGACAATGATGAGCATGAACCCATGATCTTAGGAAGGACCAAGATGTACTATAACCTAACCAATGATTCATGACCCAAGCATCACTGACATGACAATGGCATAAAATGGACTTGAATAACATTGACTAGGTGAAACCAAGCAAGTTATATACTAGGCCCTTGAAATGACCAGATGAAATGTCATGGAATAGAAACAAGAATGGAAGTTGTGGGACCAAAGACTTGAGCAAGGACCAATGGGCTTAAGTATCAATGAATGAAACCAAAACCAAGGCAACAACATGAACGAGAAGTGGAGTGAAGCACACAACACACATAACAAAGGTTGAGAGGTCAACCAGTGAAGATGAGGCTATATATTAGGGTTTAGATGACCCAAGGTATACCATAATGAATTCTTTTGAGTCCGATATTAAGAAATTGGGGTTTCCCTTATCACCAGATGAAAGGCCAGAGCATATTAGGACCCAATTTTCCATGATTAGGGTTTCCATGAGTTATATCCCCCAAACTGAACCTTTGAATGAATCAAGATGCTTTATAGGTATGTTTCCCGTGTGTGAGTCCCAACTAGGGTTTTGCTATCCAAGACAAGGCCCAGAGGACGTCCATAGATTCCCAAAACCAAATCATCAAGAAATTAGGGTTTGAAATCCCTAAGGAATGCCATGATGAGATATTATTGAATCCATGCTTCCAAGACCAAGCAATTGGGATTTCATTTCCCCTGTGATGAGATGAAGAGCCAGGCCACCTTTAGGGTTTGACCTACACATAAACCATAACTTTGCAAGCCAAGAGCTTTGAATTTATAATGATCAATAAGAATGAATGATGCATATGAATGAAGCATGAGTATGTGCAGATGATTATCAAATCAAGGATTGAGTGAAAAGATGAAAAGGGGAGGGAAAATTTTAAGGTGCGACATGCGGCTATGAAACTTTCAATTTTGGTCTTTGAATCTATGAATTATAGACACTTTTGAATTTTAAAATATGATATTTTTGTTATTGCACATATTTTAATGTTTTTTAGGAAATTACTTTTTAATTTTAATGTTTTATTGTTGTTCCGAGCCGACATAGATCCAACCAGATGCGAGCCCAACCAAAGTTATCCAAAACATAAAGTCAGCACACGTGGGGTTCAAGATACACTTTTCTGATCTCTATTTTCCACTATATTCATATTGGACTCTGAACTGACTTGTGCTTTGGAGTACTAACTTTGCATGTCCACCCCACGCCACCGTACGAGAGATCAGCATCATCGATCCTAGATTCCTACATCATCTATCAACACCAATTCTAGTTCTACAATAGAATAATACGTCACCAATCAATACCAATTCTGATTTCACAACAGAACAATGGTACCATCTATGGGAATTGACTCCTAATTCTTATGAAATACTATGGGTAGATATTACCCTTGATCCGAAATCAGATCTCTACCGAAACCATCGAGAAAATGGGACAATTGAATCCTAAATTAAACAGAAGAGCTATGTTAAAACCTTTTGATCATGTACCACCTCAATTATAGGTCATCGATGAGGTCTGCATAATGGCTACCTCCAACATAGATCTGTCACCGTATCACATATTCAAAGTAATGACAATAACAGACTGCAAAGCAAAGATCAATTAGTTCTAGGATTTCGAGAGTGCGGGAAGATAAACACAACCTCAAAGTCGAAGTTACCTTTATTTATAGCAGTCACAATCGATGATCAAATGCTCACAAGATTCCGCATAGACAGCGGAGTTCATATAACCTGTTCCATGTCGACACGCTCGAGCAATTAAATCTCCGTCAATTAGACTTGAATATATACAATGAAAAAGATACATTAGCCTTCAATGATTCAATAACTTGGCCTTGCAGAATGACAGATCTGAAGGTGGTGATGGGAAAGGAGCGGATGAGAGAAAGGTAAGCTTCAGCTTCCTAGTAATCTCGTGTAGAAGCTTCTTCAGTGATATCGTTAGGAGATCCTTCTTGGCAAAGCTAGTTGTTGTGGCTTCTCCAATCCACTTGAAGATAGTGTACCATAGCAGGAAAGAGAAACCAATTATGACTAATGTCGATCGGAAAGAGGCAGGGTGTATTAGATATAGAGTTCATTCAAAACTTTATCACTTATTCAGGAGCGATTTCCAAGTAATCTAGTTTGTGGCTAGTAAAGCCATATTCGTGAAGGTAGATTTTGACCTCCCTTTTGAACACATCATCGATTGAACTTCATATGAGGTAAATATGCGAAAAGGTATTTCCACATCAGCTACACACATACATATTCAATATTAACCTCAGAATAGAATGCTGGAAATACTTTCAACTCACAGTCGGGCATGTGTAAAGAGATAAACAACTCATTATATCACTCGTAAGTGAAAATCTAGAGCACCACCCAGAGGTGACCTAGCCTCTATATTCATGAGATATTAAGCCAAGCCATAAAGGCATTAGTCACCCAAAAACACTCCTCGAGCAAAGGTACGCAGAAGAGACATCCCAAAAGACGGACGTAGATGTCGGTCATCCAGAGAAGAGGACCATTATTATAGCCTACCAAGACACATATCCTTACAGGGAAGTTAACATAGAGACACCTCTATATCAAGTATCCTTAATTATTCAGTCAATCAAGGAGAGGATTAAATAGGAGTTGCATACGCTTGCTTTGGGATTTCCCCGACTAGATAAGTGTCATTAAAGGTTTTCTAACATTTGAAAAATTCACTACCTATGAGAAATATTGTAGCGGGGTATTCGTTACCTTTAGATTTATTGGTTAAATCAAAAGTAAATCATACAATTCGAGTCGCCACCGCACTTCTATTTATCCAAAGGAAAGGTTAGAAAGCGAACAAAAACCGAGAAGTTTTATCAAATCAAAAACTAATAAAAATGTCAGAGATCGGGGTAAGGGGGTTGGTTATGCAATGGGAAGGTTTTAAGCACCCAAAACATCCTAGGTACTCCTAGGGAGCCCTTTTCACATTTGTTGTAAGGTAGGTTGGTATTTGTGAAAATTATTAGTGCAAACATGATTGGGGAGATGAGAGAAGAATGTACAAATTATTTACAATTTTGTGTTTGAATTGATAAACCCATTGCCTACGTACCATCTTAAAAAAAGATTAGGATCAAAACCTCGTAGTTCGGGGTAAAAATCTCAAAAGAAGTTGGTGAATTGGTTGGTCCAAAAGCCTTAAGCTCTTTTGTTATCCAAGGGAGAAAACTCAACCTAAAACCACAAATCCACCATGTGAGGAGAGCTTCAACATGCTAGTGAGGGGTTAACCCTATAATAAGCATGGAAGTCTTATGGTCCATCACTAAGGATATAGGTGAGTATTATATCAACCTCAAGGATAACTCAAACCTAATAGCTATTGTTTATGAAAAGCTTTGGCAAGAAGTGGCCATTGAAACCACAAAAACAATTGAATGAGGTTTATTTACCAATGAAAAGTATTTACAAAATATGGTCAAAGTTGACTTAAGGATTCAATTCAAAATAAGTGTTACGAAAAGAAGTTTGAAAATCAAAAGCATAATGCTTAGGTTTCTAATATTGAAAACAAATGTTAATGTTTGCACAAAAGTTTTGGCTTGGGTTAGAGTGGAGGGAAGAAGAAGAATGACTAAGTCCTAAACATACAAAGATGAGGGAAGAGAAACAAAACCACAAATGGAGTTCCCTTCTTGAGATCATAGTGATGATCCAAGTAGCTCCCATCCTTTGGAATAGTAAGCAAATATCAAATACTCAAGCAATCAAACACACAATCAAACAAGCTCCTAGGAATCTTCCAATGGCTTTTGTATCTCTCACTTAAGATGCTCATGACAATGGTTCTTCAATTTGGCTCAAGTTTGGGATCCCTAGCACAAGAACACACACATCAAAAAGTTCCATAATGCAAACAAAGAATGGACAAGAGGGAGTTTAGAGATTAGGATCCTTTCAAGTTCATCTTCAAGATTAAGCATTCTAAAGGCATGAGGCCTAATTGCTCTTTGACATTCTTATTCTTTTATAGCACTCTAAAGGCATGAGGCCTAGTTGCTCTTTGACTCCATTTTTTCATAGGGAATGTCCTAAAGTCTAAATCCTTTTGTCCATTTGCATTTGGTTCATAACAATCAATACAAAACACAAGCACAATAGTATATACATAATTATGTGCTCAAGTGAGCAAAAGGAAAATCGCATTAACATAAACATGAGCTCAAGTGAGCAAAAGGGCAAAAGCAAATGAATAATATGTACAATATATTAAATTGCATAAAGTAAATTGCAAGAATTAAATGACTTGAATTAAAAGTTAACGGTCAATAGTTAGTGTTAGTGTGCCATAAGGCAATTTAGCGCTATGTTAAGCAATCGTAAGTGGACTAATGTAGTAGTCACACCTATCTGAGGCCGGTCAATAAAAATATAGGCAACAAACACAAGTTAGATACCTTGAATAGTAAACCAAGCTCCTACAACTTGCCATGCCAAAAGAAAATGAGAATGATCTTGTATTGATTTAGGTTTTTTACTTGATCAAGAAGCAACCTATCCTTAATGCAAAGCCATTCACTTGATCTTTGATCAAGATGAATTAGATTTGAATCAAGGAAGGTTAAACCTCCTATACATCAAGGCTAACCACCAATCTTTAACTCATTGATCAAAAAGAAAAAGATGAAGAAGAAGATGAATAAGAATGTACATTAATTGACCTTCAAATGAAATAAGTAAAGTGCATTGACCAAAGACAAATGGAATCAAGGTCAAACAATAGTAAGTCGAAGCAAAATGAAACTTAAAGGTCAAGAAACAAATAAAATATTTTTGGTATTTTTTAAAATTAAAATAACACTTGAATTAAAATAGTCAATTAAAGGTCAAACTTCAAATCCATTTCAAATCAACTTTGAAAAGTCCAAATGGATCATCCTAAGTTCAACAAGGTCAAACAAAGTTTGACAAAAAAATTCAGCATTTTTAGAAACCAGAAACTATTTTTAAACAATTAAAAATGAATAAAAAATAACCTAATTGAACTAAAATCTCAAATCAATTAATAAATTGATGAGAATATTTTTCATAGATCCATCATCATTCAAAGAGGTTAACAAAATATTTTTGCATTTTTTGAATATTGGAAACTATTTAAAATGAAATAAAAATAACCAGAAAAGAGAAAATTCACAAAAAATATAAAATGATAAAATAAAAAATATTAAAAATCAGTTTCAGAAACTAGAAATTAAAAGGAAAATAATGCAATTAGTCCCATATTTTTTGGAATTAAAATGAAAGAGTTATGATTTTTTGAAATAAAATGAAATAAAAGAAATAAAATGGATTAAATCAGAAAATAGAAAAAACCACACGCGTTGGATTGAATCTCATTAATTGACCTGGCACATCTAATGGTCCACATGCGCGCGCTCACCATGAGTCAAAGTCAATGAGAAACATCCAGCATTAAATAAAGTCATAAGATCTGATGGCTATGATATAAACTGGAGATCAGATCTAAGGGTCCACATTCAATCTGGCAAAGAGACGGTGGTGTACACCACCGTCTTCTCCGGCGAGCTTGCATATTTCGGTGGAAGTTGCAGACATAGAAATATCAATAAAAATAGGCGATCCTCATATCCTTGGAAAGCTGGGGTGATGTACATCACACCTGTACCATTGGTTTTCACTCTAGATCCTCATAGGAAGAGAAATTAGAGGTGGAAAATAATGGTGTTCAACCTGAACTCAATGGATTTGCAAAATTAAAGACACAATTCAAATGCCTCTGATGAGAGGACTTCAGCCAAACCAATAAACACAAGAAACAAGCAAGAACCAATGAGTTTCGAAGAGAAAAAGTTTGAACATCCATCTCTGAAATATAGATTTATGGAGCACGATTCTTCACAATTCTTGATTGCAGTTTGCTCTTGAGATGAAGATGAAGCAAGGCCAAGAAATTTTAAGTCTAATGATCAACCAATGAAGTTTAAAATTGGATATGAAATTTTGAAATGAAAGAGAGAAATTCCTTTAGGTGAGGTTTTGGATTCAATTCTGCAGCATCTAAGGCGCCTTCAGGTTGGTGTATGATGAAGTCAGGCATGCTTATTTATAGTGAAAGGCAAGGCAAGGCATGAGAATTGCATGTGCATGAATGGTAAGGGCCTCAATGCATGGGCCTGTACAGGCGCATGGAGGGCCCAAATCCTATTGGAAATCCAAGAATGCACATGATTCTTCATCTCTTCGAAAATGCATCTTCCCAAAATGAAACATGGCCTTGTGGGTAATGGTTGGAAAGGTCTTGAGATGAGGATCAATTGTTATGTTGAATACAAGTCCATTTGGAATTGGGAAATTAGTGAAAATTGGTCATAAAGTTCAAGGTGCAAAACATGTGCATGTGAAAATTTCCAAAATGGACCAACTTCAAGCCCTTCTGTTTCAATGATGCAAGCTCCAAATGACAAACTATTCAACATCAAAGTTGTAGATCTTTTCAAGAAAACTAATTTGGACTCAAATTATGCATCATTTTGATTTTTGATGAGGACGTTATGGGCACTTGAAGTTGGACTTTTTCACATTTCAATGCCTTTGGTCCAAAGTGACCTATAATGTTTTGCATTATCACATGCATTTATTTTAGGATTATGAAAATTTGTTCAACATAGAAAATGATGAAAATAATGAAAAATGAGAGAGTTATGTCCTTGGGAAGTTGACCCAAAATTAGGGTTTCAGTCAAAATGACCTATAATATTTTGAAATGGATGATGACCTTCCAAGCTTCCAATAATTTTTTTATGAACATGGAAGTTATTCATATGGTTATTAAGAACATTTTTCCTCTTGGGGTCATCTTCATTTGACAAACACATTAAAAGTTAGGTCTCAGTGTATTTCAAAATGGTCAAATGAGTTGATTGATCAACTTCTCAAGTCCATACCTCAAACCTTGATGAATGAATGATTGAGGATACTCAAATAAGATCAAATATGCATGAAATGATGAATGAAAGAACTTCCCTTGATTGTATTTGATCATGGGTTGAGGTTGCTTCATGAGCAAGGCACAGTCAATGCACAGATGAATCAGGGTTTCCTTAGGAAACAAGCCTCAAGCCCTTTGGTTCATCTTGATCAAATTGAAAAATTGAGATAATTGGGAGGCATATATGGGTAATGAGAGCTTTGGGAACCATTTTCATGCTTGCTTTCACCTTCACCTGGTCATTTCAATGAGCAACAGGGTCTCCTAGGAGCCTCAGATCTTATGATTGCTCAAGCTTCAAAACAAAAGATGTTAGTGACATATTTTTGTGCTTTTGGTTAGTAAAAAAATAAGAAAAGCAATAATATACAATTCAAGCATGCTTGGTGATCTCAAACCAACTCACACAAGTCCCGACCCAAAGGTTAAGGAGCCAAGATGCTATGATCCTTGAGGCAAATGCAAAATGAAATTATATGATTCCATGAGGGATCTTAGGGTCAAAATTAGGGTTTTACAAATATTACAAGTGCAAATGTTGTTGTCGCCCTGTAGCGGTAAATTCATGACCATCAAGCTATGGATAAGCTTAGCGTCAATAAAACCAGAGTCGCCACCGCGCTTTTATTGTTTCCAAAGGAAAAGGGAAAAGTACAAACAAAACCCAAAGATAAGAAATTTTCAAATCAAAACTAATAAAATGCCAGAGATTACAGGTAAGGGGTTGGTTACATAGAGGGAAGGTGTTAGCACCCAAAGTGTCCTAGGTACTCCTAGGGAGCCCTTTTTTATGTGTGTATGTGTGTTTGGTGTAAAATGATGTTTGAGAAAAATAGAATGTGAGGATGAGAAAAAAATTCATTAATTACATTTTTTTTGACAAGACCTTCGGACTTGTGCCTACGTACCAACATAAAAATGAGGGATCAAAACCTCGTAGTTTGTGGTATCAATTTCAAAATGAGTGGATTGCTTTTAAACAAAATTTAAGTTAAAAGAAGCACAAAGGGACCAGAAGTTTGAATGGGTGTTAGTTCTTTTTGTCTTTTGAAATTTTAAGTCAATATGATTAGATTTATTTACAAGTTTGATTTAAGAAAAGAATTTAAAAATTCAATGGCATAAGGCCAAAGTTTCTAATTGGAATAAGGTCAAAGTTTGAAATCATAAATAAAGAAGGTTTTTGAAAAGGGGGAGAGATTTTGAAATTTAAGAAGTGGGAGGAGATGAAGAGACTAATCCTAACCATAAAATTAAAAGTTAAGATTGAAAATATCTGACCAATGGGATGCAATCCAATAGACAAGAATGTCATATAGAAAACCCACTTTCCCTTTGGACTTTGAATCAAGCAATAATCAGCAAGAAACTAGCAATATCAGACATCATGAAGATCAAGGTATCAAATAAAGATGGCCACATCCAAACAAGCAACTCCATAACTAGCAGTCTTCTTTGTCTTTTCATGTATCAGATGAAACACTCCTTGATTAACTCAGAATAATGCATTAGACATAAGATCAAAATAACAGTTACATCAAGGCCATGTAGCAGATAAGTTCAAATAGATCCCAATACTTGCATCAGATGAAAGCTCAAATCACAATAACTTGGTCTCAAAATGTTGGCATTGGCCAAGTCCTTTTGAATAGGGAATGTTGCCTAATCCTAAGTCCAAAAGTTCATATCAAACCCAACAGTCCACACAAAACATTTTTTAGGGTTTTTGTTGTTCATTAGGTATTTTAAGGTCCTAAGAACACAAACACAAACAAAATATACAAACAAATATATACAATCACAATATATGGCTCAAATGAGCAAAGTGAAAATGGCATAAACATAAACAAGTTAAATGATATGTAAATGACAATGAATGGTAAATGACTTGAAATTAAATTGCATAAAGTAAATGACTTGAAAGTAAAGCAATATTAATAAGAATTAGTCAAATGTTAGTCAAGGTTAATTATATGTTAGTGGTGTTTTACTTTTCAATTGATTAAGTCATTCTTTGGAGAACACTCAACCATCTATTCCCAAGCATGGATCCTTGAACCAAGACATCTTCCAAAGGAAGGAAAAAAGGCCAAGTTTCCACACAATACCATGAAAGATGGGAGGCTTACAATCTCACTTACTAGAATGATATTCCTTTAGGGTCAAATTTAGCTCTATGTTAAGTAAAAATAATTGGTCTTATGTAGAAGTCACAACTATCTGAGGTCGGGCAATAAAAATTTAGGTGCTAATGCATGTTAGAGATTTGGTATAATGAACCAAACTCCTAAAACGTACCACACACTAAAAAAAAGATCACGAGGGATTGACCTATCTCATCCATGCTTATATTGGTTCATCTGACACAAAGTCATTGATGAGCCAATTAGCCTAAGGATATTGAGACTTCATTGGTAAATGAAAAGGATGGGAAAGAATAAGGATAAAGATGAAGAGGGAGGGGAGATGAGAGAAATACAAATTGATCATGGGAGGAATTTTATCAAATTAAAATCATTCATTCATTTTGGGAGATGAAATGTACATTTCATCAATCCCCCAAATCTAATGATTTTAATCCAACAAAAGTCAAATCAACCTTGACCAAGACCCAAACAAATAGTCAAACATCACAAGACCATAAAAATGGCTCAACATAATTTTTACACAATTAATCAATTAAAAATCAATTTATAAATGCATTAAAAGTCAAATTAATTTGGTCAAACCCTAAAATCTCTTCAAAACACCAAATAAATGGCCAAGATATTTATCCTAGGTCAAAGGATCTTAGACAAAAAATTTCATGATATTTGAAAAGTCAGAAGTATTTTTAAACAATTAAAAATATGCACAAAAACATTTCATTCATGAAAGATAACTATATTTAAATTTATTTGGTGAAAGTCCCATATTTTTTGGATTAAAAATGAATTAATATGAATTAATCAAAATAAAGCAATTAAATGAAAAATCATAAAATATAGAAAAACAAGGGCCATCAGATCTTCCTCATTAATTGAGGTGGCAGATCTGATGGCCACGCGTGCGCTATCCATGGTGGACTCAAGTCAAAGAGCCACACGCGTGGTAATCAAAACCAATGGCCAAGATTAGAACGTTGGACCAAGATTAGATGGTTGGAACCTTGCCAACACACCACCGGAGTCCTAGCTCCGATCATCTTCTCCGGTGAGGACCACCGGACTGGTCCAACCAAAACTTCATGTAAAATGAAAAATGAATACACTAATTTGAAGAAAAAATGCTCAGGAGCACGAATCTGACCTTCATTTCTTCCAATTCCAAGTATATTGAAAGATACATGGATTTGAAAATTTGAGGTTTAGGATTTGAGTTGCTTCGATTTGACCCTAAAGAAACTCAATCTTGTTGCCTACATTGGTAGGACTTCAACAAACCAAAAATCACAAAGAATAGTGAAGAATTAAGAGAGAATCGAAGAGATAAAGTTTCTGAATTTTCACCTTCGAATTGCTTCAAATTTGCTTGATCTTGATCTGGATTTGCTTGATCCCTCTTCCTCTTGCTTGCAGTGATCAATTAAGATAAAATGGCAATGAATTCTTGGATTTTGAATTTCAAAACAGAAGGTGAAATTCAAACTCGACTTCAATTGAAACCTTCAAGAATTCTATGGAATGAGGGGTTTGAGTTGTCTTGGCAAAGCTTGGGCAAGGTGTTCTTCTATTTTTGAGCTCATGGCACTTGTATTTATAGCCAATTCAAATTCTTTCTACACACTTTCTTTTGAAATCCAAAAATAGCAATTGCATCATGCAAGCTTGCATGGGCGTGTACAAAGCCCAAAGAATTATCGGAAAAAGTCCAAAATTGTGCACATGTGATGCTGAAAGCAATGCATTAAGTCATGCAATGTTGAAGTGGAAATGAACATGAGAATCCTCCAAATGGTACCATGCATTTCACCCATGCGCAAGTCCTTCAATATTAATCCAAATAAGATGATCATGAACTTTGTAGAAAGGTGAGATCAAGGAGAACAACTTTCATGTTGAAAACTTTTCCATTTGAATCTTGGATAATTTTGAATTTTGAGGTGGAAGTTTGGAAAATCAAACATAAATGAAATTTTTCTAAGTCCCAAGTCAAATGTTCACTTCTTCCACCTTGAATAACTTTTTCTATGGACTTCAAATGAGAAAAGTTCCTTCACCAAAGTTATATATATTTCAAAGATATTCAATTTGGCCACACATTTAACCTCATTTGGATTTGTAATGAAGGAGTTATACATTTTAGAAGTTGAGGAAAATCACTTGTTCAATGGTAATTGCCCAAAATGACCTATAATGTTTCCTCTTGGCACATGCATTTGCAAGTTGAGATTGAACTTTCTCCACACATAAAAGCTGAATAGGACATCTTGAATTTAATCATGGAATTTAAATGGATTTCATATCATAAAAATTGAGCAAGTTATGATCTTGGGGAGTTGACCTCCTAACTAGGGTTCAAACAAAATGACCTATAATCTTTCACCATAAAAATTGACTTTACAAGCAAAACTAGATCTTTACTTAAACATGAAAGTTGTTTGGAATGTAATAAGGAGTAACTTTTCTCTTGGAATCATTTACATATGACAAAAATTATAGGCGATGGGGTATAGGGAACCCCAGTTTTGACCAGTTGACTTTCTCTGGTCAACCACCATGAACCAACTTGCTAACTTGTCATTATCTTGATATTTGGGTCTCATGGAGGATTATGTATGTGTAAGATGATGTAATAGGAAGTATACCTTGAAATATTTGATCAATTGATGAAGAAACTTGTTGAGGAAGTCACACAAGATACCCAGATGAATTAGGGCTTCCAAGGAAAACAAGCTTGAAACTCTTGATGATTTCTTAGTCAAAATGATATGTTGTAGGTGTTTAATTGGTTGCATTGTATGGTAAAACACTAGCTGGATTCTAATGTCTTGACTGATGTCATGACATGCTGTGAAGGTGTTTGTGTGACTGCATTGTAGGTCAGAATATCTAGCTGTACTCTGATGTCTTGACTGATGTCATGACACACTTGAGTAGTTTACTGCAGGATTAGCTAATACAGGATTTATTGAATGTCAAATTGGATGTGGTGACATTCATCCCTGTTAGCAGATACTGAGGAATAGAACAGTTGGTGTTCTGTTAGAACTCAGTATTTATTTTCAGTCTGGTGATCAAGGAAATACCAGATCTGGCATAAGGCCTACTGTCTGAATGTCAAACTGGATGTTATGACATTCATCATCGACAACATATACTGAACAATAGACAGAGTGGTGTTCTGCTACACTTCAGTATGTTTATCAGTCTGTTCTTCAAGAGGATAACAGAACTGACTTAAGGCTAAATGTGTAAATGTCAAATTGGATGCTTTGACATTTATTTATGTAAGCTGTTACTGTAGAATGGACAGATTGGTCCTGTACAGTTCAACAAATTCGTACAATCTGTTTTCAGGAAAAACAGACTTAGCATATGGACCTTGATGTCAAGCTGAATGTTGTGACATTCATTCCTGACAGCATATGCTAAATTGTAGGTTGTTTAGTTTTCTGTTTCAGCTTTTTCTCAGGCTATTCTTCAGGGATTCAATAGCTGAGAGAAAATCCAGGAAATCAACAACCAAGCTACATTTAATGAACCTAACAAATAGCCTATTTGTTAGTAAACTAGATATGGAATTTAGGGGAACTCGTGTGTCCTTAAATTCAGGAGAATACAAGTACAAGGCCCAAGTACTGCAATATAAAAGGAAGTCATTCCTTCATTCAGAACTGGGGATTTTGAGGCGTGAAGATTTAGTGTGTCCATCATACTTCACTGCTGTATTTTTGTGAGTCTTGTATTAGACATATCTTGTAAGCCAAGCTATTATCACATAGATGATTGCATTGGTATAGGTTGTTCATTGAGTTGTAAGTGTTGTGTCACTCTAAGCTTTTAAGCGTGAGTGCTGTGTATCTTGATTAAAGCTGTTAAGCACAATCAAGAGTTGTTTGAAGTGTGTCTTCAAAATTGTCTTTAATATTGAATTAAGGTAGTAATCACTGAGGTGATTGAGGGGGAGTGAGTAGGAACTCTGATCTTCGTGTAAGATTGAAATTGCATTGGGTAGGTATTAAGTGATAAGGTTAAACAGTTGGTTTAAGGTCTGAATTAATACTACTAATAGTGGATTTCCTCCCTGGCTTGGTAGCCCCCAGACGTAGGTCATGTTGGACCGAACTGGGTAAACAATTACTCGTGTTATTTACTGCACTTACTGTTTTCTGCATAATCCTTGTCTGCGCAGAATTGGATGTCATAACAACCCGTGTGACATTGAAAGTCTGTTAACTAGAATTTCAATTGACATCAGAGCAGGCACCCTGCCTGTTAAGTTCTGGGTGAGATCTAGGGAAGTTACTTTCTAGTGCCATGGACAAGGATGTAGGACACTTAAATAGACCACCCATGCTGGATGGTTCTAACTATGATGACTGGAAGCCTCGTATGATAGCCTTCTTAAGGTCTCTAGACAACAAAGTTTGGAGAGCTGTCAACAAAGGATGGGAACATCCAACGAAGACAGGTGAAGATGGAGTCAGTGTGCAGATCCCTGAAGAAGAATGGGACAAGGAGCAAGAGGCATTAACCCTTGGAAATTCTAAGGCCTTGAATGCATTGTTCAATGGAATAAGTAAGAACATCTTCAGACTAGTGCACCACTGTGAGTTGGCCAAGGATGTGTGGGATACCCTCAAGGTAACTCATGAAGGCACCTCCAAAGTGAAGATGTCCAAACTTCAGATGCTGACCACCAAGTTTGAAAATCTGAGGATGAAAGAGGATGAGACTATTCATGACTTCCACATGAATATCCTTGAGATTGCAAACACCTCTGGTGGCTTGGGGGAGAAAATGGCTGAAGAGAAACTTGTAAGAAAGATTCTCAAGTCATTACCTAAGAGATTTGCCATGAAGGTCACTGCAATAGAAGAGGCTCAAGATATCTGCAACATGAAGGTGGATGAGCTCATTGGTTCTCTCCAAACCTTTGAAATGGGGATGTGCGAGAATGTTGAAAAGAAGAGCAAAAGCGTAGCTTTTGTATCAAATTCTGAAGAGGAGTCAGAATCAGGATATACTGGAGGTGATGAAAGCATATCAGAAGCCATAGCCATGCTTGGGAGACAGTTCAACAAGTTCGTGAAGAAGATTGATCAAAGAGGTAGACAAAATGTCAAGAACATCCCGTCTGACATAAGAAAAAAATCAACCTCTGAAGAAAAGTTCAACCAAGGCAAGGGAATCCAGTGCCATGGATGTGAGGGCTATGGACACATTCGAGCTGAATGCCCTACCTACCTCAAGATGCAGAAGAAGGGGCTAGTTGTCACATGGTCTGAGGGAGATTCTGAGAGTGAATCTGAAGGAGAATCTGCTAAACATGTCACTGCACTAACTAGTGTTTGTGTCACTGATGATGATTCAAGTGCAGATGATCTGACCCTTGATGAACTTGCTACATCATATAAGGAGCTATGTGTCACCAGTGCAGAAGTCCGTGTACAAGGTGAAAAGCAGAAGAAGCGCATCAAGGAGCTGGAAGCTCATAATAAAAAGCAGCTGAAAGTCATAGAGGGTCTGAATGGTGAGATATCTGTGCTGACATCTAAGCTAGAGCAGATGACTAAATCCATCAGAATGTTGAATAAAGGAACTGACACCTTGGAAGAGATCCTAAAGGTGGGACATAAGTCTGGAACCATGACTGGTTTAGGCTTTGTGAAAAAATCCTCAGCTGAACTCAAACGCTCAAAGGCTAAAGTTCAGAAATTCAAGCGAAGGTCACCCCCAATGTCTCAACATCAGGGAACCAGGATGAGTAATCATCAAAAGAGGAAATTCCAGCAATGGAGATGTCACCACTGTGGTAGGCTTGGCCATATAAAAGCCTTCTGCTACAGGCTTCATGGGTACCCTAACCAAGCTCCCCATGACAGACCTAACCATAAGACATATAGGCACAATGTCCCCACCAAGAAGCGACAATGGTATGCTAGGTTAGCTCACACAGCTCTAAGGGCTTCTACCAGAGAAGACTGGTACTTAGACAGTGGCTGCTCAAGACATATGACTGGTATGGAAAATCTATTGGTGGATATTCAACCTTACACTACCAGCTATGTGACCTTTGGTGATGATGCTAAAGGAAAAATAAAAGGTGTGGGTAAGCTGGACTGCTCTGGAGTTCCAGAACTTAATAATGTGCTGTTAGTAAGAGGACTAACTACAAACCTCATCAGCATAAGCCAGCTGTGTGATCAAGGGTTCTATGTTCAGTTTACTAAGGAGCTATGTATTGTGACCAATGGTGACAATCAGGAAGTTATGAGAGGATCCAGATCCAAAGATAACTGTTATCTGTGGGAACCTAAAGTCTCAAACTTCTCCACAATCTGCTCCTCAGCCAAGGAAGAACAGGAGGTGAAGTTGTGGCATAGACGCCTTGGACATCTCCACCTACGGGGAATGAAGAAGATCATATCCAAGGAAGCAGTCAGAGGAATTCCAAAGCTGCTTATTGATGAAGGAAGAGTATGTGGAGAATGCCAGGTGGGCAAGCAAACCAAGATGTCACATCCGAAGCTGGGACATCCTACAACTTCCAGAGTTCTGGAACTGTTGCACATGGACTTAATGGGACCTATGCAGGTTGAAAGTCTGGGTGGAAAGAGATATGCATCTGTGGTGGTTGATGACCATTCCAGATACACGTGGATAAGCTTTATCAGAGAGAAGTTAGATACATTTGATGTCTTCAAAGACCTGTGCATCAGACTTCAAAGGGAAAAGGACAATTGTGTTGTCCGAATTAGGAGTGATCATGGTACGGAGTTCAAAAATTCCAAGTTTGATGAGTTTTGCTCGTCTGAAGGAATAAGTCATGAGTTCTCCTCTCCTATAACTCCTCAGCAGAATGGGATAGTTGAAAGGAAAAATAGAATTATTCAAGAATCTGCCAGAGCTATGATTCATGCAAAGAAGCTCCCTATGCACTTTTGGGCTGAAGCTATGAATACCGCGTGTTATGTTCACAACAGAGTCACCTTGAGAAAAGGAACCTCCTCCACTCTGTATGAAATATGGAAAGGCAGAAAACCCACTGTGAAGTACTTTCATATCTTTGGAAGTAAATGCTACATTCTCACAGATCGTGAACAGAGAAGGAAACTGGATCCCAAAAGTGATGAGGGTATATTTCTAGGATACTCAACTAACAGCAGAGCGTACAGAGTATTCAACTACAGGACCAATGTCCTGATGGAATCCATAAATGTTATTGTGGATGATAAAGAGGAAGGAATCGATGTCATAGAGGATGTTGGAACATTCCTTGACATTTCAACAGACATTCCAGTCAAGTCTGAAGAAGTCAGGAACCTCCTCTTGAATGTGAAGTAGATGCATCCACCAAAATGCCATCTATCAGAATTCAGAAAGACCACCCTAAGGATCTTATCATAGGGGATCCCAATAGTGGTGTGACTACCAGGTCAAGGGGAATTAGCTCAAATTCCTGTTTTGTATCCAAGGTTGAACCAAAGAATATGAAAGAAGCCCTAACTGACGTATATTGGATCAATGCCATGCAAGAGGAACTTGAGCAGTTTAAAAGGAATGAAGTATGAGAGCTAGTTCCAAGACCTGAAGGGACCAACATCATTGGTACCAAGTGGATCTACAAAAACAAGTCTGATGAGAAAGGAGTAATTACTAGGAATAAAGCTAGACTAGTAGCTCAAGGATATACTCAAGTTGAAGGGGTTGATTTTGATGAGACGTTTGCACCCGTTGCTAGGCTTGAGTCCATCAGATTGCTGTTGGGTGTAACATGCATTCTGAAGTTTAAACTGTTCCAAATGGATGTGAAGAGTGCATTATTGAACAGCTACTTGAATGAAGAAGTCTATGTGGAACAACCTAAAGGGTTCTGTGATCCTAACCAACCCAAGCATGTGTACAAGTTGAGGAAAGCCTTGTATGGGTTGAAGCAAGCACCTAGAGCGTGGTATGAAAGGTTGACTGAATTTCTGACCTCAAATGGATACAGAAAATGTGGGATAGATAAAACTTTGTTTGTGAAGGATGAAGACGGCAAAATCATGATTGCTCAAATCTATGTGGATGATATAGTCTTTGGTGGAATGTCAGAGCAAATGGTAAAACATTTTGTTCACCAAATGCAATCTGAGTTTGAAATGAGTCTGGTTGGGGAACTGACTTATTTTCTTGGAATGCAAGTCAACCAAATGGAGGACTCTATGTTTCTCTCCCAAAGCAAGTATGCCAAAAACATAGTTAAGAAGTTTGGTATGGATAGTGCTAGGCACAAGAGAACTCCTGCTCCTACTCATCTAAAGTTAACCAAAGACGATGGAGGGCCTAGCGTTGATCAATGCTTGTATAGAAGCATGATAGGCAGTCTTCTATACCTAAATGCAAGTAGACCTGACATTTCCTATGCAGTTGGAGTGTGTGCTAGATACCAAGAAGAGCCCAAAGTGAGCCACTTGAATTAAGTCAAAAGGATTCTCAAGTACATCCATGGGACTTGTGACTATGTGATGTTGTACTCACATGGTTCTAAGCATGTCCTATCTGGGTACTGTGATGCTGACTGGGCTAGGAGTGCTGATGACAGAAAAAGCACATCAGGAGGATGTTTCTTCTTGGGAGACAATCTCATATCTTGGTTCAGCAAGAAGCAGAATTGTGTATCTCTGTCCACTGCAGAGGCTGAATACATAGCTGCTGGAAGCAGTTGTTCCCAACTGGTTTGGATGAAACAGATGCTCACTGAGTACAATGTCACTCAAAATGTCATGACATTGTTCTGTGATAATCTCAGTGCCATCAATATTTCCAAGAATCCCATCCAACACAACAGGACCAAACATATTGACATTAGACATCACTTCATCAGAGATCTGGTGGAAGACAAGGTGATTACCTTGGAACATGTAGCCACTGAACTCCAACTGGATGACATATTTACAAAGGCTCTGGATGCTACTCAGTTTGAAAACTTAAGGGGCAAACTGGGAATATGTCTCTCTGAGAACTTATAGCAACCAATGATGTTTGGGATGTATTGTTTAATATCTCTGCCTATTAAACAATTGGAACTATGCTCTGATTGGTCAACAGATCATAGCTATGCCACTTGCAACAAGTGTGGCAACAATAGGTTAAAGAGATATCCTAACTTGAGGCGGCCTATGCACCTGCAGGAGTTCAAGGACACTGTTCATGCAGGAGTGGTTCTGGATGTCAGACACAAAGTCATGGCATCTGATATGGCGGTACCTACTGTAAAGCAAAAGGGTGTGACAACTTGATCAAAGCTGTGAAGCAAGATCAAGTGGGTGTTAACTTGGTTGAAACTGTGAAGTAAAACCAAGTCTGTAATTCTGTCATTTGTGTGTAATTCTGTTTGTTATGTGGTTCTGTAATTTAAAGTGCTGCTTTGGCAACATTTTTGACAAAAAGGGGGAGTAACAGGTGATACCCCAGGACAACAAATTAATTTGTTAAAACAGATATTCATGACAGATTCAAGATTCCCTCCCCTACTATGCAGCTGATGTGTGAGGAAGTTTTTATTTAACTTCTATATGTGTGCTGCAACTAGAAGTTTTTATTCAACTTCTGTTTGAGTGCTGATGTGTGTGATGTTTTTATTTAACTTCCATGTGTGTGAGTGTGTTGCCACTCTGAGTGTATTAGCTAGGCCTATTTCCTGCTAGATGTGTGATTTCCGCTGTTATGAACTCTGTTGTGGGATCAAAGTGTTTTAGCCAAAAAAATTCCAAAGGGGGAGTTTGTAGGTGTTTAATTGGCTGCATTGTATGGTAAAACACTAGCTGGATTCTAATGTCTTGACTGATGTCATGACATGTTGTGAAGGTGTTTGTGTGACTGCATTGTAGGTTAGAATATCTAGCTGTACTCTGATGTCTTGACTGATGTCATGACACACTTGAGTAGTTTACTGCAGGATTAGCTAATACAGGATTTATTGAATGTCAAATTGGATGTGGTGACATTCATCCCTGTTAGCAGATACTGAGGAATAGAACAGTTGGTGTTCTGTTAGAACTCAGTATTTATTTTCAGTCTGGTGATCAAGGAAATACCAGATCTGGCATAAGGCCTACTGTCTGAATGTCAAACTGGATGTTATGACATTCATCATTGACAGCATATACTGAACAATAGACAGAGTGGTGTTCTGCTACACTTCAGTATGTTTATCAGTCTGTTCTTCAAGAGGATAACAGAACTTACTTAAGGCTAAATGTGTAAATGTCAAATTGGATGCTTTGACATTTATTTATGTAAGCTGTTACTGTAGAATGGACAGATTGGTCCTGTACAGTTCAGCAAATTTGTACATTCTGTTTTCAGGAAAAACAGACTTAGCATATGGACCTTGATGTCAAGCTGAATGTTGTGACATTCATTCCTGACAGCATATGCTAAATTGTAGGTTGTTTAGTTTTCTGTTTCAGCTTTTTCTCAGGCTATTCTTCAGGGATTCAACAGCTGAGAGAAAATCCAGGAAATAAACAACCAAGCTACATTTAATGAACCTAACAAATAGCCTATTTGTTAGTAACCTAGATATGGAATTTAGGGGAACTCGCGTGTCCTTAAATTCAGGAGAATACAAGTACAAGGCCCAAGTACTGCAATATAAAAGGAAGTCATTCCTTCATTCAGAACTAGGGATTTTGAGGCGTGAAGATTTAATGTGTCCATCATACTTCACTGCTGTATTTTTGTGAGTCTTGTATTAGACATATCTTGTAAGCCAAGCTATTATCACATAGATGATTGCATTGGTATAGGTTGTTCATTGAGTTGTAAGTGTTGTGTCACTCTAAGCTTTTAAGCGTGAGTGCTGTGTATCTTGATTAAAGCAGTTAAGCACAATCAAGAGTTGTTTGAAGTGTGTCTTCAAAGTTGTCTTTAATATTGATTAAAGGTAGTAATCACTGAGGTGATTGAGGGGGAGTGAGTAGGAACTCTGATCTTCGTGTAAGATTGAAATTGCATTGGGTAGGTATTAAGTGATAGGGTTAAACAGTTGGTTTAAGGTCTGAATTAATACTACTAATAATGGATTTCCTCCCTGGCTTGGTAGCCCCCAGACGTAGGTCATGTTGGACCGAACTGGGTAAACAATTACTCGTGTTATTTACTGCACTTACTATTTTCTGCATAATCCTTGACTGCGCAGAATTGGATGTCATAACAACCCGTGTGACATCGAAAGTCTGTTAACTAGAATTTCATATGTGAAGACCATGGGGATCCATATATAATATTTAGAGTCAATGTGAACCATATCTTTATTAGTCTCCTTGCATTGAGGGTCTCAAACCCTAGATATGAGTTTTATGGAGCATAGGTGAGCACACACACTACCTACAAAAGAGTTAAACTATACATTGACATATTTTTGGTATTTAGGTTAGTAAATAATGAAAAACAAAGTATGATACAATCAAATATGCTTGGTGATCTCTCCCAATGCAAACCCAATGAGTGAGGGGTAAGGAGGATGCCAAGGTGTGATCCCTAAAGCCAATGCATATGATGAGATAGCATGAGGAATCTTAGGGTCAAAATTGGGGTCTTACAGCTGCCCCTATTTAAGGACATTCTAACTGAGGATGTGAAGGTTAAAATCTTTGTATCAACTCAGTATAAAGGACTTAAATAACAACATCTAGAAACAAATTTTGGTCCCTAAGAGACCTCGTGGTGCATATGATATGAAATGTTAAAAATAGTCTCTATGGGGAATAAATTGCCACAAAGGAAAAGAATCCGGAGAGATTGAAAGTCCACAGGAGCATAATGCATTCCATAAGGAAAAGCTCATTGGGGAGACAAAGACTCTGGGGATAAACTGATGTCCGTAGGCCAGGCTACGACTTAAAAATTGATGGAGACGACGAGGGAATTCCACGAAAATAAATCAATTTAAAGACTCAGACGAGGATAAGGGAAATCTATCGGGGAAACGGGTAAATCGGAATAAACCGAGATACTCGAACCAAACTCAACTGCGGAAGAAAGATCTTCAACACAAGAGTATCAGAAATATATTATCTAATACCAGTTATTGGGTAAGAAAATAATATATTCTGACAGAGACGCATCTGTTACCGATTAGGGTAAACATATCAAGGATGATTCGCGGAGGAAAAATGAGGTGTATTTGTTACCAACTATTGGGTAAGAATAGCCTATTGGGGAAAATATCAAATAGGATTTACAACTACCGGTTACTGGGCAGAAGACCAAAGAAAGAGAATATTTGTCACTAATTAAAGTGAACATATCAAGGATAGATTCAGGGTAAGAATATCCGTCATCGATTAGGATGAACATATCAAGGATAGACCACCGGGGTAAATGGGGAGAATATCCGTTACCAGTTATGGTAAAAATATCAAGGATAGACTGCCTGAAAAAGTAGGAATTATATCTATCGGCTACTGGATAGAATACCAAAAAGAGAGTATTTGTCACCGGTTAGGATGAACACATCAAGGATAGACTCAGCAGGGGAAAGCTGGATTTACAACTACCATTTACTAGGCAGAAGACCGTAAAGAGGAGAAAATCCGTCATCAGTTAAGATGAACATATCAAGGATTAACTTATTAGGGAATGAAGTAGGGATTACAACTACCTTTTTACAAGGTAGAAAACCATAAAGAGAGAATATCCATCATCAGTTAGGATGAACATATCAAGGATAGACTGCCTGGGGAAACGTAAAAAGAATCCACTTGGAAAAATATAGGAAGTAGATTACTCTTACCGGGTATTGGGTAAAAGTAAAGTACTCGCAAATCGAAAAGAATATTACCAGTTACTGAGCAATAGACTCTCGGGAGATCAAAAGTATCTATATAGGTAAGAATTAGAAGGAAAAGGTCAAAGAAAGACTCAAGCCGATGAGTGTAAGACCCTAATTTTGACCCTAAGATCCCTCATGCTATCTCATCATATGCATTGGCAATGGGATCATACCTTGGCATCCTCCTTACCCCTATTTCATTGGGTTTGTATTGGGAGAGATCACCAAGCACCATGTGATTGTATCATACTTTGTATTTTGTCCTTTTACTAACCAAAATACCAAAAATATGTCTTTGTATTTGTCTAACTCTTTTGTAGGTAGGGCACATGATCACCTTTGATCCATCAAGTTCAAATCTAGGGTTTAAGACCCTCATTGCTAAGAGCTCAACCAAGGAATGATCCATAATGGCTCTAAGCATAATATATGAGTCCCCATGATCTCTACATGTTATTTTGATCAAGAATTCTTCAAGAGTTTGGAATTGGTTAGCCTTGGAAACCCTAGTTCATCTAGGTATCTTGAGTAACTTCTTCAACAAGCCTATTCACCAATTGATCAAATATTTCAAGGGACACTTCAAATTTAATCATCTTATGCATATATGATCTCCCATGAGTCCAAAAGTCAAGAGAATTGCAAGTTAGCAAGGTGGTTGATGGTGGTTGACTAGAGGAATTCATCTGATCAAAATTGGGTTCCCCTAGACCCTATCTCCTACACTTTTCATCATATGAAAATGATTCCAAGATAAACGTTACTCTAAATGACATTTCAAACAACTTTCATGTTGAGGTCTAGAGCTAGTTTTGCATGGAAAGTCATTTTTTATTTTGAAACATTATAGGTCATTTTGTCTAAACCCTAATTTGAAAGTCAACTTCACAAGGACATAACTTGCTCAATTTTTATGAGATGAAAGATTTACAAGTTTCACAATCAAATTAAAGGTGTCTAATTCAATTTTGATGTTTGGATGAAGAGCTAAATCAACGTTTATGAGCATGTGATATGAGGATACATTATAGGTCATTTTGGACCAATACCATTGAACAAGTGATTTTCCTCAACTTCAAAAATTCATAACTCATTCATCCCAAATCCAAATGATGTCAAATTGGTGACCATTTTGAAGGATTTTGAAAGGCCTACAACTTTGATGAAGACACATTTCTCATTTGGAGCTCACATAAAAAGTTAGCCAAGGTGGAATAATTGAACATATGGCTTAACACTTAGAAAATACTTTGACATGTTGAAATTTCCAAACTTCCACCTCAAAATTCAGCATGATACAAGTTCCAAATGGAAAAGTATTCAACATAAGAGTTGTTCCTCTTGATCTAACCTTTCGAAAGAGTTCAAATTCATTTATTTTGGACAAGGTTTGAGGGGTTTGCGCATGGCTTGAACATGGCCGTATTAGTTGGCAAGAATCATTCTTCAAAAATCAATATACGCTTGCCTTGCAATCCGATTCTTATTCAGACTCAATCTCACTTGCATTTGGACCTAATTGAGTTGCTTCATGGGCCTGTACATGCCCCTGCAAGTGTGCACTTCACATTGCCAAATTTGGAAGAATTTTCAAGTGTGCAAATATCACTTGCATTTGCTATAAATAGAGGTCCATTGCATCAATTTTGAAGGACCTTACGCGCCCGTTTTGCCTCCAACCTTTGAAACCCTCACAATTGAAAGGAAAACCTGATAAATTTCACTTGAAATTTGAGTTTGAATCTCACTGTTTGGAGATTCAAAAACTCCAGGATTGAAAGCCTTGTACCACTCCTAATCTATTTCTACAAGCTCCATAAGCAAGATCAAATACGAATTGAAGCAAGAGAGATCAAGTTCTGCACAATATTGAAGGTATTTTTCCAGATTTTTCTTCTCTTCGATTCTCTCTCAATTCTCATCAATTCTCTTGGATCCTTGGTTGTCTGAAGTCCTACCAATGTAGGCAAGAAGATTGAGTTGCTTTGAGGTCAAACCGAAGCAACTCAGTTCATACACCTCAAAATTCAACTCCATGTATCTCTCAATATACTTGGAGTTAGGTTAAATTGAGGTCATATTCGTGATCTACGCCATTTTTTCTTTAAGATCATGTCCTTTTTTTTCATTTATATGATGGTGATGAGAGAACCAATCCGACCAGGGTCATCGGAGAAGATGACCGGTAGTTTGCTTCGGCGATGTGTTGGACACGTTCTGAGCCATTGGATCATTTCAAAATGTTTTAATCATGAGCGCTCCTTTTGATTACCAGTTGTGTGGCACGCTGACTCAAGTGTACCATGGAACGTGCTTTTTCCACCACTTGATCTGCCACCTAAATTAATTAGGGAGATCAAGTGGTCCACGTTTTTCTGATTTAATTGATTTTCATTTTCTTTCTCTTATTTTCATTAATTCATATTAACTTTAATATTGATCCAAAAAATATGAGAGTTTCACCAAAAATTTTAAATAAAATCCTCTTTCATTTTCTGAATTAAAATTACTTTTGGGATCCTTATTAATATTTTTCATGATTTAATTGATTTTGTGAATACTTTTAATTGTTTAAAAATACTTTTAAGTTTTCAAAAATTCTGAATTTTTTTCTCTAAGGTCCTTTGACCTTGTTTGACCTATGATAAATCTCATGGACATTTCTTTGGTGTTGTAAGACCCTAATTTTGACCCTAAGATCCCTCATGGTATCATATCATTTCTCATTGCATTGCCTCAAGGATCATAGCATGTTTGGCTCCTTAACCCTTGGGTTGGGACTTGTGTGAGTGGTTCGAGACCACCAAGCATGCTTGTATTGTATATTATTGCTTTTCTTACTTGATTACTAACCAAAAGCACAAAAATATGTCACTAACTCTTTTTGTTTTGAAGCTCAAGTGATCATGTGCTCCCATGCTCCTAGGAGGCTCCTAAGTTCAATGAAGTGGCTAGATGAAGATGAGAAAAAGCATGACAATGGTCCACAAAGCACCTAATCATCATATATGTCTCCCAAGTATCTCAATTTGCCAATTTGATCAAGATAATCCAAAGGGATTAAGGATTGTTTCCCAAGGAAACCCTAATTCAACTGTGCTTTAACCGTGCCTTGCTCATGAAGCAACCTCAACCTATGATCAAATTCAATCAAGGTAAGTTATTTCATTAATTACTTTATGCATATATGATCCTATGTGAGGCCCATCAATCATTCATTCATCAAGATTTGAAGTTTGGCCTTGAGAAGTTGACCAGTCAAGTCATCTGACTAAATTGAGGATCACTGAGATACAAATTTTGATGTGTTTGTCAAATGAAGATGACCCCAAGAGAAAAACTGTTCTTAAGAACCATATGAACAACTTTCATGTTCATCAAAAATCCATTTGAAACTTTGAAGGTCATCATTCATTTCAAAACATTATAGGTCATTTTGATTGAGACCCTAATTTTGGGTCAACTTCCCAAGGACCTAACTTCCTTGATTTTCATAATTTGGAGGTGAGACCAAATTCATTGGAAAGATTAAGATGTCTAATTAAAATTCTATTTAGGACAAAATTTCATAATCCTAAAAGAAATACATGTGATAATACAAAACATTATAGGTCACTTTGGACCTATGTCATTGAATTTGAAAAATGTCCAACTTCAAGTGCCCATAACTTTCTCATGAAAACTCCAAATGATGTAAAGTATAATTCTAAATTGATCATCTTTAAAAGATATACAACTTTAATGTTGGAGGTTTTTCCATTTAAAGCTTGCATCATTGAAACAGAAGGGCTTGAAGATGCTTGCTTTTGGCAAAATTTTCAAAGGGGAACCTATATATGTTTTGTATCCAAACCTTCACAGCCAGTTTTCATAAATTTCCAAACTCCAAATGAATTTTTGCCCAAAATGACTTTTGTTCCTTATTTCAAGATCTTCCCAAGCATTACTCACATTAATTTTTTGGGCTTTCCATGAGTGATTTTCGAAGAGCTTTATGTTTATGTTCATTTTTGCATTTCCCATTATAACTTGGTGTGCAAGCTTATGCAGTCCCTTGTGCACATCCAATTCACTTCCATTTGATCTCATCATGGATTTTCATTCATTCTTGGGCCTCACATGCGCCTGTACAGGCCCATGCAAAGAGGATTTAAACTTCATGCACACGAGGGAAGCATTGCCTTGCATCACATTTCAGCTATAAATAAGAGCTCATTCTCATTCATATGGTAACCAAGTGGAGATCTGAAGTGCTACTGAATTGAAATCCAAACCCGCACTAAAGGAATTTTCAGTTTTCTTTCTCTTTTTCAAGCTTGAATTTCAACATCATTAGTTGATTTTCAAGGCTCAATTCCTTAACCTAGCATCACCATCACACTTCCAGAGCAAAAGTAGATCAAGAGCTTTGGAGAATTCGTGCTGTTTGGAGCTCCATTTCAGAGGTAGAACCTCAATTTTCTTTGATTCAGATCTTGCAATATAATGTAAATTTCTTTGGTTTGTGCTGTTTGCTGAAGTCCTCATGCATGAGGCAGACCAGTGGTGGTCTTAATTTTGCAAATCGTGCCATTTCAGTTCATGCACCATGATCTTCAAGCTCATGTTTCTCTCTAAATAGGAACTGTGAGGAGGATCCATGGTTACAGGGGTGATGTACATCACCTCAGCTTCATTTTGATATCCTCAGTTTTCATTTTCATTAAACTTTAATTTCCTGCGCGTGGTGGCCGGATCTAGTTAGATCGCCGAAGAAGATGGTGGTTTCCACCACCATCCCCACGTGGGAGCTTCAGAGCCCTTGGATCATGATGAAACATTTTAATCTTGGCCATTGCATGTATTGACTTATTTTAAATCATTGTGATGTGCGTTTGACCAAGGCACGCCATGTGACCACGCCTCTAAGCCCTTGATGCATTTCCACGTCAATTAATGAAACCATCTAAGGGCGCTGCTTTTTTCTATTTTCTTTATTTTGTTTTAATTTCAGTTAATTCCTTTTATTTTCAAAAATTCATAAATATTTTATTTGAAGTCACAAAAATATGAGACCAATGCCAAAAAATTTCTTGAAAAATCCAGTTTCATATTTTGTTTTTTAATTATTTTTGTAACTTCATTTAATATTTTTTTTTAATTTTTTGGTTTTTAATAGTTTTAATTCATTTTAAAATATTTTCTTAACACATATGGATCATGGTAAGTCAATGAAAAATACTCTCATCAATTTCTTAATTGACTTGAGATTTATTTGAGATTTTAATTCATATTGTGTTATTTTTCATTATTTTTAATTGTTTTTAAATAGTTTCTGATTTCAAAAAATGTTGAAAAATTTTGTCAAAGTTTGTTTGACCATGTTAGACCTATGAGAATTCAATTGGACTTGTCGAAGTTGATTTGAATAAAATTTGAGGTTTGACCATGCTTTGTTTATTTTATTTTGCATTTATTTTTTATTCAAAAAATACCAAAAAAATATGTTTGACTTGTTGACTTGTAATCTTCATTTCTCTTCTATTTAGCATTGGTTGATGATGACTTGGTTCACATTTGATCAATTTAGTTTTATACTTTATTTCTCTTTCCATTCATTTCATCTTCATCCCATTTCTTTTTATTTTTGCCAATGAGTTAATGTCTTATGGTTAGTCTTGACAAATGAGAGGTTTAACCTTCTTTGATCCAAACCAAACTCAACTTAATCCAAGATCAAGTGAGTTGTTTTGTGTCCAAGATAAGTTGCTTCTTGGTCAAGCAAAAAACCTAAAGTCCATACAAGGCCACTCCTCTTTTCTTTTGGCATGGCAAGTTTTTGGAGCTTGGCTTACTAGTCATGATCTCTAACTTGTGTTTATTTGCCTATAGTTTTATTGACCGATCTCAGATAGGTGTGACTACTACATTAGTCCACTTACGATTGCTTAACATAGGGCTACATTGTCTTATGATTGTAACACCCCAATTTTGACCCTAAGATCCGTCATGGCATCATATCATTGCATTTGCACTTGCCTCAAGGATCATAGCATCTTGGCTCCTTAACCTTTGGGTGGGAACACTTGTGTGAGTTGGTTTGAGACCACCAAGCATGCTTGAATTGTATATTATTTCTTTTATTCTTTTTTCTACTAACCAAAAGCACAAAAAAATATGTCACTAACTTTGTTTGTTTTGTAGCTTGAGCAATCATAAGATCCAAGGCTCCTAGGAGACCCTATGCTCATTAATATGGTCAGGTGAAGGTGAAAGCAAACCAAAGGGCTCTCATTCTTCATATATTCCTCCCAAGTATCTCAATTTGTCAATTTGATCAAAGCAAACCAAAGGGCTTGAGGCTTGTTTCCCAAGGAAACCCTAATTCATTTGTGCATCAATTATGCCTTGCTCATGAAGCAACCTTAACCCATGATCAAATACAATAAAGGGAAGTTCTTTCATTCATCATTTCATGCATATTTAAGCTTATTTGAGTGTCCTCAATCATGAAGTCATCAAGATTTGAGGTATGGACTTGAGAAGTTGATCAGTCAATTCATCTGACTATTTTGAAATCCACTGAGACCTAACGTTTAATGTGTTTGTCAAATGGAGATGACCCCAAGAGGAAATATGTTCTTAAGGACCATATGAATAACTTTCATTTTCATCAAAAATTGACTTGAAGCTTGGAAGGTCACCATCCATTTCAAAACATTATAGGTCATTTTGATTGAAACCCTAATTTTTGGTCAACTTCCCAAGAACATAACTCATTCATTTTTCATGATTTTGAGGTGGGATCAAATGCATTGGAAAGTTTAAGATGTCTAATTCATTTGTTATGTTAGACAAATTTTCATAATCCTAAAATAAATACATGTGATAATGAAAAACATTATAGGTCACTTTGGACCAAAGGCATTGAAATGTGAAAAAGTCCAACTTTAAGTGCCCATAAATTTCTCATTAAAAATCCAAATGATGCCTAATTTCAGTCCAAATTGATTTCCTTGAAAAGATCTATAACTTTGATGTTGAAGGTTTTGTCATTTGGATCTTGTATCGTTAAGACAGAAGGGCTTGAAGTTGGTCCATTTTGGAAATTTTCACATACACATGTTTTTGCACTTTGCACTTTATGATCAATTTTCATCAATTTCCCAATTCCAAATAACGTTTGGCCCAACATAACAATTGATCCTCATTCCAAGAGCTTTCCAACCATTACCCATAAGGCCATGTCCTATTTTTGGAGGTGGCATTTTCGAAGAGGATAACATTTTAGTGCATTTTTGGAAACAAGTTGAAAACACATTGCACAAGCTCATGACATCATTTCTGCACATCCATTCCTACTCAATGTGATACCAGAATTCATTTGCAATCAGAATTGGGCCCTCCATGCGCCTGTACAGGCCCATGCATGGAGGCCCTCTTCATTCATGCACACACTTTGTTCATGCATTGCCTTGCCAATTGCTATAAATAGGAGTGCTAGGCTTCACAATTGAGCAACCTGAAGGCGACTGTTATGCTGCACAACTCCCTCCATAGCCATACCTAAAGGAATTTTCATTTGCTTTTCAAATTTTTAGATCTGAATTTCAACTACATTGGTTGATTTTCAGACTCTTAATTCCTTGACCTTGCTTCATCTTCATCCCTAGACCATGCTGCAAGCAATAGCTAAGAGAATTCGTGCCTTCTAGATCCATATTTCAGAGGTGGATATCCAAACTTTTCTTCTTCGAAACACCTTGATTATTGTTGTTTTCTTGCATTTATTGGGTTGGCTAAAGTCCTCTCATCAGAGGCAATTGATTTGTGCTTTGAATTTTGAAAAACCATTAAGTTTCAGTTGAACACCATAATTTTCAACCTCTGATTTCTTTTACCATGGAAGTCTAGAGTGAAAATAGATGGCACAGGGGTGATGTACATCACCCCAGCTCTCCATTGCTGTATAGATCGTGGCATTTGGTCGAGGTTGCCATGTCTGCAACTCTCACCGGAACTGGAGAACTTGCCGGAGAAGACGGTGGTGTACACCACCGTCCCAACTCTAGATTAAATCATGACCGTGCGATCTCATTTCCAGATCTAATCTGGACCATCTCTTATTATGACTTTTTTAATGGCTACCTATTGCTCAGTTGACTAGCGTGTTTGGTGGATGCGCGCTTAGGAACCGTTTGATGCGCCAGCTGAATTAATGAGCTTGGATCCAACGCATCACGTTTTTTCCTATTTTTATTTTTTGATTTTAATTTCCATTTTATTTCTTTTATTCCATTTCATTTCAAAAAATCATATCTCACTCATTTTAATTCCAAAAAATGTGAGACCAATTGGATTATTTCTCTTTTAACTTCTAGTTTCTAAAAATGAATTTTAAAATTTTTTATTTTATCATTTGATATTTTTTATGAATTTTCTCTTTTCTGGTTATTTTTAATTCATTTTAAATAGTTTTTGATATTCAAAAAATACAAAAAAAAATTCTCAACCTCTTTGAATGATGATGGATCTATGAAAAATATTCTCATCAATTTATTAATTGATTTGAGATTTATTTGAGATTTTAATTCAATTAGGTTATTTTTATGCATTTTTAATTGATTAAAAATAGTTTCTGGTTTCTAAAAATGTTGAATTTTTTTGTCAAACTTTGTTTGACCTTGTTGAACTTAGGATGATCCATTTGGACTTTTCAAAGTTGATTTAAAATGGATTTGAAGTTTGACCTTTATTTGTTTATTTTTAATTCAAGTATTATTTTAATTTTGAAAAATACCAAACATATTTTATTTGTTTCTTGACTTCTAAGCTTCATTGTGCTTCTGTTTACTAATGTTTGACCTTGATTCCATCTATCTTTGGTCAATGTATGTTGATTACTTCATTTGAATTTCCATTAATGTCCATTCTTATTCATCTCCTTCTTCATCTTTTTCTTTTTTGATCAATGAGTTAAAGATTGCTGGTTAGCCTTGATGTATGGGAGGTTTAACCTTCCTTGATTCAAATCTAATTCATCTTGATCAGAGATCAAGTGAATGGCTTTGCATTAAGGATAGGTTGCTTCCTAATCAAGCAAAGAACCTAAATCAATACAAGATCATTTCTCATCTTCTTTTGGCATGGCAAGTTGTAGGAGCTTGATTCACTAATCAAGATCTCTAACTTGTGTTGTTGCCTACATTTTTATTGACCGGCCTCAGATAGGTGTGACTACTACATTGGTCGACTTACGATTGCTTAACATAGCGCTAAATTGCCTTATGACACACTAATACTAACTATTGACCATTAACATTTAATTCTTGCACTTTACATTAATGCAATTTAATATTCTTGTACATATTATTCATTTGCGTTTGCCCTTTGCTCACTTGAGCACATGTTTATGTTAATGAAATTTTCCTTTTGCTCACTTGAGCACATAAATGTGTATATACTATTGTGCTTATATTTTGTTTTGATTGTTGTGAACCAAATTCAAATGGATAAAAGGACTTAGATTCTAGGATATTCCCTACGCAAAATAGAGTAAAAGGCCTTAATGTTGGAGATGAATTGGCAGGACCTAATCTCTAAACTCACTCTTGTCTATTCTTGGTTTGTATTATAGAACCTTTTGATGTGTGTGCTCTTGTGTTAGGAATTATCATTTGAGCCAAATTGAAGAACGATTGTCATGTGCATCTAAAGTGAGAGATACAAGAGCCATTAGAAGATTCCTAAGAGCTTGCTTGATTGATTGGTTGCTTGAGGTTACACTTATTTTCTTGCTTATTCCAAAGGATGGGAGCTACTTGGATCATCAATATGATCTCAAGAAGGGAACTCCATTTGTGGAACTCCATTATGCTTTTGATTTTCAAATTTTCTTTTCATAACACTTATTTTGAATTGAATTCTAAACCAACTTTGACCATATTTTGTAAATACTTTTCATTGGTAAATATAACTCATTCAAATGTTTTTGTGGTTTCAATGGCCACTTTATTATCAAAACTTTTCGTAACCTTTAGCTATTAGGTTTGAGTTATCCTCGAGGTAGATATAATACTCATCTATATCCTTAGTGATGGACAATGAGTCTTCCATGCTTATTATAGGGTTAACCCCTCACTAGCATGTTGAAGCTATCCTCACATGGTGGATTTGTGGTTTTAGGTTGAGTTTTCTCCCTTGGATAACAAAATACCTTAAGGCTTTTGAACCAATCAATTCACCAACTTGTTTTTGAGATTTTTACCCCGAACTACGAGGTTTTAATCCTAATCTTTTTTAAGATGGTACGTAGGCAGTGAGTTTATCCATTCAAACACAAAATTGAAAATAATTTATACATTCTTATCCCATCTCCCCAATCATGTTTGCACAAATAATTTTCCAAAATACCAACTTACCTTACAATGAATTGTGAAAAGGGCTCCCTAGGAGTACCTAGGATGTTTTGGGTGCTTAAAACCTTCCCATTGCATAACCAACTCCTTTACCCCGATCTCTGACATTTTTATTAGTTTTTGATTCGATAAAACTTCTCGGTTTTTGTTCGCTTTCTAACCTTTCCTTTGGATAAATAGAAATGCGATGGCGACTCGACTTGTATGATTTACTTTTGATTTAGTCAATAAATCTAAAGGTAACGAATACCCCGCTACAATGACCAACTAACATAACCATACTAATTACTAACTTTAATTTGAGCATTTAATTTCTTGCCCTTTACTTTTAATGCAATTTACTTCTTGCTCATTTATTCATATTGCTTTTCATTTTGCTCACTTGAGCACATATTTTATGTTTATGTCATTCTCCTTTTGCTCATTTGAGCTCATTATTATATATAAATATATTGTTGTCTTGTGGTTGTTTTGTCTTTGTTTGTGTGAATCCAATGCAAAAAGGAGAAAGGACTTAGAATTAGGACATACCCATGCTTAAAGGAGTTCAAGAGCAACTAGGCATCATGCCTTTAGAATGCTAAACTTGTTGAAGAGAAACTATGCCTCATTCCTTTAGAATGCTAAATCTCAAAGTTGATCTTAAAGGACTTCCTTTCCAAAACCTATTCTTTGTCCATTCCTCTTATTGTGTTATGAACTTTTTGATGTTTGCTCTTGTGTGATAGGGATTGCATCTTGAGATAATAAGGAGGACCATTGTCATGAGTAGCCAAGTTAAGAGAGACAAGCCAAATGGAGGTCCTAAGAGCTTGAATCTAATTTGTGTGATTGCTTGTGTGTTTGCTAAGTCCAAAGGAAATGAGCATCTTGAATCATCTCTATGATTTCAAGAAAAGGAACTCCAAGGGTTTTATCCTTCTCCTCTTATCTTTGTATGCTTAGGCCTAGCCCTTCTCTTCCTCTCCCCACTCTAACCCAAGCCAAAAATCTTTTCTTGCAAGCTTTGACATTGTTTCAAACTAGAAACCTAGGCCTTATGCCTTTGACTTTTCAAAATCTTTTCATTAATACTCATTGTGAATAAACATTAATCCAACTTTGACCTTATTTTGTAAATAAATCTAACTTGTAAATATAACTCACTTCAAGTTGTTTTTTGTGGTTCCAATGGCCTCCTCTTTAAAACCTTTTTCATAAACATTAGTCATAGGTTTGAGTTATCATAGTGGTTGATGTAAATCTCACCTCATCCTTAGTGATTGGATTGTAAGTCTTCCATATTTATTATAGGGTTAACCCCTCACTAGTATGTTGAAGCTCTCCTCACATGGTGGATTGTTGGTTTAGGTTGAGTTTTCTCCCTTTGATAACAAAAGATCTTAAGGCTTTAGACCAAATCAATTCACTAATCTTTGTGATTTTTACCCCGAACTACGAGGTTTTGATCCTACCTTTGTGATGGTACGTAGACAATGGGTTCATCCATTCAAACAACAAATTTGTAAATATAATCTTTTCTCTTCTCATCCCTCCAATCTTTTGCACATATTTTCACAAATACCAACCTACAACACATGTTTGCAAAAAGAGGTTCCCTTAGAGTACTAAGGATGTTTTGGGTGCGTAAAACCTTCCCATTTCATAACCAACCCCCTTACCTAGATCTCTGGCATTTTATTAGTTTTTGATTTGATAAAACTTCTTACTTGGCTTTTGTTCGTTTTTTAGCCTTTCCTTTGGACAAATAAAAGTACGGTGGCGACTCGAATTGTATGTTTACTTTTGGTTTAGTCAATAAACCTAAAGGTAACGAAAACCCCGCTACAAGTGTTTTGATGAGGTTTTAGGAAATTGACCAACCATAATTTAATTTAATGCATTATTTTAATATTTTTAATTGATTAAATGCCAAGGTTGATTTGACTTTGTTAGGTTAAGATCATTGAATTTAGGGGATTGGTGGAATGTATATTCCATCTCCCAAAATGAATGAATGAATGAATGAATGAATGATCTTAATTTGGTAAAGGTCCTCCTTTGTCCAATTTGTGTTTGATCCATTCCCCCTCCCTCTTCATCTTATTCCCCTTCTTTATACATTTGTGTCATGGACCTATAATATCTCTATATCCTAAGGCTAGTTGGTTGCAAAATCAACATAAGTATGGATGAGATTAGGTCCCCCACTTTTCATATTCTTTTTTGCGTGTGGTATGTTTCATGAGCATAGTCCATTATATTATGTCTCTAACATGCATTAACACCTAAATTCTATTGCTCGGCCTTAAGTAGTTGTGACTTCTACATAAGTCCAATTACGATTGCTTAACATGGCGCTAAATTTTGACACAAAAGGCATAGCATTCTAGTTAGTGAGATTGTAAGTTCCCCCTCTTTCATGGTATTGTATGGAAACTTGGCCTTTTTTCCTTCCTTTGGAAGATGTCTTGGTTCAAGGACCCATGCTTGTGATAAGTGGGTTGAGTGTTCTTCAAAGAATGACTTAAAAAAAAGCAAAGAAAAAGCAATACTAACTTCTAATTCACTAACAACCAACATTTAATTTCAAATCATTTATTTTTAATACACTTTAATTTTTAAGTTTTAATTCATTTGCCATTCAAGTTGTTTACTTTAATGTCATTTTCAATTTGTCCATTTGGACCATAGTTTGTGATATTTTGTGTTTGTATGTACTTATTTATTTGTGTGGTCTTTTGACCTTAATGTACATAATAAGAACAAAAACCCTAAAAAACATTTTGTGTGGACTATTGGTTTGATCTGAGACTATTGGACTTAGAATTTAGGCAATACTCCCTATGCAAAAGGACTTGGCCAATTCCAACTTTCATGAGACCAAATGCTTGTGAATTGAAACTTCATCTGATACATCATTGAAGATCCATTTAAGTTCATCTGCAACATGATCATTATGAAGCTGTTATTTTGAACTTGTGACTCATGCCATCTTGGAAGTCATCTGATACATGGAAAATTTGAAGAAGATCATGGAGTTGCTAAGCTTGGATGTGCCTATATTTATTTGATTCCTTGCTCTTCAAATTGCTATTTGTGTATTGTTTATTGCTTGATTCTAAAGTCCAAGGGAATTTTTGGTTTCTATATGACACTCTAGTCTATTGGATTGTAGCCCATTGGTAAGATCTTTTCAACTCTCAACTTTTAATTTTGTGCTTAGGATTAGTCTCTTCATCTCCTCCTCACTTCTTTAATTTCAGAATCTCTCCCTCCTTTTTTTTAAAACTCTTCTTTGCTTGTGTTTGTTGATTTCTAAACTTTGACCATATTGCAAACAAGAAACTTTGGCCTTAAGCCATTGCATTTTCAAACTTCTTTTCTTAAATAAACTTGTAAATAAATTTAACTATACTTGACTTAAAATTTTCAAAATACAAAAAGAACTAACACTCATTCAAACCATTTTAGGCCTTTTGTGCCTTTATTAAACTTAAATTTTTGTTAAAAGCAATGCACCAATTTTGAAATTGATACCACGAACTACGAGGTTTTGATCCCTCATTTTTATGTTGGTAGGTAGGCACAAGTCCGAAGGTCTTGTAAAACACAAAAATATAATTAATAAATTCTTTTCTCATCCCTCCATTCTATTTTATTGCAAACATCATTTTGTACAAAAACACATATGCACACAAGAAATGGAACCCTAGGAGTACCTAGGACACTTTGGGTGCTAACACCTTCCCTTTGTGTAACCAACCCCCTTACCTGTAATCTCTGGCATTTTATTAGTTTTGATTTGAAAACTTCTTATTTTTGGATTTTGTTCGTACTTTTCCCTTTTCCCTTGGAAACAATAAAAGCGCGATGGTGACTCTGGTTTTATTGACATTTAGCTTATTCATAGCTTGATGGTCATGAATTAACCGCTACAATGAGGATGTAACTCAATGGGAGTGGTTCTGTAGCGGTAAATTCATGATGATTAAGCTATGGATAAACATAACGTCAATAAAACCAGAGTTGTCGTCGTGCTTTTATTGTTTCCAAAGGAAAAGGGAAAAGTAATAACATAACCCAAAGATAAGAAGTTTTCAAAGTAAAACTAACACAATGTCAGATATTACAGGTAAGGGGGTTGGTTACACAGAGGGAAGGTGTTAGCACCCAAAGTATCCTAGGTACTCCTAGGGAGCCCTTTTTTACGTGTGTATGTGTTTTTGATATAAATTGATGTTTGCAATAAATAGAGTGTGGGGATGAGAAAAGAATTCATTAATTATATTTTTTTGTTTGACAAGACCTTCAGACTTGTGCCTACGTGCCAACATAAAATGAGGGATCAAAATCTCGTAGTTCGTGATAACAATTTCAAAGTGAGTGGATTGCTTTTAATAAAAAATTAAGTTTAAAAGAGGCACAAAAGCCCTAAGAGAGCTTGAATTAGTGTTAGTTCTTTTTGTCTTTTAAAATTTTAAGTCAATATTGTTAAGTTCATTTGCATGTTTTGATTAAGAAAAGAGTTTAAAAATGAAATGGCATCAGGCCAAAGTTTTTAATTTGCAAAAAATCTAAGTTTAGAAATCACAAACAAAGAAGATTTTGAAAAGGGGGAGGGATTTGAAAATTAAGAAATGGGAGGAGATGAAGAGACTAACCTAAGCATAAAATTAAAAGTTAAGAGTTGAAAAGATCTGACCAATGGGATGTAATCCAATAGACAATAATGTCATATAGAAACCCATTTTTCCTTTGGACCTTAAATCAAGCAATATCAATAAGCAAATGGCACAATGAAGATCAAGGCATCAAATAAAGATACAGGTTCAAAATCTTCTTCACAATCTTCCCATGCATCAGATGATATACTCCTTGAATGGCTCAGAATAAGGCATTAGACACAGGTTCAAAGTAACATTTGCATCAAGACAATGTAGCAGATGAACTTAAATGGATCCCAATATTTGCATCAGATAAAATCTCAATTCTCAATGACTTGGTTTCAAAGATGTTGGCATTGGCCAAGTCCTTTTGCATAGGGAATGTTGCCTAATCCTAAGTCCAAGTCTCAGATCAAATCTAACAGTCCACACAAATACTTTTTAGGGTTTTTTTGTTGTTTATTAGGTATTTTAAGGTCCTAAGACCATAAACACAGACAAGATACACAAACAAGTATATACAATCATAATATATGGCTCAAGTGAGCAAAGTGAAAATGGCATAAACATAAACAAGTTAATCGGTATGCAAAATGGAAAATGAAATGGTAAATTACTGGAATTTAAATTGCATAAAATAAATGACTTGTAATTAAAAGGTTAGTCAAATGTTAGTTGATTAGGTGTTAGTGGAGTTTTGCTTTTTTTATTGTTTAAGTGATTCTTTGGAGAACACTCAACCCTATATTCACAAGCATGGATCCTTGAACCAAGACATCTTCTAAAGGAAGGAAAAAAGGTCAAGTTTCCACACAATACCATGAAAGGGGGGAGACTTACAATCACACTTACTAGAACTTTATGCCTTTGGGTTAAAATTTAGCGCTATGTTAAGCAATCGTAATTGGACTTATGTAGAAGTCACAACTATCTGAGGTCGGGCAATAAAAACTTTGGTTTTAATGCATGTTAGAGATATGATATAATGAACCATACTCCTAAAACATGCCACAAACAAAAAGAAAATGATCAAAGGATGGACCTAATCTCATCCATACTTGTATTGGTTCATCTAACACAAGTTATTGATGAACCAATTAGCCTTAGGATATTGAGATGTCATTGGTCAATGAAAGGGATGGGATAGAAAGAGACTTAAGATGAAGAGGGAGGGGAAATGAGACAAACACAAATTAGTCATGGGAGGAATTTTATCCAATTAAAATCATTCATTCATTTTGGGAGATGAAATGTACATTTCATCAATCCCCTAAATTTAATGATTTTAATTTAACAAAAGTCAAATCAACCTTGACCAAGGCCCAAACATATAGTCAAACTTCACAAGTTAATAAAAATGGCTCAACATAATTTTCACACAATTAAACAATTAAAAATCAAATTAAAATGCATTAAATTAAATTATGTTTGATCAAAAACTTAAAACCTCTTCAAAACACCAAATAAATGGCCAAGATATTTATCATAGGTCAAATAATGTCAAAGGATCTTGGAGAAAAAATTTCATTATTTTTGAAAAGTCAGAAGTATTTTCAAACAATTAAAAATATGCACAAAAACAATTAAATCATGAAAAATATCAATATTGATCCAAAAAATAATTTTAATTCAGAAAATGAAAGAGAGAAATTTTTGAATTTTTTTGGTGAAAGTCCCATATTTTTTGGATCAATAATAAAATTAATATGAATTAATGAAAAATAAGCATTTAAATGGAAAATTCAGAAATTCAAAAAAAACGTGAGCCATCTGACCTCCCTCATTAATTGAGGTGGCATATTAGATGGAATGAAACGCGCACTCCACATGTACTGCAGTCAACTGTCCCATACACGTGGTAATCCAAAGCAACACCCAAGATTAAAACAAATCAAATGGATCTTATGGTTGAGATGCTTGCCAACACATCACTGGAGCCAGAGCTCCAGTCTTCTTCTCCGGTGGACCTCACCGGACTGGTCCTCCTTCAACCATCACCAAAATGAAAAAGCAAGACATGGAATTAAAGAAAAAATGCTCAGAAGCTCGAATCTGACCTCAATTTTGTCCAATTCCAAGTATATGAAAAGATACATGGACTTGAATTTTGAGGATCATGAACTGAGTTGCTTCGATTTGACCTCAAAGCAACTGAATCTTCTTGCCTACATTGATAGGACTTCATACAACCAGAAATCAACAAGAATGGTGAAGAATTGAGAGAGGATTGAAGAGAAGAAGTTTCTGAAAAACCACCTCTGAGTTGATCTAATTCCACTTGAACTTGATCTGGATTTGATTGCTTTCTCCTCCTCTTGATTGTAGAAACCAAATGGGATGAAAAGGGAATTGAATTTCTGGAGTTTGAACTTCCAAATAGAAGATGAAGTTCAAGCTAGATTTTAAGAAAAACCTTCAGAAATCATATGGCAGTGAGGGTCTGATTTGGTCTAGAAAGCTTGGGCAAGGTGTTGATAATGAATCTGAAGCCTTAAGCTTGTTTAAATAGGCAATGCACTTGATATTTGCACCACTTGAATTTGGGACAACTTTGGAAACTCCTTTGCATGGGTGCATGGGCAATCATTTGGG